>NW_024882000.1:0-488016 GCF_019059575.1 Amphibalanus amphitrite | reverse complement strand
CCCTCTCTCTCTTTCCTCACATATTCTCGGCTGTCACAGCTCGCTGTAGGGCTTGTTTCCAGACAGGTCCAGGCGCTCTCCACTGCGCAGCCCCAACACGGCCCAACCGCTCAAACACCCTCCGGCGGATGACCTCTGACCTCGGCGACCTGACCCCAGCCGACCGATCGCGTCCCCCTCCACGCCTCCGCCCCGCTTCCCCACTACAGCTGCGTAGTAATTGTAGCGTGTGCAAAGGTCACGTGACATTATTTACTTCTGCGGCTTGTTCGGCTGACAAGAGATGGCACTAGTGGTCTGTGGATCAGAGGCGGGGCTAGGTTCTACGACTTCTTGGGGCACACTTTAGGGCAGAAAAGAGGTTTTTTGGCTCTCCATCCCAAAATGCTTCGAATATACAAAAACAAGTTAGATATTCGAAAATCTGAGGACCAAACGGATCATTTGACGTATCTTGCGCGTCTGAGAATTGATCGGTCTTCAAACTACTGAACAAAAACGAGGTGATTAGTAGCAAGTGCTGGTGACTGTATGTACACATAGTCCCAGCGGGAAAATGCCGCCCGCGCTGGGACAGCAGACAGCAGTCTCTGCCGGTCACCGCAGCGGTCGCTGCGACAAACACATCACACAGCTAAACACGGTTTCAATGGGTATGCACGTGTGGTAAGGAGCATCTTGTTTAGATCGCCATGTCCCTATTAATCAACGAGGTCATGTGTGGCACGCTTGAGCTGCGCAATCTGGCGCTGCAGCGGAAGTTTTCCAGCGTTTGGGAATTTCTTGTTTCCCTACCAGATATTGCTCCTCTTTCAGGTGGGAATAGGCTTCTATGGTTAGCAGAGTGTAGCATTTGCTTCGCCAGTTTTAGACATAACTTCTCCCTTCTGTCTGCCAGTGACTCCAGCTTCAGTGTCTCAAGAAGCCGTTTATATGATAGGTCATGTCCGCCGATCAATTTAAGTGCTCGTTTTTGAACCTTTTCAAGTTGGCTTGCTTGCTTGGCTGTTAACCCTGCATGAAAAAGAGGCGCACAGTATTCCAGCAATGGACGAATGTGGTTAGACGAATGTGGAATGTGGTTAGATCGTCCGTTGTCAGGCCTACCTGTTACACCTCTAATATCATGGAGACCGCGGGTACGCCGGCGGCCTCTCCAACTGCCCGCTTACGGTCTGTAGCCGTGCCGCCTGTGACCTGTGCCGCCCCCTGTCTGAGGCAACATCAGTGTCCATAGGTCGCGCCTCCTTACGTCTATGTCTACCGCCTGTAACCGCCCCCCCCCCCCCTGACAGGCGGTGTTTCCGCTCGTCGCGCGCCTACTGCGGCCACCTGGTGAATATGGCCAACAAGGTGTGCTCGGCGGCCGAGGAGGGGCCCAACGTGCAGCTGGTGCGCGAGCAGCTGGACGCCCTGCCCGACGACATACGAGCCAGCTGGCAGGCCTTCAAGGAGGCCAAGCTGCACAGGATCAACGAACAGAACAAGGTAGGTCGGACAAGCTAGGACAGATGGCAACCGCCTGGAGGGAGGGTAAGGGGCGATGGGATGTGTTGCAAAATTATGAAGATCGCCCGAAAATGTGTGTGTGGGCATGGTAAAGACATTCTGATTAATGAGAAAAACGTTTAGTTTTAAGGTGTTCAGAGGCGTGCTGCTCACCGCTGCTTTTCAGTTGGGGAGTAGGCGAGTACTTCCTGATGGTTGCGGCGCTGCCATGTCGTTTATGAATATTCCTATTTCCTAATTACTAGTGCTAGGTGTTGGTGATTCCATGTGCTGTCGAGCGGTCTGTCTAACTGATGACGTCTGTCTGTCTGTGTCTGCCGCCAGCCGGTGTTGCCGGAGACCAAGCAGGAGACTGCCAGCGAGTCCGACTACCGACAGGTGACGGAGGCCCAGCAGGCCACCATCCTCAGGGTGAGTGATGTGGCCCGGACCAGTCTGTCTGTAATGACATCCCGGCCCTGCCTGTCAGGACATCCTAGGCCCTGGCTGTACCCCGGCCATGCCTGTCAGGACATCCTGGTTGTACCCCAGCCCCGTCCGTCAGTAATGACATCCTGGGCCGCTGTACGTCGGACCTGCCTTTCAATACATTCTGGCTGTACCCTGGCTCTGCCTTCCATTACATCCTCTCCAACATCGAGCTTTGACTCGGCCCACTTTCTGCAATACTCTCTCCTACACCGAGGGACGATACGACCACACACCGGCCCTTTCTGTCCCGACATCCTCTCTAGCATCGAACCTTTCTCCGCCCTCCACAACATCCAGCTCTCAGAGATAAGAATTTCAGTACATTCTCTCATCTTCTTGTCATCCTGACTTTTCCGCTGTAATTAGAGAATACCTGCGGAGTGTGGGCTCACTTGCTGCAGGTCGCCCATTTTATTCTATATCACTTCCGAGTCACGAGTTATCGATCGAATAAAGTAGTTTGCATTAAAGCGTATCATTGGCGTGGGTATTTGTAAGCTGTATGCTTTGGTTACTAAAGGATGTTGTGTTAGTAGCGTTGGTAAGGAAGGAAGGAGACGGGTGGATGTTTTGGGTCATAGGAAGGGGCAGTGTGGCCGGTGTAGCGAGGTGGCGTCGCTGTTGGGTGGGCTGTTTTGTACAGCGGCGCCGCCCGGCCGTGGTTTATGTGCGGTGTAGGTGGCGGCGCTGTTGGCTGGGCTGTTTTGTACAGCGGCGCCACCCGGCCGTGGTTTCAGACGTTCCACAACTTCCAGCTGCTGCACGCGAGTACGGCCGGCGCCGACGGACAGGGCGCCGACGACCTGGGCGACGACGACGGCTACAACGACATCGGAGACGGACTCAGGTGGGTGGGAGCAAGGTCATCGGGTGAGGGACGGGGCAGGTTTGTAGAGAATAAGTCGTGGCAGCTGAAGGAAAAGACGAGGCTCTATGCCAGTGAGAAAAGAATCGTTTGGTCAGTGAAGTACAGAACGTGGGGCTAGGAATGACTGCTGACATTCGGGTTAGTGGGGCTGGGGATAAGTCAGTGGGAGGGAAGTCGTCAGATAAATGGGGCACATGACGTCAGGGCAGTCGGACGCCAGGTTTTTGGCTTCCAATTGGTATCTACATTCGACACAGGCTGTTTTCCTCTCAATTCGCTGTTTTTCAGCTCCCCGCGCCATTACTACCTTCATGCATGCATGCATGGCCTTTTTGAGCGACTACCGACCACTCACGCCCCGTCTCCCGCCGTCCTTCAGCGCGTCGCCGGACGAGGTGACCCCAGTCGGCCTGCTGTCTCTGGACGCCGGCGGCGACGGCCGGCCGTCGGCGGTCGACCTGTTCGCTGCCGCCAGCGAGGCGGACCCGTGGCCGGCGCGGCGCACTGCCAGTCTCGAGCCATGCCACAGCAGCTCGGACGAGGATGACGAGTCGGACGAGGGCGGCGCCGGCGACGACAGCGCGCCGGCGCATATCTCCATGGAGGTAGACACGAGCGACCCGTGGGCCGCCGCCACTGCTACCGACTCACCACAGGTGGCCATGGAGACCAATATGTGGGAGGAGGCGCCTCCGGCAGCGGCGTCGGCCGCCGGAGACGCGGCGGAGACCGCACAGTGGCCCGCCTTCCAGTCGCAGTCCGACGCGGTCACGGCAGCGCCGCAGAGCACAGGTGAGCCGCGGGCGGAAATGAATGTCGACACCGACACCAGAGGTTCAGGTTTACTACCTGATGGTGTCTTATGCCGCGTAGCCTAGTGTTTGCAATAACCTACCGGTCTGATCGGTATTGCCATCGTTTGCCTGCCTCATGCGATGTTTGTGACTGTGGTGCACTCAGTTGTAGGACTTACCGATTGCTTTGTGACAATTCTCGACGGCTCGTTGAAGTTTTAACTTAAGTTCAACTCCGTCATGCCGGTCATATTTCCCGACTATCTACCCTGAGAGCCGTGTCCCCGTATTACGTCTTTGTATTGCCACTGTCGAGCCAATATACTATCATGTGTCCGTGAGTTGATCGTGCAGTGACCATGACCCACCCCTCCCACAGAATCCCCAGCCGGCGCCGGCTCCACCTCCGAGCAGCCGTCAGCGTTCCACGCGAACTTCGAGGCGGCCTTCTCAAACACGTGCGCCGTCCAGGAGGATGGGCAGGTGTCGTCGGACGCGCCGGCACCGCCCGGCCGGCCCGAGTCGCTCCAGCTCAGCGCGGGCGCTGGCTCCATGGAGGTGCAGCCCGAGCTGCTGGTGGCGGAGCCGGTGACGCCGCCGGCCGACCGGCCAGGTCAGTCACAAGCCACTTGACTATGACTGCACGGAATATCTAGTCTACGACATCGTAGTGTCGTAGACTATATATTCCGTGATGACTGGGAGGACTGAGGGGCTTATGAGTAGCTGAGACGGTGCCCGCTTATCAATGTGCGCTGCATTAAATTCTCTTATTTTGATGCAGGATCTGAAAAAAACTTGAGCTAGAGTTCGGTAGTTCCATAAAGACGCATGTTACGTTTTAAATTGTGTTTGGTTCGGCCTTAACGTAATATGTTTCGTTGTCGTCTGCAGAGTCTCCGCACGAGCTGAACTCGACGGGAGGCGACTTCACTCCGCTCTTCCACGAGTCTTCCGTGACGGCGGGGTCCGCGGCGGCGACGTCCGAGGCGGCGGACGGTAGCGGGGAGTCACCGCTCTCCGAGCCGGCGCAGCAGCTGGCCGACAATTACAGGTGAGACAGACTCACAGTCGCGCAGTCGCCTGTCGGAGTTCTTCGGCGGCAGCAAGGTATTCCAGTAATTCGAGTTAGAATCCCTTCTCGGTATTGGAGATCCTTGGTTGGCAGCTATTCGGATTTCAGTCGAGCGGTTAATATATTCAGTTGTTAGTCAACTGCCCTGCCTGAGACCTACCTGGTGTGCGAGCCCCATCGCACAGTCTGAAGGCTATTTGAGCCTGTTTGTGTGTATTTATCTCCCATAGGCTGGTGACCTGTTAAGACGAGAATATACTTCCGGAAAGTACCTGCCAACCCATTGCAGAGTAATTTGTTGGTCGGCGTCACTCTGCCGTATATGAAGCTTAAGCATATCGAGTCGAGCCCTCCCGGCTGGCAGTGCTACCCGCCCACTTTCCGACACATTTCTGCACAGGGCCCGTCAGACAGCTGGTCTGCGAACTAAATGAACCTCGTTACGTAACACCACCATGACGACTATTTAAGGCTAGACCTGAACTGGACATTTTCCGTATCCGGCTGGCGGCGTCCGTAAGGTTTTAGCTCGTCACTACGCCCCTGGTGCCACGTTATGACGCTATTGGATACGTTTCCAGGTTATAAACCACACGACACTGCACGACCGTGACCTTTGCGTTCTGTGAGTCCAAATCACGACCGTTGTAACTGACGACTGTGGCGTCTGCCACGTCCGGACGGGGCAGCAGCCTGTGTTCGGTGGCAGGAGTAGACTGGAGCCCATTTTGATTTCACAGTCACCTGCAGCCCTGACGAAGGCTTTTTGACTAAATACGTGATTAGCTGTGACCCTTGACCTGACCTGTGATCTGATCTGATCCGGGATCCTTCATATGGCACATTGTGACGTGACATATGTTATGATCTGTTGATAGTTTACTGGTCTCAACACTTTTATGTTCACTCATCTGTGATCTCCCGGCCTGACCTGATTTGCGACTCTGGTATCTAAGTTCTGACTTGGGACTTCCTTTCCTGACCTTTAACCTGTGACCCTCCGTCTGATTTCTGACCTCTGACCTGACCTCCCGGCAGCTTCCTGACGTCACAGGGTCTGATGAACGGCTCTGCGTCCGAGGGTGAGGAGAGCGGAGAGCCGGAGCCGACTGCCGAGCTGGCTGCCGCCAGCCGGACCGCCGACCTGCCCAGGTATGTGGTGCGATCTGTAGAGACAGGCAGACAACCAGACGCATAGCTTGGGAGAGAGACAGGACATTCTCTTGATGAGAAAGATCAGTTGTTGGCAAATACAAATGCATTCATTATCTCTGCGTTTTTAGATGACTTCTGCGGTTTGATTAGGATTCGTCATACCTACTTTATAGTGTGGCCTTGAGGATACATTCACGATCCTTGACTACCTTTCTTACGACCAGTGCAATGACGTTTCACGTGTGGGTGGTGGTGCCATCTGTGTTCAGGTCAGTCGCGGCATTGCCAGAGCTCTTCCTGTGGTGTTTGACCTCCGTTTGTCACTATATGTCTGATCTCTGTCTCTCGCTGTATCTGACGTCAGTTTCTATATATGTCTGACCTTTGTTTCTCGCTGTATCTAACCGCCCGTTCTCACTGTGTCTAACCGCCCGTTCTCGCTTTATCCGACAGCCCGTCGAAGGTGGCGGCCGCGGAGCCGGCGGCGCCGCAGTCGGAGCCGCACGTACCGGCCTGAGCGGCGTCCGGAGCAGCGCGGGCCACCCACAGAGAGAGTGAGAGCGGGCTCATCAGTCGGCCACTAGCACAGCAATACACACACTGACAGAAAAACGGGGCGCAGCTGCCGCCTCCGCCGCCTCCGCCGTCGAGCCGAGCCGAGACGAGACGAGACGAACCGATTGCGAGAGTGACTGACCGGGTGATCGGGCGTGTGAGTGTGAGTGTGAGAGGGCGAGAGCCAGCGAGCTGTGAGATTGAGAAAGAGAGCTGTCCAACTACGCTGTGATACGCCGCGCTCCCGTCGCAGAGGCCGCCGGGTAGCGCCAGTCCCGCGCACAGACACACAAACAGACAGACATACACAAACACATACACAAACACACACACACACACACAGGTACAGCCACGAAGACATGACAGGCGGCCGGCGCCCCCGGCCGCGCGCGCCCGCCCCGGCCGCCGCCGTCACTCCCACCCGACTCTGTATAAAGTGTAGTTTTAACGCCTGACAATGGTGCCAGCGAGGCGCGGCGGGGAACGGGCGCGCGCGGCCGGCGCCGCGCCGCCTCGGCTACAATCATGTCGCATAATTGAGCCGGGCCGGCCGAGTGACGCGCGCCCCCCCGGCGACAGTTTTAACCGGTTTTCGTTTGTGTGCGGACGGCGGTGACGGCGCCGCCGACACAGTCTGAACATTCCAGGAGGGTGCGGGTAGCGCCGGCCGGTGCGCCGGCCGCCCGACCTGACCTGACCTGACCCCGCCCCGGCGGCTCGCGACTCGACCTGAAGTGACCTCACGTCCGGCCGCGGCCGCCGCCGCCGCCGCGCCGCGCCGCTGATGATGTGTCGCTCGCCACCCCATGAGAACTTCACTTGCCACTCTCTGTATGCATTTTACTGGGTATCGCGGGTCCAACGCTTGGCGCTGGGAAGCGACGCGGGCAGTGGTCCCGGCGAGCAGCGTGCCTTTTGCCTGCCCCCGACTCTGACAGCGCTTGCCTTCCCCTTCCTCCCCGTCCCGTCCTGACCCCTCCCTCCCCTGTCTGTCCGTCTCTCGTCTATCCAACTCACCTGAGCCCCTGGCCAGGCCCGCCGCCCGCCGCCGCCCGTGCGCTGAGCGGGGCGGCTCGGGCGGCACGGCGGGCCTGCCGGGCGGACAGCTCCCATTGGATGAAGCGGGTGGAAGCTGCTGAAAATGTACCTTGTACAAATGTTAATATATTGTAGCCAGTGGATCGGCGTGTGGAATTGAGGTGCGGCCGGTGTTACGGGGCAGGGGGGGGGGGCTCTACGGGATATGGGTGTGAAGGGGAGGACGGGGATGGGAGGCGGGGGAGTGTGCTGATATGCCGGGGACAGTGGGGAAGGACTAGTGCGGGGAACGAAGCGAATAGTCAAGGTAGAGGGCACTGGGGAAGGGCCAAGGATTCTGACTTGCTGTCTGTCGTGCTTACGGGTCATTGGGTGCTAATAGATGAACATGTTGACTCGCCGTTAGCAAGTAATTCCACCCAGTGGCACTGCAAGTCACGCTATAGCTGTGTGTGTTGTCATCACAAGAACGCTTCTACAACAAAGCAGGTCGACAACATTTAATTCAGCTCCTTCGAGCGAAATATGTGGCCCGAGCTATTCTCGTCCATTCGGAGTTACACGGTAACTCTCCACGCTGAGTCTGACCTCGGACAATAATTATTTCCCAGCCGCCTGCCTCTTCCGTCCCCCCCCCCCCCCCGGAACAGCGGCGGGTCCGGCCTGTCCAAAGCCCTCAACACCGACCTACACCGCTCTCTGTGCCCTGACCGCGGTGACAAACTTGTGCCTTTGAGTGGGGCCGCGGCGAGGGCAGCGGCGGGCCAACTTTGTGCGTTATCGACTGTCAGAGCTGCCGACACGGGCGGCCCGGCGGGGGCGGCTGGGCGGTTAGTGGAGCCGCAACTTGGCCACATAAACTGGGCTGTGCTGCGGTTCCGCGGGCCTCAGTCGCTCGGAATTAGACTGAATGGGCGCGTGAACGTGCCGACGTGTCAGCGGGCGGCGGGAGGGAGGTATGTGGGGGGGGGGGGCATGGAAGAATGGCGGAGGACGAGATGGCTACGGGGCGGAAGGTGTCACTGATACCAATGACCAAACGATGCATTGATCTTGTCGTGGTTCGCCTGATGCTGAATATCGATAAAATAGTAACGGAATAACCATCAGGTGGTATGAAGTTGAATCATCCCGTCGACAATTCGGATTCACACATTCACAACCTGTGTTTCTTGTTCTATAGCGAATGGCTTCGGTTTCTGTTCTTTCCAGGAATCATTATGACCTTCGTAGCTCTTTTTGTCGTGTTTGGTCTGTGTGTGGTTTTGCCCTTTACCTCGGTGCGGTTCATTATTTTATATTTATAGACTGTCGACCCTTGCATGGAATAAGAAAGACGAGCTAGGTCCGTCACTGGGCTGGCCAGTAGGTACACTCGGGGGCAGATTGATGTTCCACCACTCCCTACCCATCGGGCTCCCATGGCTCAGCACTGGCTGCTGCCAGTGTTGCCTGCCCTCAGCACTGCTCAGCACTGCCTGCCAGTGCTAGTGCTGCCAGTGCTGCCACTGGCAGCAGCCAGTGCTGAGCCATGTGAGCCCGATGGGTAGGGAGTGGTGGAACATCAATCTGCCCCCGAGTGTACCTAATCTCAGTTCGAGAGCAATGGTTAGTTTCCTGTGCTGCGACTTGAGCTATTCACTGCTCGCTGGCCGTATAGCGTCAGCCGCTTATACGGTACTGTGACTGGCATTACAGTGTGCCAGCCGTCAATTCAGAACGTACCGAGTCTGTCACATTGCCGATTACAGAATGGATAGATAGGGTGCATGTGCGTCCGTTTAGATGCACCTTTGCCCCATCTCTGCAATGACAGCATTGTGACAGCCTCAGCTATGGTAATCACCTGCTGGTGTGGCCAGCGGTTTGTGTTCTTGTAAACGACTACTGTTTTGTCAGATAACTACTCGGGGCTCCCAGAAAGGTGCTTTGATACATCACCCTGGTTTAAAGAGCGCCAAGATCCAGGCGAGCACTTCTGTTCGAATGGGTATTGACACGGGCATTGACAGCTTATATCTGAAACCCGTGCGGGGCCTCGTTTTCCGGAGCACATTTCTACAAGTCGGCGTCTTCGAAAAGCCAGCCGATCCTGATTACAAAAAACCGCGCTTATTAGATATGTGTTCGAAATCCCAACTCGGCATTAATGGCGGAAATATATAAGGGAAGTATTAGGGAACTAATCCCCTCGGGCGGATTCGATTCAATTGTCAGGCGCGGGACGTGCCGCGGCCGAGTTCGGCGCCCTCGCCATTCGTAGGCGGCTCGTTCTATGGAGATCCAATCTGCACGCCATTTGACCGTAGGCCGTGGCCGGAATGAGGCCGCCGGTTTCGCCGGGTGAGTCCCGTCTCTGTCAGGGGTGACACCGAGTCGCGGTACATTAGTCCGCCGCGATACACGCCCACGCGGCTCCCCGACTGCTTCCGCGTGGAGTTTTGGGGTGCGGGCTTACATCGAATCTCCAGATCACCCATTCGACTGAAGTCGCCCCTACGACTGGTGCGGGGGAGATGGCGCGGCGTTCCCCTCCCTTTGCCCTCGTGGTCCGCCAGGGGTCAGACGCCGGTCCGCCCTACGTGCCCCACACCGCCCTGTCTGTGAAGCTGGCCGACGTCGGCCGCGCTCGCTGCGCAGTTGGCCGGCCGGCCGGCCGATCTCATCGGGTTAACCCGCGCCCGGCTGGGGGTCCTGGATTTCCACGCCCTGCTGGGGGGGTGTTTGAACACCCCCCCTTCTAACTCGGCTCCTGGGCCACGTAGCGATACGCGGAAGGCGGCGTTCGAAAGAGCGTCAAAAATAATGAGGAAATCACTTCGGTCAATTTTTTGGTCAGGTCAAAGGTCAGGTCACCAGAGGTCATTGAAGGCAAATTTTCGCCGATTTCCAGGTCGAATGTCGAAAATTTCCAAGAAGCCAACGCATAACTCGGGAACCAATAGAGCTACAGCGCCGCGGAAAAGCGCATTCGATAGCCCTATTAACGCCCTTTCTGAGTAATTTTCTCAGATTTGACCTAACGTCAACGGTTTTGCCTGCAGGGGGCAAAAACTGCAAAAATAGCCGATTTTTTCGGAAACAGTTTTTCTGCAATAACTTTTGACCCAAGCATTGTACGAGCTTACTTTTACCGGCATCGTGTTCCTCTCGTCAAGACGCATCGAACGAACTATAATTTGACCTTGAAAGGTCAACTTGAAAATTTGACCTCAGGTCAAGGTCATGACCTGACCGGAAAGGGTCATGTTGCATATCAGTCGATCCGTATCGTCGAGCTGAACACATCTAAGGCGTTTTCATCGCTCTAGCATGCCTCTATCAAAAGTTATTTGCGAAAAACTGTTAGATACCATTCGTGACCTAAGATGACCTCAGGGCATAAACAGGGGTCACAGACACCATTTTCATGTTCAGTGTGTCTAAACCACTTGTAATTCAGTGTTTGGGAGTGTTTATAATGTCTTTCGTCCAAAACAGGCGCATTTCAATTTTCTCCCATTGACTTATAATGGTGAGGTCGCAAAATTGACCTGACCTTAGGTCATCGATATCAAAATTCTGAGATATACATTTTGTACATGCTAATGCTCTTAGCAATCGCTGAAAGTTTCAAAGCGATCGGTCACTCGGTGTAGCTATGACAGACATTGAAACTTTTTATGAGGTGAGGTCACTTCGAGTGACCTGGTGACCTGACCTTGAATGACCTTGGTCTGAAATTTTCACAACATGTGTAGAATTGATGTATGATAAGGTGTACCAAAAACGGCGGCGCTCCGCGCCGCCGTTTTTGAGATATTCGCGAAAAACCACAGGGGGGGGTGTTCAAACACCCCCCCCCCCAGCAGGGCGCGGGTTAATTTGCTGTCCGGCCGGGCCGGCGCTGCCGCTGACAGAATGCAGACCAACAGGCCGGGTTAGCCGCCGACCTCTCGGACGGCGGCTCTGATGGGCGCCGACGGGCCGCCAAACGGGGTCAGATAGAGCTAGTCGGCTTTAAACGATCTGGTTCAAAAAATAAAATGCTGAATGTTTTTGTTCAGTAAAACTATGTGCGTTGGACATAAAACACACATTTGCCGCAGTAACCTACATGCAGTGGTTATTGTAATCGACACGAAATCAATTCCTCCGCTGAGTGTTATTACTTCAGTAATGGCGGAGGCCGCGCGCCTTCATGTGTGATAAGACTAGCGGGATAAAAGAACGTTAAAAAATTCATCATTGCCATGTCTTTCATTTCTCCGAACGCGCTGTTATTTCGCTGCAGTGATGACCTCGGCCGCTAAAAGCACGTCCGTTCTGCATATATGAGCAATACGATCTCATGCAGGGGCTCTCGGTTTACCCAGAATCAATGTCTACACAGGCCGTGGTTCCAGCTTTGGTTCCAGCGCTCGTCGTTCTATATACCCACCCTGGTTCCAGCAGTGTCCCATTCCCTTCACAGTCATGGGTCACTTAGCAGGCCATCTTTGACAAAGGAGTCAATATCTTTAGGCGGTCAAATACGTTGCGGTGTCGGGCTGCGTGCTGCGGCACAGTCTAGTTTCAGGCGTTCAACGAGATAAAGCATGAGCCTTGCGGCACAGTATACCAACTTTGCACTGTAAGCATCTGGACTGGAGAATTTAAACGACAATCTTACATGTAGCGATCAGTTCGTCGCCGACGAACGCAGTGCACTTGCAGTGCACAAACAGTAAAGGCCTGGCTACACTATGCGTTTTCTGCGTGCGTTTTTGCAGGTTTGCGTGTTTTGCGTAATATCGTTCTAGGAAAAAAGTTATAAACAATATAATTTTTACTTTGGTTATATACAAAAGCTAATATAACGCTTATGTAACTAAAATTTAAGGTGAAAAACATCACAAAAACGTAATATCGTTCTTTTTTCTAGAACGATATCACGCAAAACACGCAAACACGCAAAAAACGCACGAAGAAAACGCATAGTGTAGCCAGGCCTTAACGGTTGCTGTTTGTGCACTACGCAGTATCTTTAAGAACCGTTAAAGGAAATAGTTCACTTTCACGAAATTATTTTTTTTGCAACGGATTTATGATTTTTTATGTTCAAAATGATCAGCAAAGAAAATAAAACCTATTTATAACAAAAGATTATTTTCTATATTTTGATATAGGAAGGACTTTTCAGTTTCTGTAAGGCACAGGCGATCCAGTATGAAAAGAGCATGGGTCCCGAAAATTCTTCAGAAACTAGAGAAATTATCGCGGCCACCGGCATTTGGGTGATCTGCTGCTGCTGAATGTCCTTATTGATCAGTACGAGAATTTCTCTAGAGTTCTCGTAGATAATTTCTCTAGTTTCTGAAGAATTTTCGGTACCCATGCTCTTTTCATACTGGATGCGAATATATGCAAGGCACACATCCTCAACGCAAGACACCTTTTTCGGGACGAGAAATAGAATATCTTTGCCTAGGGTGATCGTTGGGCTGTAAAAGCTCCTGATTTATGCTCGTCTCAGCCCAGGCTACGGAACTGCTATTCCAGTTCAAAACCCATGTTAAAAAGTGAACTATTTCCTTTAAGGTATACAATGATGGTCATAGCGGCAGGCAGCTTCGGCCTTCGCTGGGTCACTCCCGCTGGCATTGCCCGTCTTCGTGGTAATGTTTGAACCGGTAAAACACATACCCTCATGTCCGCATCATTAGCCTTATCGAGATGCGGCACCTCCGAGAGCGTTTCTACGTTTGCGAGTTCCGAGGGGAGGCGCCGTCATATCCGATCTGGCATTGATTTCATCTCGGCGCGGCGTTGGCGGCCCGCCGACCCCAGTGGAGCCGGGTCTTTGAACCGCCCCTTTCTCCCCGCGCCCGTTGCCGTTTCATTCGTCTCGTTTTCACGAGTCTGCCTGTGACGCTGAGGAAATGTCGAGCTCGGTTTCCGGTCCCGGCTGCAAACTGGGAGCAGCCCGTAGTGGAGGAACCAACGGACGGCGGAGACGGTGGCTAGAAAGGACGGAGGGAGACAATAGAGGAAAAGTGAGCAATGACAAACGGAGAGTCGATAGAAGAAACAAACGGTGGGAGACGGATAAGACAAAAGAGACAGTAGTTGGATGGGACTGGCGAATAGAGACTACGGAGGAAACCATAGGCAGACGATAAAAGAAGTGCGGTAGATGAAACGGTGGAAGGAGGTGGGCAAGACAAAATGGAGAAAGATGGACAGATTTATGGAGTGAAGACACGCTACTTGGCTTGTTTTGAAAAGTCGGGCATTCGACGGTAACGTTTTGAAGCTGGCAGTGCATGAGCTCTTATTAGTGCATGAGCTCTTATCAGTGCATGAGCTCTTACATGAGCTGGCTGTAACACTTTTGATTATTATCGAAGTCTGCTCGCTGTAACCTAACCAGGGATATTGTTTGCAGCCTTGGAGATGTAGTACATATGCATGCAGGTCTTTGAATACGTGTATACGGTGCTATAGCTGAAGTCGCTCTCCGACGCGCCGTTCGCCAGCGCCGGAGGACCTCCCGGCGTCTGGGTCGGACCGGCGCCCACCCAGGAGGGACGGCCGACCTCCTCCTCCAAGGCCGGCGCTCCGAGCGATCCCGAGCGGCGCTCCGGAGCTGTCGATACCGACTCGCGGGAGACGAGACACACGCGAGACGCCGCCGCCGGCGCGAGGGCGGCGGTCGATGGAGCTCCTTCACGGCCGATGACCCGCTCCGCCCTGGTCTGCGGCCGCCCCACCACACCACACACCCACTCTAAAATGGACGCTGCTGTATTTGGAAAATATGCACTTGTACAAAGCGGCGTGTCCCGGTCGGCGCTGCAGCGAAGCCGTCTCCTCTGCACAGGTTTCCGTGTCGGATACGGACGCGTTGCGTTAGTGAGCACCTGACAAGCTCTCGGGTCAGGCCAGAGACGGGCGGGGCACCCAAGCCCCATCCACTGGCGACCGCAGCTCGGCGAGAGACGCGCCAACGGAGCGGTAACGGTGTCCCCAGAAACACCTCACGCCTACACAGACACGAATGACACAAATACCGATAACAGTGGCATTCAGCATACGCAAACAAACCCTCGGTTACTCACAAAGTAACTTAGTTTAAAATGACTCATCTTCAGAAATCATGCAATCGAAACAGGACACTACATCATGTAAGCAGGATTTTTCAAAATATTATGAAATATCATTTCGTATGGTGATTCACAACTTAATGCCCACGATTTATCTGTTCCGCCCTGAAGCTCTGCCTCATCTGGTATAAGTCTCGTCACCGCTCGGTGATGCAGTTCGGCTGCACGTCTCAGCTCCGCACAGCGTCCGCCAAGGTAGCTCGAGGCCGGTACGGAACGCCCAGACCCGCCGGAGGACCGTCCCGCCACACACACAGCGACTGCAGACGCTGGCGACGGACCTCACTCAGCCGCCATCACGGAAAACATCCGCCTCCGAGCGAGCGCGAGACGCTCGCGAGACAGACCAGCTGACAGACGGACAGACGGACAGATAGACAGACAGACAGATAGACGGAGCGCATCGAACACGTACTGACAGGCGCCGCTTCCGCCATTTCGCGCCACTACAATCGGCGGTGCGCCGGCTGCAGCTGGCGCGCCATAAAAAGCGCGCGCCCCGGGACGTTGGCACTGAAGCGTCGGGCCACATCTAATGAGCGCATAAATCTGGCCGAAGTAGTAAACAGCCAGTGCTGGCGCACAAAGGGCGAACACTGCGCGCCGCTCCGCTGGGCGGGGCTGCTCCGCGCGTCTGGGGAGGAAGGAAGGGAGTGGCGGGACGGCGCTGAAAGCGGACGTTTAAACAGAGTGCGCACGGAGATAACAGAGCTCCCCACGGCGGACGGCAGTCCTCTGACGGACCAGTCTATGAGTCCCGGCTGCTCAGACAGCCTCATTACATCGCTAACGACCAGCCACTGCGACCGCACGGGTACTGGCGGCCACCGCAGCCTGACTAGAGCTCTGGAGCGGCACGGCGGCGGGCCGCTGTCACCGTCTCATCACTAGAACGGTAGTGAGCAGTTCCCTCACACCCAGTGTTCACTGTCAATCGGGAGCGGACGAGCCGCGCCGCGCGCTAGGTGCCGGCGGCGGCGGCGGCGGGCCCGCTGGCCGGCCGGCGTCACACCTCTGTCCCATCCACGCCGTCACCCTGGACCGGCGGCACACCGGCGCCGTTTACACGCGGCTTGGGCGGCACCGGCGGCGGCGCCACCTTCTTGGGCTTGGCGACCGGCGCCGGCCGCGTGGGTGACGGCAGCAGCGGCTCGTCGCTGTTGAAGCCGGGCGGCGGCGGCGGCGGCTCGTCCACCTCCTCTGGCTCCTCGGTGAGCGGCTCGATCAGCTCGGTACTGATGGAGCGCGCGTGGCCCGCGTAAGACAGGCTGCCGTGCGACAGAGGGCGGGGAGCGCGCGGCATGGTGGCGAACACACTGGTGGCTGGCGCCGCGGCCGGGTCGGCGCGATTCTCAACCGGCACGTAGTAGACGGGCGGCCGCTCCTGGCCGACCGAGGTCAGGCTGAGCCGCGAGCTGCCGTCCACCGTGGTGCGCGGCCCGAGCGTGTCGTACACGGGATCGGTGACCAGCGGCGAGTTGCCCCAGCTGGGCGTGCGCGGCCGGCGCGGCAGCGTCACGTACGCCGGCCGGGAGCGGCCCGCCGGTGGGTACGGCTGGTACGCTGGCTCGGCGGCCAGCGACGATTCGAAGCCGGCGCGGCCCGAGCGCGGCAGGTGCAGCAGGTCGGGGTAGTCGCGCCGGCCGCTCTCCGAGTCGGTCAGACTGCGGCGGCGCGCGCCGGCCGCCGCCGCGCCCAGCGCCGGCGGCTCGGTGGCGTTGCACATGACGCTGCTGCCCGGCTGGCCGAGCTCGGCGCGCGCCCCCAGACGCTCCAGTTGAACATCCGTCTGACGCTCCGTCTGCGGCAACTTCTCGTAGCCGCTGCCGTTGGGCGTCTTGTGGTTGAGCACCATCACGGAGTCGGTGGTCGAGCTGGACTGTTTGTCGGAGCGGCGGCCGCGGCGGCAGCAGCACCAGCAGCAGATCACCAGCAGCACCAGCAGCAGCGCCGCGCCGCCGGCCACCGCGCCGATCAGCGCCGGCTGCTGGAGCAGGCCATCGGAGCCGCCCGGCGCCGCCTCCACCGCCGTCCGGAACACGAGCGTGACGTTGTGCTCCACCACGCCGCCGGCGTTGGAGCCCACGCACAGGTACTGGCCGGCGTCCTGCTCGCCGACGCGCGTCACCGTCAGGTTGGTCCACCGGTTCACGTTGCCCTCCTCGTGGATAATGTAGAGCCGGTCGGTGCCGCGCACGGGCGTGTTGTTGCGCAGAATTCTGCCGCCGCTGAGCACCCACTTGGTTTCGGCCGCCGGGTTGCCAGATATCTGGCATCGCAGCGTGACATTCTGGCCGATGTCGGCCACCACGGTCGGCTCCGGGATGGTGATCTGGGGCCGGCAGGCGAACTCCTCCGAGCTCGCCTCGCTCCAGCGTTTGCCGATCAGCCGCTCGGGCTCCACGCAGGTGGTTCCAAGCTGGTAGAGTTTGTGCTGCACCAGCCAGTCGCGGAAGAGCCGCAGGTGACAGTCGCAGCGCCACGGGTTGTCGCGCAGCGTCAGAGAGTTCAGCTTGGTCAGCGACTGGAAGATGACCGGATCCAGCACGGCCAGCTTGTTGCCGTCCAGGTTCAGCTCGGCCAGGTTGGTCAGCTTCTTGAAGGCCCGCTGCGAGATGGTGGCCAGCTGGCAGTGGCTCAGGTTCAGCTGCTGGATGCGCGGCAGCTCGGGGAACTGCAGGTCGTTCAGCTTCTGCAGCCGGTTGCCGGAGAGCGACAGCTGGCGCAGCTGCACGTTGTCGGCGAACGTCTCTGTGTCGACGCTGGTCAGCTGGTTGTTGGCTAGGTCGAGCTCGGCCAGCAGTTCGAGGCCGCGGAACGCGTGTCGGTGCAGCGTTTGCAGGCCAGTGCGCGCCAGCAGCAGCCGCTGCAGATTAACCAGGCCGGCCCGCTGCAGGGCGTCCTCGCCCAGTTCGCTGACGCGGCCGCCGCTCAGGTTCAGCACCTGGATATCCGAGCTGAGGCCCGCCGGCAGACCGGGGCCCGGCCAGTCCAAGCAGTCGGCCACCTTCTTGCCGCCGCTCCACGTGCACCGGCAGTCGCTCGGACACTGGGTCGTGAAATCCGCGGCGACTACTGAGACCACCGTCAGCAGCAGCGGCAGCAGCAGCGGCGGCGGCCGGCTACCGCCTCCCATGGCCGAGACGAGCAGCGAGTCGACTAATGCAGCCGAACGTCAGACAACCTGCAACAACACAAAACCGGACGTTAGACACCCTGCACCAACACAACAGTGGGCTTCAGACAAGGTGGCTGCAAAATACAACACCGGGCGCCAGATGTCCTGCTGTAGTAAAACATTACACAATCTGCAACAAAACAACAATAGACGTCATACAGCGTGTAGCAGCGCATCCCCTGAGATAAGACAGCTTGCAACAACACGACACTATACGATCAACACTGGAAAGCATCCGTGGCAATACAGAATGGCCGGCTGGACGGACCCTCGTTCCCACGCCGCTGGTGCCGGGTGGTCGCCCCGCTGCCTCTGGGGTGATCAGTGGGTTATTTCCGTCCCGATACCAGCTCTGACGTGGAGGTTCGGAGTCCCTCGCTGACTCCCCTGGCACACCGCGGGGGCAGTGAGCCCTCTAATGGAGCCCTGTCAGTGGCCAGAGCCCGGCCCATCACCACATTTACCGGCTATCAGTTATGATCAGTATAATTTCATGCGGCCGGTCCGCGCCGGCTAAGTGAATTGCCGGTCAATATATCCGTATTACCTCGCGGCGGGGCGGGACGGGATGCGGTTGGGGACGGGGGCGGGAGATGTCACCTGCCTGACAGCTAACAAGTGGGAGGGGCAGGAGTGAGACGTCGCCTGCCGGAGGCTGAAGGCGGCTGTTCTAAGGCAGGAGGAAGAGACGGGAGGGACCGCGCGAAAATACTGACTGGGTGTGAGAGACTGCACAACTGGCGACGTTTGGAAGGACGGCGCAGGACTCCAAAACGGAAGGACGGAAGGACTCTAAAATAGCTCGCAGACAGTAGTTGCCGTATAGCAGCGCTACAGATGGATCCATAGCTACGTTCGGCAGTCCCTTCATCGCCAGGTACAGTCCTTTCACACCCGGCTTGTAAGCCGGGGTGAGTCTGTCTGGTGTCAACACAACTTACACAAGTGCTGTGGCTTCCCACCGAGCTGTCAGAGTGATAAGCCTGTTGCTTGGGTAAACTAGTTTCCTTATCTGGCGGTTGGTGGGATATTGTAAAAGTCCTCGCCCTTTTGCCCGATCAGTAATCGGGAGCACGAGAGATGGAGATCCTGAGAGTGGGCATGAGAACGGGTGACAAATGTCGCTATAGGTTGAATGTGTTCCCAATAGTTGTTTATTAGTAACAGTCGGATGTCGCGTTTGGAAACTGTGAGCGACTATGGAACTAACCCGATTACATTACCTGTTTTAGGTTACCTATTTCATATACCTAATATCACGCGGATACAGGTGTGACAAATTATCTCAATAAAGGCGTGAGTGAGGTCACCATTAAAAACGGTTGACTCCGTTATACCTACCTTCTTGTAAATTTGTAATTTGTTTTTATATTGTGAATGGACAGATCGATGATTGTATGGGGCACCAGCCGCCATTCTTTCCTCCCACCTGTATGGATCGCATGGACTTAAGAGTTCGCACCTCTTAAGGACAATAGCGTGCCGGTGGCAGTGCCGGGCTGAGAAAAACAGCCTCGTGAAGAGTTTCCAACTGAGCTGGCCTCGACGGCAGGACACGGCGCTCCCGCATAACCCTAATTAACGCTAATTACTCTGTTGACGCGCGAACGATGACGGTGTCGGCGCTGAAGAGCGGAGGGGTGGCCGTCCGTGTCGACTGCAAGGATGGTCGTCCGTGTCGGCAGAGGATGGTCGTGTATGGAAGGGTGACAAGTCGTGTTGGCAGAGGATGGCCGTGTACGGAAGGGTGGCCAGTCGTGTTGGCAGAGGATGGTCGTTTATGGAAGGGTGGACAGTCGTGTTGGCAGAGGATGGCCTTCCGTGTCGACTGAGGATGGTGGGATATGGGGTGAGATGATCATGGTAGCAGGGGATGGATATACGAATGATATCCTCGCCCCACCGACACTTATGTGGGCAAGTAATATTAGGCCCGAAGGTCACATATCTATTTTAAGTATAAACTAATTAATCACCTCAGTTGTGAGGTTGCCTTGCTTGGCCTGTCTCTAGGACTTTCCGATGATCCCGCACCTTCCCCATCATTCATCGTTACAGTTTGATCGTATGCCTTTCTCAGCCTGAAATTGTGACCGTTGAATATTAGAGGGATTCCGGCTGCTGTGTGCGTTGTAGCGTGTCCCGTCCTGCACAGTCGGCAGCGTGCAGCGGCCTCCCCCGTCCCCACCCCGGGAGGGAGGGAGGGCCCCCGCCCCCGTGCCGCCGGCGCGTCGCTGCAGGATCTGGGCCGACAGTCCATTACAGGCCGCTACCGCCCGCGCCGGGCGACAGGGAACGGGGCCACACAATTATCCGGCGCGGTAGACCGGCGGCGCCCACATGAGTCTCCCATGCAGACACCTCGGCGTGGCGCCTTCTCTTGGCTCTCAGAAACGGTTATAAACTATAGCCAACAAGAAATCGCTGATGGTTCATTGCGAATCCTCGTTTATCATTCCCACGAAACTGTTACGACGTTGGTTCTGATGGTCACCTGTTACTCGCAATGCTCCCTTTGTTTCGCCAATTACCGTCACTAAGGCAATTGGCAGCGTCTATCTATCCACTCTCCAACCGGACTGGAAAAGGCGAAAGGAGAGAGAGAACGAGAGAACGAGAGAGACAGAGAGAGAACGAGAGATAGAGGAGGGTGAGACGCAGCATCGGGCCGAAAACTGTGTCCACAAAACGAGTCTAAGCTAGATTTATGGTGCCACCGGCGGCCCTTGGGAGGGCGAGATTGGAAGTGGGGAAGTTGATCCCCCAAATGAGGACAGTTAACCGGCCTTGGCCGCCGGTCCAATGGATGAAAAGGGCAATTTATAGAGCGGTTTCAGTGCGGGCGAGGGGAAGACGCCGCGACTATTGCGAAGATGGAAGACGAATGAGGCCAGGAGATTATACGACAAATGCTGCGCAAGTCCACTTGCCGACCACTGACCGGGGTTTTTAGAGTCGCGCCGGGCGCTCAATATCAACGCCTCCTACCCCTGGAGAGCCCGTTTCAGTCGTCTGATCGCAGCAGTCGATAGATACCTACCCTCGGCCATTTGCTGCCACTCGATAACAGGGAGAATAAACATGAACCAACTCCAGTGAGTCGAATTCCATGGTTTCGACCATTCCCTCAGCGACAGAGGAAACACGTCAAAACATATCCGAGACATTTCCAGGATCTTCTCGAGATCGGCATAGCTCCGCCGTTTGGGTTAGATTTTGTCATCGCATCCGTTTTCTGTCGTCTGTCTCGTGACATCTGTCGTCTAGCCGTCTCCGTCATCGAACGTTCCGCCTAAATCATAGCCGGAACGCCCCTCCAACCGCTGCCTTCACCATGCCGGTCGCTCCGACCCTGCGAGTCCAGATACGACTCCGTTCCAACCCGACCTGCCCAAAGGGACTCAGCCCGACCCAACTCGTCCCTCCCGGTCTGACCCGCTGAGGCGCACGTTGCCGCTCCAGCGCACAGCAGAAGTCGTATAGTACACAGCGCGTCGGCGTGGGGCCATATTTCAGCCGAGCGGCGCTGATCGGACGGCCGATCGGTTGATTTACCGGCCGGCCCGGACGCTAATGACGGCCGTGGCAGAAGCGGCGCCGACGGCGAATTAATGCCGCCTCCCCGGACACAAGAGCCGCCCGCTCACTCGGCCGGGATAGACAGGAGGCGACGGAGAAATATCACACGGAGAGACGGGATGTCATAGAGGGCAGAGACGGGATATCATACAGCGGAGAGAGAGAGAGAGAGAGAGAGAGAGAGAGAGAGAGAGAGAGAGAGAGAGAGAGAGAGAGAGAGAGAGAGAGAGAGAGAGAGAGAGAGAGAGAGGGAGAGAGAGAGAGAGAGAGAGAGAGAGAGAGAGAGAGAGGGAGAGAGAGAGAGACCCGCCTCTGGCGGTGCACCGTACTGTCACTGTCAGTCTGTATAGAAGCAATAGCTGCATGCGGCACAGCCTAACTACAGGCGTTTACTGCTGCTGCCATCTAGCGACAAACCGGAAAGTAGCGCACGCTCTGAGGCTTCGCGCCGGAACGACATTTTATGTAACATGGCAGAACAACTATTTTATATGAAAAAACGCCAAAGTCAGGTTACCGTCACACACGCTGACTTCCGTCTCCGTCAGCAAGCGCCGCCATCGGAGCCGAGCCGAGCCTTCAGTTCCCACTAACACGGCTACGCACTACTATAAGGTACCCGAGCCATATTCAGCGTCCCTTGACACTATGATTAACTGCGCAGTCGGCTGGCATTAGGCTTCACTGGAACGAAAGGTCACTGTACTTCTCGGAACAGGGCATATCCCGGATGCATCTGGGAATATGAGCCGTGGTTGATTCACAATATAAACCGCAGTTAATTCGAAAGTATACCTATATTGCGACACTTCCCTGCCAGCTGATTCCGTCACACAGTGCCGCCCCGCGCAGCTAATCGATAACTGCTATGCGTGAAACGGATCTCTTTATCCGAGACATTTCGCTATGGAATGGGAGATCGTCGGGACAAAGCAGCGGCAGAGCGGCCGACTCATGGGAGCAAAACATCTAATTTCACGCTGAATTTCCGTCCGAGGCACGCATGGCTGCCGTCAGGGGACGGTCAGCAGGCCGGCGGAACCGGCTGGCCGTCACCGGTAGTTCGCCCAGGAGGGCGTGGAAAGCGAATCAGGACACGGAGAGAGGATGATAGCTGGGACAGAGCGCGGGAGGGACTTGGGTCGCCGCGGCCGGCTGTTTTCCTGTTGATCGGCGGTCGGCGGCGCGGCCGTCCCGACAGCGGCGACGGCTGGCGCCCGAGATACGAAGCAGCTGTGTTTTAGCGCGGCCGATCGGGCGGCCTTTTTATGCCCGGCGGCGGAGGGCGGCTGTACGATGTCCGCTTTATGGGGGCGACACCGGACGGCAATGCCATTCGGACGGACATCGGGGCAAATTGTCTCATTGAGCCGCATCCCCGTTGGTTTCACTGTCTCGGGAAATGTGGCCTATTAAAATGGAGACTAGTCCGCCCGTTGGGCCTCGCCAGACCGCGGCGTCTGGGGCTCGCTGCGGTCGCATCGCCGCGACATTTGTACAGGGTCGGCCTTCGGCGAATCAGTCCCCCGATGGCCAAATATCTCCGACGAATTTCAGAGGCGCAGCGTCGCCCGGTCGTCTCGAGTTCCTACTGGACTGTCAGATCCAGCAAAGGCCTGACCGCGACGACCCCCAGAACTGCTTCCGAGCAGCGTCGCTGGCACACATCAGCCGCGGCGCGCCAATGGGGATGGAAGGCGGTCCGCAGGATCGCTCGATTCTTCGACAGGACCCGGCCACTATTCTATTTGCATGAGGCTCAGTGCTCAGTGCTCACCATTCCTTTGCACGGTGATGGCTCCTCACTTCTCTGCACAATTCAGCACAATTCCTCTACAATTTCAGATCTTAGCTCACCATTTCTCTTCAGCTTGCACAGCTGACTCGGAGCTGAGAATTTACCTTTACAGCGTTAGCTCACCGCTGGCTATTTCCCTGCAGATGAGCCCGACGTATACGATACCCCAAACAACCGTCTGCCAGACATCCATTTAAGCTGACCACCAGGGTTGGCAAGGGGTGGCAAAAACTGGTTTTTGCCAGTGGTTTTAACCGGTTTAAACCGGCTGGCAGAAACCCCGGTGGCAAAAACTGGCAAAAACTGGATAAAACTCAGGTGGCCCAAACCACAACTTTTCTAGTTAGGAATGGATCTGAAATGTACAAATGCATTTCTGGATGTTATAGAGATGCACCAAACATTCTGAAGTTTGCCTCATTACTTATCCCTGCTTAAAAAGTCTATGCATGTCGGTAGACATCCCCCACAGAATGCATTTCCATGTAGGGGAGAGTGGGGCAAAGCTGTCACGGTAGGGTGCCGTGCGCATATCAGTGGCAGATACCCCTTCGCACTTCTGATTGTGCAGGACTCACTCTTGCACTGGCTCATTTGTCAACCCTAAAAGGCGTCTTACTGGTTCCTTATGGAAAGCCCATGAAAGTGTTTTTGAGTTATACCTAGAACACTTCAAAGGTCAATGTCACTTCTGTTTGAAAGCATAAAGCTTTCACCGAATTCTCCTTAAAATGTTTCATGTTCAAATCCATGTCTAGGCATATCATTGTGATGGTTTTTAGTTTTTGCCAGTTTTTGCCACTTTTTGCCGGTTAAAGCCGGTTTAAACCGGCAAATGGCATAAACTAGTTTTTGCCGGCAAAAATGCCAACCCTGCTGACCACAGAAGTGGTGTCCTTTCAATCGCCCAAAGCGAGCGAGCGATAATAACATGGGTGACGGCATGGCAATCAGGCAACTTATATTTGTCGTCCGCTTATGGCATCTGATATCGGATTTCCCCAACGATATCTGACGGCTCCGATCCTCTTGATCGCAAGCTATGGTAGGATCGAGGAGCCAAACGCTTCCTGAATAAGCAACATAACATTCCGGCGCCGAAAACAGCCAGATAACTCAGAAACTGCAGTTCGTTCTGCCTTTTTCTTCTTCACAAGATAACCCACCCAAACATGTTTTTGTTGCGATTCAAGTCTTCCGGTCGGCGTTTCCGACCAATGTTAGCGGCACGATCGGCGCGGCGCGGCGTCATAAGGCAGGGCGTGGTATTGATATCGGAGCTGTCTGCCACACGGCTCGGCGGTGACAGCAGGGGCTGGGAGGGGGTCTGTGACGCACGCCCTGCGGCGTGGGCGTCCTCCTATCGGGCCTATCTGAGCCCACCGATGTGCGCCGTTCCCCGCCGCTGAGTCATAAAGCTAGCTCAGATAACTGTCGTATACCGCTCAGTTCGTGACTAATTTGTACCGGTCGGGTCTGTCTGTCCGAATAGTCGGTCACGGACTCACATCCTCAGAACTGACTCCGAGGCGCTACCATCGAGCCCACCATCCTCAGCATCCCGAGACGGTCCGCACAGCTGCCGGTTCCCTAACACCGAGAAAACGATATTGGCCGAGAAATTCACATCATGCAGGTCAAGAAGCCCTTTACTGCAACATTAATTTTACACAATTAATGAAAACTCTTGCGCATGTTCAAGGGATTTTTCACTTTTCAACTCCGCCTTTGGTCCGGAGGTGGATTGACTTTGAAACGGTGTAGGTCTATGCGCTACCGCTCGGAGCTGCGAGGTCTTGGCTGCGTCCCGGCCGGCCCAGCTAGCCGGGCCGCTTCAGGGCCGACTCCTGGGAACCGCCATCGGCGGCAGCTTCAGACGGACGTCTCGGGTTTCACTGCGAATATTGGGCCAATATCGAGGCTGGGCTGGCCGCGGACGGTGCTGTCCGGGATCAGCCACTTCCGGGGCGGGGTCAGAGCCGCGCGCGTGACCCGGCACGGCGTGCTTGTCGGCCGTCCAATTTGTCCTCTGCACGGCAGGACAGTCGGCCGCGGACGTCCGCCGACCAGCCGGTAATGAGAGTGCAGGGCCAGCGGTGCAGACTGCGGCCGGCACTGCTGCCGTGGCGATTACTTTAATTTTTACACAAACCCTTGTGCTAAAATACAAGAAAAAAATGACAGCAGACGGGGTGCTCCATCATAGAGGGAGTGCCACCAGTGTGTCCGCTCCCAGGCTCCTTAGTATACCGCCGTCACGCCGTCCATCTCGGAGGCCGGTCCCGCGGCTGCTGCCCGTCCGCCGAACCACTATCCCCTCTGCTCGAGACAGACACGGCGGCTGAATATTTTTGAGGACGTGGTCTCTGAATTATGCAGCCCGAACCGCTGCGCTCTCAGGATCTCCGCATTTATATAACAGGCGGCCGATGGATGTCGCGGCGTCGCTATTTGCAGCCGCTCGAGAGCCGCTCCGAGGCCGTTCTGCGCCTGGCCAGTCTCATGGTGAACATATGCCGGCTGACAGTCAGCCTGAGCGCCAGTTCATCAACTTCGGAACATAAATGGTGGGCTGATGTGGCCCAAGTCGATACCAGGGATATGTGACCACAGAGCACACGCCAATCGATCTTATTTTGCTTCCTTGCAGGGAAATATTGAACGATGTGAGAAGGGAAACGTTGTAACGTGGACCTTACGAGGCTTGGCATTGCCATATTATGTGATCTTGGCAAATTCATAATCTCAAGCCGTTAACAGAAAACACAAGAACTGCTAGTGTATTCTACACTGTAACTTGGGATTGGGAACATCTAGCGTGTCAATTTTAGCAGTTAGCATACGGGTACCTATACCTACGCATGTTATTTAGCAATGGTGTGATTTAAAGTGAATCAGTTCGCATTTACTCGGAGCCTAATTTATCTAATGAGCAGCCAGTTATCTCATCAATTACCTGCACCTGACAAACCATTAGTACGAAATCATTTAATCGTTACACAAAGCACTCAACTAAAAGGCATTTAAACTAGCCAGAAATTTAGTTAGCAGCAACACGTAATAACCATTTCAATACGAAGATCGTAAAACAAGTCCGGCACCCATTTCCTCTCAGACCCCTGCTATCGCTGACGGTTCCACACTTCCGCACAGTCCCCGTACACCAATTACCGCCTCGCGGACGGCGGAACAAAGCGGCGGAGCGCAGAGACGTCCGCGCCCGGCCGCTCGTAGAATGTGTTTAGCTAATCCATCTGCTCGCGTCAGCGGCGCTGTCCGGGCCGGATGGGCCCGGCTAACAAACGGGGACGGACGAGCGAGCGCGCCTCCTGTTTACTGCTGTCGGCAGTGCTACACATCGCGCTCAGACGGTTCCTCGGTCTCACCCGAGCCGCGGTTCACACCCCGGCCTAGTTCCGCGCCGGAGTTACCCGCGCGCCGCCGACCGTGTTTGTGACTCGCCACGGCAGCATGGCGACCGGGCACGTCCATCGAGCACGGCCAGCACGGCAGACACGTGCCGGGCGGCCGCGGCGTGCCGGCCGGCTGGCCGACTCATTTCCGGAGCGGCGAACACCTGGTCGGGCGGCGGCGTCCGGCGGCGGACACGGCTAGCCGCGAGGGACGCTCCACCGGCGGGCGAGGCTGAGCGAGCCGTGGGCCACCACCACACCGTCGGGCGGCGCCGGGTCGGCGCCGAGCCGCTGCAGCGCCGCGTCAGCACCGGTCGGCGGCGGAGCTGGCGTGCGGCGCGCTGTCCTGGCGCGATACGCACCGGGTCTGTGATGGATGATCGCAGCGCCGGTGGCGACGGCCGATCCCCGGGGAGCGGGGGACACGTGCTGTCGCGATGACAGCGCCGTATGTAGCCCGCCACTCAGCACCCCCGGCCGCTGAGCTGTGGTGTCGCCGCCTCTGGTTCTGCGGTGCCGGGAGCGGGCGGTCCATCCATCCGCCGGACAGTTCCGCCCGCCGCGCCGGCTCGGTGGTGTGCTGCCGATTGTCTGCGCTGTTTATCTATGGGCCCGCTGCGCCGCTGCCGGCCCGAGAAAAGAGCCCGCCCAGCGCTATGCAGCCGGAATGGGCCTCATCTATCGCACTTCCACACTGCCAAAAAACGGCCCATATTTCTGCGTTTTCTCATCAAAAAGGCCGCCTCGCGAGGAAATGTATCCCGTTCGGGATTCCACTCGAGGTCCGCGAAAACAGCGCCGGGGCGGCATCGATGATCGGCGCCGCTGCCGAGCGATTCGTCCGATTATTTCCGCGGTCATCGCAGCCAAATCGGACGGCAGAGCGCTCTGATTTACTGATGTTCCGAAGACATCGACGTGGGACGTGTGTGTGGGATGCAAATATCAATTGGGTTGAAACATGAAAATATATGTTTAACGAAATTCATGTAGGCTGCATGCTGATAAATTGTTGTTGGAATGATTCATGGTCATTCACCACTTCATACCGCTTTACGGAGAGTTGACACCCACTGCAGACAAGTCAGTCTCTTCCTACCGGCTGGAGGAGACACAGGACTAATGCAAACCCAATGGGCCGTGTCCGTTCGGCCACCGACCCGACTGAGCAGGTCAGGTGTGCCGCTGGGGTCTCAGAAGCCGGCAGTGAGCCCGGAGCCGGAGAGGGGGAGGAACAGTGAAGGAGCCCGTCCGAAATTAAGGTCGCGAGCGCGGCACTGAACGCCGCCGTCCGTATCAACGGATCGACACATTAAAGGCCGTCTCCTGGCAGGCATGACAGCCTTTGCATTCGCAATTGCCATGAAAAGGAAAGTTGGCTCCTTTGAAATGGGACATACCGGGAAGGCTCTGGGGAATATTTAACGTAGCGCGCAATAACTGAGCCCCAATATACGCCACGGGTCGGTATTCTGGATAACAAACCAAGTGAAATGCCGTGCTAATAGCCGCGCTGAACTTCGTAGAATTCTAAATGCGGATGCAACATAAAAGTTCCATACCTACGCTCAAGTTTTGTGTAACTTATTCATTGTACGGACCTTGCTCTGAAAAGCATTTGAAGTTTTTGCACGAAACGCTTATTGACTGAAGCGCAGTGGTGACCCTCAGCCCTGATGGAATGCACACATTCTTCTAAAAAGCATAAAAATTAGGTAGGGCTTGTAAGATCAAAAACAACTTGAATATGAGGATTCTGTCATGATAAACTTGATGAAATGTGATCATTTTACGGCCATCTCGTCTTAATAAGGTAAATTCATCATTCCGTTAGCACTGGCAGCTGAACGACGAAAGCCAGCAGCCCCAGTTCTAGAAATATAATAAGTATCCATAACACGAGATGTGCCGAATACCTACGACATGGGCACTGGGCGCCTAACGCATACCATACTTTTGTTAAGTAAGTTTGTGAACACGTCAGAAGACGCGCACTACTAGCCCGGCAGGTATTTAAATTAGCTTCTGTAGATCCTCTGATCAGCGACAGCTTCTGCAACACATTGCAGTATTACATAGCGCTCACTGCACATTTGATCCTGATTGATCTTTGAAAAGCCTCAACACACCAGAAGCTCGATAGGAACGGGCACCACAGGTCATTACGCCTAAAAATCCCGAAACCGTTAACTCTCGCACCGACGGGGGGGGCGGATATCCGCCCCCCCCTAAGGTTTTTCGCGAATAGCGGGAAAACCGCGGCGCGTAGCGCCGCGAAATTTGGTATGACTATAACCTTATCAATTTTACACATGGTGTGCAAGTTTGAACCTCCTACCTTTTAAGGTCAGGTCACCAGGTCACTTTGAATGACCCAACCTCAAGTCACTTTTTTGCAACTTTGTCACCGTGCCAGAGCTACAGTAGATGTCGGAGGCCTTTGAAAGTCGCAGGATATTATTAGGTCATTAATAGCTACAATTTGTATATCTCGGAATTTTGATATCGGTGACCTAAGGTCAGGTCAATTTCGCGACCTCCCCATTATAAGTCAATGGGGGAAAAATCAACTCCCTGTTTTTACCACTAAAACGGGTCGGAATGGCCCCATATACCACACATGACTTCATATACGATCAACCTTCACTACCTTGAGGTCTGTTTTGCTGTTGGGCAGCTGTGAGGTCATGTGACGTCATCAAAGGTCACCAAAGGTTTTTGGCCAATAACTCCGTACAGGAACAAGATACAGACGCGTGGATGGTCTCATTGTGTTCAGCTCGTCAAGACGCATCGAATGATATACATGATGACCTCGAGGTCACGTGACCTGAGGTCAACCTTTGACCTTGACCTTTCGAGGTCAACATATATATCATTCGATGCGGATTGACGAGAGGATCACGATGATGCCCTTAGTTTGTTCCTATCTTGACTAATTCGAAAGTTATTCGAGAAAAACTCTCTCCATATCTAGCGCCGCCATTTTGACTTTTTCGACCCCTGTGACGTCATCTTTAACCTGACCTGAAAATGACCTTTGTAAAAATTGTAGATCTTGGCTGTGCGTATCCGATGCCGTTTACCGCTTGTCGCTATCTTGCTTCGTTCTCGAGATCTCAGGGGGGGGGGGGGGCGGTCATCCGCCCCCCCCGTCGGTGCGAAGTTGGCGCAGACCCCCGTCGGTGCGCGGGTTAAGTATCAAGCTATTAAGGTACAGCCTCTGATCAGGAACTGCCTCAACCGACTTATGGCTGCCAGGAGCGTTGCATGACCTTAATTCGCCGAAGTGACAGCGGTCTCGTGTGACCCAGGTTCGTGAGAAGTGAGACCCCAGTCGCTGGTCAGATGGCTGGTCACCGGACAGCTAATCCGCTGTCATAAGGCGACAGATCGGCGGAACTGTCAGGATCGGGAGCGGCGCTGACAGGATATCTACCTCGGAAACTGACAGCCTTAAGGTGGAGTAGGTATGCAGGCCATAGTGCCTTGGGTCGAATTATAGTAATCCCACGACTTATCGGGAGCGGACTTGTTACGAACTCAAAGCTGACCATGACGAAACACCGACTGAAAATAGGTAGGTATCACTAGCGTTTAGGAGAGAAATCAGCAACCAAGGTAGTGCTCAAACCGATAAATGCAAGCCAGGGACCCCATTTTGGCTATCTCAACTCAAAACTAATATTAAAGTGGGATGGTCACTTTAACCCCGAATAGTACCTACATGCTCAAATCACGCCTTCCACAACCACATTAGGTTCTCAAATGTCAAATGTGTTTTTGTCGTGGTGGACGCATATGACAAGCTATGCAGATTGCAGCGCTCTGCACCCACCCATGTGTTACCACTTTGACTCGGCAACTGTCCTGATCTACCTAGGTATTGCACCGTGCTAAGACAGAACAACACGCCCGCCGTCCACCCACGATTTTAAGTGGTACAAAGAACTTTGACAACCGTTTCACATAATCAATACGTGACGTGAATGAGGTAAAATTTCACATGAAAACAATGAACGGTTGTTGAATGTTACGTTTTTTTTTTGTTCAGCTCAGAGGCTAAATCCGGTGTTTTAGTGCAATATGATGCCCAGGATAGGTATACCAATGGCATTGCTACAAAAGGGGCATAAGCGTATCACCGTTATTTATTGTGCACCAACACTCAGAAATACGACTCGACAGTCATCCTCGTATCATCATCACGAGCGGCGAGACGGCGCACTTACCCGTCCAGTTTATTGTTCCACCAACAGGCAGGCTGCAGTCATAATACACTACAATGGTCGGACATGGCTCTCGCAATATCGGTTTCAAGAGGACACGGCCGTAGGCCGTACGAGATTAACGAGATTTAAATTGCACGAATTGGCGAAATCCGAGCCAGACGCGCGTCCCGTCTCCAAAGCCGGGAATTCTTATTTGGAGGCCGACTAGGATCGCCAGTGAGATTTATTCGCGCCCGTCGATTGCGGAAGACCTATCGGGCAGAACGATGCTTGAGAGCTGCTCGAGCCATCGATTGGAGGTCGTTAATCCGGCGCTCGGATTCGGTCGAACGGTGAGGGAGTGCTGGGGCGAAGGCTCAGCTCCAGGTGAGCAGGAGACACCGCCCGTCCCATCGGGCACAGCGGCTGACTCAGGCACCGGTCACCGGCAAAACAGGTCATACCGGTCATGCCATGATCATACAGGTCAGAACAGGTCATACCATGGACGATTAGGAGCCGTTAATTAATCAGAAAATATTGCAGATGTGATGAAACGCCAGCCTATGAAAAGCGACATCTTTGCAATTACTCAAACCGAAGCACTACAGGGTTCACCACTAGACTGTAGTGTATACCTAATGTTTGAAATATGCGAAAATATTCGAGCAAAAAAAAAAAAACACCAAAATAACAGCCGCCTTCAAAGGCCTCGTGATTCACCCATTAGCGGGCTAAGCTAACACTTAAACCTCGCCGACCCGGCGACAGCGGTCGTGTCCTCGCCGCTGCACAGTGGCCCTTTTTCAGAATTAGCACGCATTAATTCCCACATTACCTGAAAGTGGTGCAAGACATCACCACGTGATCAAGGACGTATTCCCTGCCAATGCAAAGAGAAGAAAAGAAACGAACTGCCCAAGGAGATTCGGCCCAACAGCGACAGGCCGCTCAGCCCAAGATTTAGCGCACGTTCGCACGGCTCGCCCGCCGGCCCAGGCCGCTCCGAACGCAAGTGCGGCGAGCCCGCCAGCCGACCACGCTGCACTGACCGCCAGGACGCCCCAGGGCGTCACGTGACCGCATCTACAGCTGTTGCCAGCCACCGTTAGTCGGCCCCGGCCGGGCAGCAACTAAGGTCAGCGCGACGCGAACAATACAAACACATAGGCGCTTTTGACGTTAGATCTTAAGCCGACCACTGGACTTGTGCGGCTTGGACATCAAACGCGACAAAAATCGGACAGTTTTTCTTGAGCACAGCGTTATGCCTACATGCCATTTCAATAAGCACATCTTATGGCAAAAGTCAAGCCACATTTAGGCGCACACCAGGTGACACCAGCTTCGAGCCAGGTCAATGAGCTTAGTCGTTTCGAACAGGAGCCACAGCCGCTCGCGGGCTGAACTGGCTCACGTTATCCACCGTAGAAGCAAAATGGCGCAAAATGGCACGATGCCCTTTGGTGGACATGGTCAGAAGAGATCGGCGATTCGAACGATGTATAATACGACATGTTCCAGAGTGTGCTACTTAACATAAAGCTTCATATGTATGCCGCCATCTCCAGTTAATAATTGTCCTGTTATCGTGTCCACAATATTCGGCAAAAGTGGTCTATTTAAGTTTATACAATGAAAATTGTGGTTTCTAGGGCTTCTACGTAAACTCAGCTTCACAGCCATGCCATTAATTTTTAATATTTTCTCACCGAAAGCCTTACAAATTGATGTTCATCTCACCCTACTTTTTAGGGTCCGCCGGTGGTGTCCGCGCGCCTCTCGACAACCCTCGATTTTGCGGTCAGTTTTACCAAAGATAATTACTTTTTTAGGAGGTAAAAATGGCACCATCGGATAGTTTGGAATGTTTTGCACGTGATTAGACTGCTTTTCACTCAAACGATGAGAAAAAATATTTTGAATTTATGCGTGCTAATTCTGAAAAAAGGCCACTGTGCGCTGGGCAGCTGTTGCGCCGCATATATGCCATCTGCGCCGGCCGAAATGGGCCGCTCTTCTGCAGCGTCCGGCGTCGCCGACTGATGGCCGACGGCTGGTGGCGGTCAAATGACGCTGACGGGCCGTCGGACGACAAACGACGCCCGCACACTCATAAGACGCCCTACTGAAGCCACAAAGCGCAGTCGGCCGAGTGGTCTGACCGTGCGGGGGCGCACAGTGGACAGCAAGGGAGAGGTCAGAGGGTGTGCAGTTGTGAATTGTAAAGTCGGTGGTTATTTACGTCTGTGCACTGTGCATCTGCACGGAAGTACGGCTATATTCACTGGACAACCAATTCAAGCTATAGAGGAACTTTGATGTGCCAAGGATGTGCTTTTCGAGTAACAACATCCATATTTCAACAGGGAAACTCAACAGAAAATAGCAGGTGCCTACATGATTGTGCTCCCGTTTTAGCGGGAGACGATATTCTTGTGAACGAAGCAGATGCCACTATATTTTTTAGAAGATCTGAGCATACATTTCACTGCCCTACCAAGTTGTGAGAATCCACAGGTGTCTTCTTCAGAATGTTACGATGTCAAATGTCTCAGAGTTGAATTGACCTTAATTGGAAAGCACGATGAACAGTGTGTCACGGCTATTATGTGTCCCTCCCTTGGCTAACTTAATAATCTGGCTTCATCAAGCCAGCATTATCTGTTAAATACCGGGACTTAAGCATAATAGGCAAATTACTTCGCTTCTGGTCTGTAATTTAGTCGCCGGCTGCGAAACTTGGCCGTAAAAGTGAGACGAGTCTCCGGAGTATGAGCGAGGACATTTCGGGAGCTTGGCTCGACAAGCTCGCGGGCGTCGTTACAGTCGTGGGTGGTGCTAAGAAACTTCATTATCCAGGTAGAGCGGGGGCCTCCGCGCTACGCCTGGCCTGGCGGGAGGGAGTGGGCGCCGGCTCGCAACAGACAGGAGCGAGTGGGTAGCGGGGTGAACGCGGAACTCTGGACAAACCATGGAAAGGTGAACAGTCGTTACCGGCGTACCGCGGCTGTTAATGAAATAAAGCTTCACACTCATTTGGTCTGGTTAACAGTGAGACGAACTTCACCGGCTGACATCTGATGACAGCGGCTGACAGTGCTGTTTAGGTTTCGGCAAGATGACAGTTATGATGATAGGGAAGTTGTGACAGTCATGTCAGACAGGAAAACGGATGACAGTAGGCGATAGGGCTGCATTTCGCTGTTCCGTAGTGGCACGGGACGACAGATTTACAGTTTACATTGCCCCTGACAGCGTCTTGGGCGGACGGCCGTACTGGTGGGCTCAGGTGGCTGATGTATTGACTGTCCTGTTCTTCGATACAGAGCGAGGGGGCTCCGCCATCGCCCGGGGGAGGAGCGAGATTCCCCGAACAGCTGATCATTAAACAGCGGCGCGTGCGGGGCGTGTGAATTATGGCTGCCATCCGCGGCAATATCCTCGCCGAGAGGCGGCAGCGGGCGGCGACACGGACGGGCGCCCGCTGACAGACGGTACGTGACAGACGGGACATGACAGACGGTATGTGACAGACGGTACATGACAGACGGCAAGTGACGGACGGTGTATGATAGACCGTAACCAACAGACGGCGTGTGACAAACGGCATGAGACAGGCGGCAACTGACATACGGGACATGACAGACGGCATGTGACATACGGTACATGATAGACGGGGCATGGCAGACGGTACATGACAGACGGGACATGACAGATGACCCTTGATAGACGGCAACTGGCAGACGGTGGTTGACAGACGATGCGTGGCAGGTGGTTGGTTGTATAATGCATTGTAAAAAGCAACTTTTTGTGAGAGCTTCTTTCTACCAAAACAGGATAGACGCAATGTCTTCGACACACCAATCCGTAAGCACTCACATTTCGATAAAAGTTTTGACAAGATCCTGCGTAAAACGACGATCAGCATTCAGCACGCATTGCCCTCTCCTCACGCGATAGGGTTTGCTGATGAAGTTTATCGGAAAATAGCAGGTTGTAAAATTAAGAGAATTTATGATTAGTTAAGTTTTCCCATTTAAAGTTTTGAGCAGCACGTAAGAGTCGCAAACAGCTGTTAACTCATTGGTTGTTCGGGGTAAAACGGTCACAGGAGGGCTACTTTGGACAAGGTTTCAAAAGCGAAACATTTAGATTTAGCGCCCAACCATTTGCATGTTCGTCGATTGAGCCATCAAGACAGTCGCAGACTGCTCGTCTCTGTGCTCCGGCTCTGTCTCTCTGCTCCTCTCCCCTGTCGATACGCCGTCTCGGCTCCATTTCTCTCCGTCTCCAGCGCTCTCCGCGGCCGCCGTTTGCCCCTTTTCACTCTGACACGGCCGAGCGCGTGCCGGCGCAGACCGCCGCCGCTCGCCCTCGCCCTCGCCCCCGCTCGGTCGGGCGAGCCGCGGAGGACGGCAGAGCGGCGCGCCGCCACGAGCGATGGACGGGCAAAATTGAATCTGTGCTCGCCGATTGATTATGGCTCCGACAGGCCGTCAGCTAGCGGCTCAGGCGGCTCGGCAGAGCCTGCTGCTGCCGTCACCACCGCGCTGGCACGCCGCCCACGGCAAGACACGGCCGCGGGGGGAGGGCGAGCAGGTCCCCCTATGCGGCGTGCGCTCCTCGGCGGCGCTATCGACGCCGTAACTCAGCCAGACACTTGACCGGGCCGGTCGCCGCTGACGGCCGCCCCGTTTACGGTCAACTATGGATGAGCCGGCGCTCGTTTAACGGGCGTCGTTACCGGCGAGCCAAGGAGCTGTGAATCTCCGAGCAGCGCGGATTGACGGGATGGAGAGTCGCGGCTGTAACGAGCACGACCGGCCCTGTTAGGTCATCACTCACAGATCGGCAGGTCTGCATACTATAGGGATGTCAACATGGGATGCGGACAGGCGCATGTGAGCGTATGAACAGTGCACATGTAAAATACGCTTCTGGTGGTCTGTTTGATGGTGCCTCACTCTATTTGTATTGTATGTAATTGACGGAACGCATAGTAATTTTATCTCGCGCAAAAACACGCTGATGGAAAATTTGATGTGCAGATTTGGGGAGAATAAAGACAGTCGGTTTTTGGAGAAAGTTAACCGTCTTTTATATTCTATTTATATTTTATATTACAAGCTATTTCGGCATTTTTTCCTTGTATATACGGGTGGTAAAATGGCTCCAAAGAAACGTAAAGCTAACGATGACGAGTATATCGATGCGATCGATGATTATTCCGGCAAGGAAGACGTCGTACGGTGGCTGAACCGAACTGAAATACTGTGCGAGCTGCAGGGCAGTGATATTATGAGGATCCTACCTCTGAAGTTGAAAGGTGATGCATTCACTGTTTATGCACAGTTGCCAGCGAGAGATCGAACGTCGTACGAGTCGGTGAAGGACGCACTGCAGTCTGCGTTTGCGCCAGATCCCCTTGGGGCGTATGAAGAGTTTGTGGCTAGGAAGCTCAGACCAGGTGAAGCAGTGGATGTTTTCCTGGCAGACCTCCGGCGACTGTCCACACTTTTTGGAGGTGTTTCAGATCGGACCCTTCTGTGCTCTTTTATCTCTGGTCTTCCACTATACGTGCGTGAAGCAATCGGCGCCAGCTATCGAGTGCAGGACCTGAGCATCGAGAGCGCCTTGAGCAGTGCCCGACGGGCCGTGAAGAATGACCCGGCGATGGCAGCCGCGGCGGCAGGAGAGCGCCTCACGCGGGCACAGAGAAACAATCACGAAACGACGGCTGAGCCATCTAGAGCTGCGAGACGTGTGACAAGACGGTGCTGGGTGTGCGGCGAACCCAACCATTTGGCGTCTCGGTGCCCCGTCCGTTCGGGAAACGGCGTGGGAGATGGTGTGTCAGCGCCGGCGTCATCTCCCGCGCAGTGACGGGTGGCGCTCTGCCGGTCGTAGACCTGACTGTTGACGGGCACAGGTGCCGAGCTCTGGTGGATTCTGGCTGCACAGAGAACCTGGTTTACAAGTCTGTGTGTGAGGCGTGGCGGCCTCAGAGAACAGCGGTAACGTCGATGAGTGGAGACCCGTTTTTCTCCAGTGGGGTTGGAACTGTGCAGCTGAGAACGTGTTCCGGGCAGTCGGCGAATGTTTCTGTGCTGGTTCTTGATGACAAACCGATGGGTGTCGAGATGGTACTCGGAGTGCCCGCCATCTCGGCTCTGGGTGGCGTGATGATTGCATCCCCCTCTGATGTCAAGTTCTGTGGGAAGCCGACTACGCCGCCCACTCCACCAGGCCTTGAAGATGAATTGGTGGTGGACACGCCCGATTTCTCAGTACGGTTTGATGCCGACCAACGAGCGTGGACGATGTCGTGGAAGTGGGAAGATGGAGCTGAGCCAGCCAGTCTATCCAGCAGTGTGCCTGAGTATGCCATGTCAGCAGAAGCCAGGCAGGAATTTGAAGCCGAACTTCAGACTTGGATAGACAATGGATGGCTAATTCCATACGATCAGTCCGTCTATGGCCCTCCCCGTGGACTGTTGCCGCTGATGGCTGTGGAGCAGGGCAGTAAGTGCAAGGTGCGACCCTGTCTGGACTACCGTCAGTTGAACAGCCACGTACCTGCGCACACAGCAGAGGCCGACGTCTGCACAGACACGCTGCGGAGGTGGCGCCGCCACGGTAAGAATCTCGCCGTGGTGGATTTGAAGCGAGCTTACCTGCAGATTCGCACAGACCAGCGCCTTTGGCCATTTCAGACCGTGATTGTCGGCGGACGGCGTTATGCGTTGACGAGGGTCGGGTTCGGATTGAACGTGGCCCCGCTGATGATGAAGAAGGTGGTGCAAGCGGTTCTCAGCCAAGACGCCGATGCGGAGCGCGCCACAATACCGTATGTGGACGACCTGTGTGTCGATGAGGACATTGTTACGGCCGATCGTGTAGTGGAGCACTTCTCTAAGTACGGCCTGGAGTGCAAGCCTCCAGAGAGAGTCCAGGACGGAGCACGGCTGCTGGGCCTGCGGGTTGGTGTCGCAGGAGACGGTGATCTCCACTGGACTCGGGATAACGCAGTCGGTGCCCCTCCTGACGTCATGACACGCCGCGCTGTGTTCTCCTGGTGCGGACGTCTGGTGGCGCACATGCCAGTGTGCGGCTGGCTGAGGCCGGCAGCGGCCTGGCTGAAACGTCGAGTCAATGCTGTGACTCACCACTGGGACGATGTTACCGACGATCCAGAGCTGCGCGAGCAGATGATGTACGTGGCTGAGCGGATGGTGAATGATGATCCAGCGCGAGGTCACTGGCACGTCAGTGGAGACAGTGCTGTCGTGTGGACGGACGCCTCCTCTGTGGCGGCGGGAATCGCTCTGGAGACGCAAGATGGAAACATCATCGAAGACGGATGCTGGCTTCGAAAGGATGAGACGACTCACATAAATATGGCAGAGCTCGATGCCGCCCTGCGAGGCATCAATCTAGCTATCGCCTGGGGCATGCGAGTCATCGAGCTGAAAACGGACTCGGCCACTGTTCATCGCTGGCTCGACGATGCATTAAGTAGCCGAGCACGTCTCCGCACTAAGGCCCACGGAGAAATGCTGATACGGCGCCGAGTCGACATAGTCAAGCAGTTGGTGGCCGAATTCAACCTGCATCTGACAGTGACTCTGGTGAAGTCGGCGGACAACAAAGCGGACTGCCTCAGCCGGGTTCCCGCTCAGTGGCTGCGCGGTCCACTGAACGGAGAGTCCGCTGGGACGTGTGGTGCTGCGGTGAATGCTGAGTGCACCAGCGGTGATGAAGATAGCTCCAGCACGAGCGGTGATGGCGGCGATGGCGTCGGGGCAGATGGGACCGAGGACGAAGAAAGAGGACGGCGAGCAGCGGTTCGCGAGGTGCACACCCGCGCAGGCCATCCTGGAGTACGGAGGACGCTGTTCTTCGCTCGGCGCGAGATTTCTCCGAACATTACGAGGAGAGAGGCGCGTGCCGTCGTGTCCCACTGTGACGCATGCAGGTCTATCGACCCAGCACCAGTTAAGTGGAAGCCTGGGAAGCTGGAGGTGAACGAGTCCTGGACTAGGCTGGCGATTGACGTCACGCACCACCAGCGCAGTCTGTACCTGTCGGTGGTCGACTGCGGTCCTTCGAGGTTCAGTTTGTGGAGATTGCTTCGAAGGGCAGATTCAGCGCACGTCATTGAAGAGCTGCATCGAATTTTCAATGAACGTGGAGCTCCAGAAGAGATCCTGGCGGATAATGATACCGCCTTTCGCAGTCGGGCGTTTGCAGTGTTCGCGGCAAAGTGGAAAATTCGGCTTAGGTTCCGCGCCGTCTACCGCCCAAGTGGAAATGGTGTGGTAGAGAGGAATCATCGGACCGTGAAGGTCATAGCCGCAAGAACAGGGTGCACCGTTGGCGATGCCGTGCATCTTTACAACGTAACACCTCAGGACGGACAGAGCTCGGCTACGACACCAGCCGGACAGATCTACCGGTACTCGGTCAGGGACAGCGTGAGGACAGTCACTGGCACTGGTGGTGATCCATCGGACGGCAGCGGTCCGGAGGGCACGGACAGCGCCTACACTGTCGGGGACGCCGTGTGGGTCCGACAGCCTGGATCACGCTGTGGTGATAGGTCGCAGCCGGGTGTTGTTACCAGGGTGCCGTCACTTCATATTGTGGAAGTGGACGGGACCCCATGGCACGTTGGTGATGTTCGGCACCGCAGTGAGAGTGACCCTTGAAGGTCAGGGGGTGGTGTTTGATGGTGCCTCACTCTATTTGTATTTTATGTAATTGACGGAACGCATAGTAATTTTATCTCGCGCAAAAACACGCTGATGGAAAATTTGATGTGCAGATTTGGGGAGAATAAAGACAGTCGGTTTTTGGAGAAAGTTAACCGTCTTTTATATTCTATTTATATTTTATATTACATGGTCCTAGTAAAACTTCATTGATTCGATTAAAGCTGATAAGGTCATGCAGTTTTCAGTGAACTAATTCAAAACTGAATTAGAGAAGTTGTACTAGCGTAGCGTATGAGGACGATTCGGGACAGTCTGCCTTACTGATTACCCATTGAGGTAAGTACTTCACTTTGATTGTAGATATTTAATTTGCCAAGTCAACGATCACTTCACTAAGCAATGCCTGAAGCAAAGCACGTGGATATCCAACAGAAGGGGGATGCTGAACATATCGCGTGAGTTAAACTTTTTAATAAGTTAATTTAAAACTTGCTCGTTTGGAATTCCACGTAGTGTAAACTTGAGATCAAAATGTTCCTGGATGCGAACTGATGAACTTGTTAAAATGTCGAGCGCCGGCTCGACCATAACGTTCAAATCTGATGGACTGCGATATGATGCCACACGCTCCACTGCAGAATCCACCTTGATTTGTCTTACACCATCAAGAGTTCCCGCTCAACCGCGCCTGTACGTCGTGCAAACACAGGCAGAGCAGCACGCCAGACGCCGGTTCTGGCCCACTCCTTTAGCCTCCGCTGCCCAACTTCCCGGCCCGAAATCCACTGCGCCGCCCCAGCCTTCACCGCGCCCGCCCCGTTGCCGCCCAACTGCCGAAAACAGGCCGCTCGATAGCCGGTCCGGGCCAGCCAGCGCCCCGCCTCCCTCGATCCGCCTCCCATCCGCCCGACCCGACCCCAGCAGCGGGGGTGGGCCGGCGCCACCCCGCCGCCACCCCACACACCGTTTTGGCGGTGTTGTGCGTGCTTCCGTGGCCGCTGAGGGCGTTTGTTCGCGGGCGCCAGTCGGCAGATCAGATGGCGTCGATGTCGGCGGAGCCCCGGGGCGGGGCAGTCTGTCAGCCAGCAGAGGAGTGCTCCTCCGCTCCTCCCACTGCGCGGGCGGGGAGAGGTCGGATGGACGCGGCCCGGGGGACACGCAGCCTGCTAACGAGGTCATCTCGCGGTCGGAAGGTGGCGAAAACAGCGCCCGTCAGCCGCCTGAAGCGGTCCCAAATCAGACCAATCACTGCCGGCGCCGCGGGACGGTGACCACCGGCGACCGGAGCCTGTGACGTCATAAGCGCCCGCCTGTTGCCAGACGACCATCAGCGCCGAATGCCAAATTGGACTAATCACTGTGAATGGAGCAATCACGTCTGCGAGCGACGGAATTGCGCGGCGACGAGAGGCGGCCGACGTTCGACGAAGCCCGGTGTGCGGGACAGGGAGGGACGGGCGGGACGAGGGCTGACGTCTGTGGGCTTCAGCTTCTGGAGGGATGTGATGGAGACGGAGGTGATGTGATGGTGTGATATGTGGTGTGCCGTGTGATGTGATGTGTGGTCTGATGTGATAAGGCAGAAGGTGGTGATGACGATGGGTAGTATCGACTGTGCGACAGGTGTTGGGGTGACAGCGATCGGACTAAAACGATAAAACGCACACCAAAATGCTTGAGGATGGACCTGAACGATAGTGCAGTTGAATCTCGAACCCATCCAGTTCAGAAAATGATAAGGGCGTCGGCTTCCATTCGGTATCGAAACGAGCGTATCTCGGTCACAGTCTGAAACCTGAGCCCACGACCGCGTGAAATGCGCCCACTACTCTTGTGCAATCGTCCAACGGAAGACCGACGGGCCGACTGGTGAGATTTGTGAGTCCACCGGGTATCTGAGAGCACTGGTCCACCCAGTGATGTCAGTCAGTCGTACACAGAGACTTCGGAGAGTCAGTCAGTCACCACCGTCACCGTCCTTCATACACCACAACCCATGATGGACTGCATTCAGTGATATGATGCACCCATTCCAATGCAGGATCCAGCTCGAATCCAGCTCACCGTCAACAATCTTCACAAAATACCGGCGATGGCCGTCCACAGTTCGTCCATAGCGTTCAGTCTTCCCCTATCCAGTGTCAAAAGACGTTTCCCGGCAACCGTCCCTCATCACCAGCACCATTGTCCTCTGGCAACCATCACCAGGGACATTCGCTCCGCGAACCGATCAGAGGGTCCACTGGCAAGGGACCGGCGCGAACGGCAGACTGTCCAATAGGGCAGTGGCGATGGATCAGCGGTGGGGAGGCGCTAGTCGCTGTGTAGTTCCGTAATGACAGGCCGCGGAGCGTCCCGGCGGACCGCGCCTGTCGCCGCCGTGTTCGGCGCTCCCCCGTGGCCGCGGACAGCACCGTCTGCCGCAGAGCCGCAGACAGCCGCCGGGCGCCGTCAGTAACCGCCGCGGGACGGCGGGCGGCACACTCCCCCGGCGCCCGTCCGTCTCTGGCTGGCCGTCTCGGTCGGCCACATCAGCTCGCCGCTCGCCGCTGTCGGATGATGGCTGGTGGCTCTGAGATGAGCTCGGGAGCGTCCGGCGCCACTCGGCGGCCCGTGATGACCTGCCCGGCCTCAAAGTACCGCCCGGGGCCGGCCGCCGCGGCCTCTGAACGTCCACGCCTAACTCTGTTAGAAGCGGGGCTGCTGGGCAGAGCGGTGTGATGTAGAAGAATGGATGGAGAGCGGGCCGCCGGGGTCTACTTGGTTCCAAGCGTTTTCAGTCAAAAGAAGTAAAAGTTCGTCAGTATTTATGCAGCAATCCAATTTTCATAATGCGCTTGACTAAATTTCTCCTTGAAGAGGGCAGGAGATTACGCCCTGCTGCATCAGTGTCACCCAGCAGTATAAGTTCGCTGTTAATATACGATGCTAGGATTAAGCGATAACTAGTAGAGTGTTGGTTCTATCAGTGTTCTATCCGGTTATATCAGTCTCGCGGACGAGGAGTAGGCCCAGTCACGGGTTACGAGCTACGTGACTGTTTCAAAAGAGCTCGTCGGAGGCAAAACGGTCCTGCTATTGATCCGAGCTGTTTGCCTTTCAGCCAATCTCTGCACGACCAAGGTGTTTAACGATCCCCAAACCTTGTACAGAGGTGTTAAAGATGTCACGACAATGTCAGAGCTTTATAAGTCCCTCAGCGACACAGCCATTACAGAGGCGCTACAGCAGCACGCCGTGAGTACTGACACCTGCAGCACCAAGCAAAGGTGTGTTACGATAATCTTGTATCGAAAATCTTGTATCGAGTATTAGTCCATTGATAAAAAGACCTATCTAAGTCTGGCGTCTGTATAAATTGGTCCATGGCTGACAGACTTATTCCTATTATAGATTGACGAAAAGTTGATCGACAGTCCGTAACCTGACAAGCCTATTCACAAGTAAATGACACGCCCTGTACTTCCATCCGGAGCAGGCGTATATCAGCTGCCGGCGACCGTTATGGCATTTCTACTTCTCGGCACACGCGACTGATCCTTGGCGATGCCAGCAGTGTGATCACCTCAAATGGACACATATCCGGGCAGACCGGCGGACTTCCGAACAACATTTCCGTAAACTGGCCCAGGGACTCTAGGAACCAACCCGAGCGGCGAGTGTGGGACTATGAACCGCATCTCCGCTCGGTAATCGCCTCAGCTGAGTTCTCTGACGAGGTTACCGCATGGCTCCCAGTCGGCACGGATGCGGAGCGCTCCTCGATGGGCTACTGAGCAGCGATCACTCCCAGTGCGTAAACAGCCGGCTGGGGAGGCCTCCGCAGGCCACAAGTGGGGTGTTCTAGCGGCCGGTCACGTGCGCTGCGCCGTGCCGCCGACGGCAAGATCCACGGAAAAACAGCCATCGGAACCGGGAGCCGGCGATGGACCTTCACGCTGCGCGGAGAGGGACGGTTTGCGTTCAACAGGACTGGGAAGTCGCCACTGCATTGCCGGAGTGTTTGTAAAGCTGTAACGTAAGAGAGGCATCCAGACGAGTAGGTAGCAGGTGGACGTTGAAGGTCGTGCTCCATGCAGCGCACTTACCAGTTCTGGCTACCTCGAGAGCATTTTAGTTATTTCTTCTGCTTGTCAACGAATACCAGCGGGCGTTTTTAGCTATCTCGGGCACGTAACACTGCCCCAGTCTCTCTCCCTTCCCCAGCAGCATGATTTCCATGCCCATTCGACATACCGATGGGTCGGAGTTGCTCACCCCCCCCCCCCCGGCACGCCCGAACTGGACAAAGCGCGTGCCGCCTTTGTCCCGTGACACGACGAGCGACAGGCGACCGACAGGTGCGTCACAGCTCAGGGACGGGCCCGAACATAATTACCCGTATCGGTTTCAGCTTCCGTTGTGACCTAACATAGCCCGTCGCTGCTACGCATAAAATACAGCTAAAATGGCCAAGCGAATGCCGAGGACGGAAGACGGTCATCAAATCATTGGGCGATAAAAGAAGGTAGGTATCTGAATATCTGACAGACCAGACGACTAATGACAGATGTTCGACATGTCGACAAACTATGACGGACAGCCAGAGGACCAGGCCGGGAATCCCGTATCCGCTGACCGACAGGGCTGTCGGTGGCTGTCGGCTCTGCTATTAGGGCGGTGACATGTCACCACGGCTGCGACTGGTCATTAGGTACCGGCGGCGCTGTCAGACAGATCCTATTATCCCGGTATAAATACATGCGCACACCGATAGGATCCCGATAATGCCAGATACGTCGTCTATTTTCACCGAAGCACGTCTGAACGTTCTAAGTTACGTCGCACCCATATGCTGATTCAGTTGATACATACGCCGACATGGCCCCAGAATCCCAACCGACAATCTAGTATATAAAAGCCGGACACTAAAGCCACGATATGAAGAGTTTACGGTATAGTCAGTCCAAGAAGCCAAGTCAAATTGTGAAACAGCAGTCAAGGACTCGAGTCAACTCTGAATGTTACCGGAAATTTGAATTTTACGCTTGACTTTACGAGAATCCAAGGAGAAATTGTTGATGCTTCTCGGAAGAATCATTGCGATCGTAAGTGGTTTTATTTTCTATTATTTAAAAAAGCAAATATAGCGATATGGAGCCTGTCCATGACAATGCCAACTCGTGCCTGGCCGAAGTGTGGGCTCTGGACGACGTCCCTTGAAAGAAAAAGGAGTCGCAAATCGAACCAGCCCATATCGCCGCCACTCTTTCTTTCAAGTCTCAGCTGTTACAGATGACCGCCATTTCAAGGGGATCCGCCAGAAATATGATGACTGATGCCCCAAATATATCAAAAGTGTATTGTTAACACCTAGGCTGGAGCCGCGGGTCGGAGCGAGCTCAATCTCTCCGGCAGCGTTTGACACCAGCCGTGGCAATCTCATGGAAACCACCGGGAAAATGCTAGCGCTCGACCCAAATAGGCTTCCGGCGAGCTCGGGCGGGGCTGCAGGCGCCGTCAGTCGGGGCTGCTGGGCCCCCGGCGGCCGGTGTAATCCAGTGCCGATGGCGCCGTCGAGGAAGCCAATTCATGGCCGATAATCGAGTGTTGGCGCCGTTAGTGGCCGGTAACGGCCCGCGGCGACCCTTAGATGGCCGCGAGATGCCATCGCACGCGCCGGCTTTGTGTGTACAGAATGATGGAGGAGTGGGAAGAGGGCTCATCACAAGGTAAGACGAGGAAAAGTGCAACAGAAAAGACCAACGTTATGACAGGACAGGAGTTAAGGACTTGCAATGTCACTCTCAAGTTATCTTCGTCAACCACGGAAAACCTGACAAACGAACACATTTTGATGTAGCAGAATTTACACTCTATTGCCGACTACTAAAAAGGCAGCCGATTCAGGTCAACTCCAATCTGGCCCAAACATGAAAAAGGTTCCGTTTGAACCGGCCCAGACCAGCCCGTTCTGACCGGCCCGGTACCTGCCGGCATTTACATAGGTCACGGGGCCCAGATCGGCGGAGCCCGCGGGCATTCAGCGCGCCAGGGCTGCAGCACGGCTCCCCGAAGTCATCAGCCGATCCAAAGCCCGCGGACCGGCTGACATTCAGACGGGAGGCCGGGCGCTGCACGCGCGCCCTCGCCGCTCCGTGCCGGCCGGTCGAATCGGTCGGCGCCGGACTGATCACCGCGGGGCCGCTGTGAAATCGGACCTGCCGACCGGCCCCACCTGAGACCCCGGCATCGGCCCGGGTACTGAGCAGGCCGGCGCGGCGGGTCAGCGGGGCTGCCTAACGGGGGAATGGACACGGTACATCGCTAGTGGATATAGACATTAGACAGCGTCAACGGCGGGTAGTGATGGTAACTGAGCTAACGACACTGCCGACATACCGTTGCAGCAGATACAATCAACAAGGCGAGTTCACCCAGAAGTTTGCTGCAACAAAGGTCACTCGGTGAGGTAGGACAAAGCTGGTCACTTAATCGATCTGTTGATTCTTGGACAGGTTGGGCCTTCAACAGACGTGTCGCTAACAGCGTCAGAACTTTGTCCAAGAGTGTCGGCAAGTGCATTTTGACCGTGTAATTTCTTCGTCCGGGGGAGCTCGGAGTTGGAAACCCTGACCGGCCCGGAGCGGCGAGCTCGCCCTGGCTGACGGCGGCTCGAGTTGGCCGACATCTCGGCTGGGCCGCGCATAATGTTACGACAGTTTAACGGCCCGTCTCAGGCTCGTCAGACAGTCGCGAGGTCTCACCTGAGTCAGAGGGATTCCGGTATGGAAATGCTGGCCGGTAGACAGGGCGGTGTTGATTTACCGAAACACTGGCGAGTGACAACAGAGCGCAGTTTCCGTCCCATACCCACCTGCTCACCGGAACAATGGCCGAATAGAGTTTCTGGCTAACCGGTTAACAGCAATCAGGGGACGATAAATGCTAAATAAGTGGACTTTACAATCAATGTCTATTGCCTATGACTTTAACACTAAAAAGAATATCTCGACAAAAACTAGTTGTCAGCACGCTTGCAGTGTGCGGCCGGTTGTAAAAACAGATTTTTTTTTTTGGTTTTTGCCTAAATCGGTCCTCTCAACAGGCGGTGAGCGGAGGTCGAAATAATCGGACACTTCTCGGGTAGCACGCACACCATCACAATCAGAGACCAACGCGGAGCTGCTGAAAAGCCCACGCAGCAAGGGGCGGAGACGCTGCGCTGCCATCAACGACATCTGCCGAGACGAGTGACCTCCATTAAAGAGACGGCATTCGTGGCGTCGAAATGGCATTCATTGAGTCAACTCAACCTTCACTGAGCCTAGGTGACCTCTGTGCCGCGTCAATCCATCCCACGCGAAGACAGAGTACTTTGAACCGAATTGAGTGAATCATGTGGAGTGAATATCACCTCAGCAGCGCCTCCAAGGGCTGTTGATGTTCGCTCTCCTGCTGTCGCGATGACTGGGTGTGTGAGTCACCTGGCGTTCTCAGAAGTTTGATATCCTACCCACTCGATAACGCGTCGAGCAGCTATGGAACGTGGGTCTATAGGCATATGCGACTGGTCGATGTGCTGTCGTCGAGACAGACGATGACAAGGTGATGAAATGTGTGCGAGATGCCAGTGTTGCAACCGTTATGGTATGCCAGCGTAGATATCGATGGAATGCATCAGAACATTTGCCCGGGCAGATGTCTTCATTGCAGGGACATACCTACTTATCGCGAACACATAAGTAGTCGCTGATAATGATGATAATAATCTGCTAAGCATTGAAAGCTCGTCATTCGACAATTTCATCGAAAGCACCTTGCTTGCCAAATTTACCTAGCTCCGCCGGCGGCCACCCACCAGCAGCTCCATATGGGATCTATTGGTTCACTCGAGGGCTGCAGCACCAAACACACGTGACAGCCTCAGCCGGCCGCCTCCCTATACTGTAGCGTGTGTACGGGCCGCTCGGAGCCCGGAACGCCTCTCAACTGAGTCATGTGGGCGGTCGATTCCTTTTCATCAGTGTCCAGCCGCCTGCAGTGAATCAGCTCGCTACCGTCCAAGACAGTTCATCTAAATTTCAGCCGGACTTTCCGAGGTCCATCCCGAGTCCACCTGGGACCATTCACATGCCTCCTGGTCGGCGCAGTCCGCCTAATACCCACCTGTGCGGCTCATCTAAGAGCCCGACTAAGGTCACTCGGCGGTCACCCGAGGCCCGCTGCACGGGTCGTCTCGTCGGGCGCGATTGTCATGCTGGCGACCGGTCACCGCCGCCTCCCGACCCGGAATAGCAATGTCGGCGGCCGCGGAGTGCGGCTCGCTCGATAGATCCGCCGTCGACCGGCCGCCAATGGACGCGTGACCACGACAGCGCCGGCCGTCAGAGGGAAGTGATCGGTGGTCGGCGGTCAGCGGTCAGAAGGGGGGAGGTCAAAAGTCAGAAGTCAGAAGTCGGGGGTCAGAAAGGGGTCAGAAGTCAGAGGCCAGTAGCCAGCAGTCCCTACCCAGTAGTCAGTATTAAGTAGTAAGCATTCAGTAGCCAGCAGCTAACAGTGATGATGGCAGAGTCGGAAGTCAGCAGTCGAAAGTCAGCGGTTAGCCGTCAGGGAGAAAAGGTCCGTGGTTAGATGTCGCCAGTCTTCGGCGGGCGCGGGCGGTGGTTCCGTCATCCGGCAATCAGCGATCAGCCGGTGGCAATCAGTCAGCCCAACCTGAATGTCGTCGAAGTTCGACTGCCGTTCCAACCGCTCGTTGAAGTTGTGGGCTAAACGGAAATGCGGCCTAGGCAGATATGTAAATGTGGCCGAGGCAACATTTGACCTCACTACTCCGTCAAGGCTCTTTGAAAACTACATCATAGTTATATCATAAGGTGTTTCGATGACACATGTTTCAGAGTATTTCTGGCCGGCTGAAGCGGTGGCCGGTTGGCCGAAGTACGACCGTAAGCCGAAGGGAAGCGCTGCACGGGGCGGGGTGCCTTTCATCGCCTGATCACTGCTGGAAGGCTGAGCGCCGCCGCCGGCAAGCCGGAAAATGTCCCCGGTCTCACTACCCGGCCGCTTTTTGCCCCAGCTGACGACGGGTCGAGATTGAGCGGAGACGCGTGCCTGCTCTTCGGACGGCCGACCCATAAATTACTCACCGTTAATTATTCTGACGCCGCCGAGCCCCATCAGTATTCAAGGCACACGTAGAACGCCGGTAGCACGAAAATTGCGACAGAAAAACGCAGGTCACGATTTATTTGGGGTTTTAAACCAAAAAAGCTTTATGTAGGACACCACTTAGGACTTGACTTAATAAATGGAACCCTTTGTAGGCATATAAATATAACATAAAAGGAACCTCAAGCAATTCACGTTTACGTTTGGTGGTTGTCTTCTCCGCTGAACAGCCCCCAGCGGTTGTCGCACGGTCAGCTGGCGGCGGGGAGCAGTCAGCTGCAGTGTCTGTTGCACGGCGACTGTTCCACCGACTCTTGTCCCAGATACCCTCAGACAGCCCGGCGCCTGGTCGTCAGACCCAGAAAATTCTTCTAGTCCTGTGTCATTGCCCCCCCCCCCCCCCGCCCTCCACAATCGGCATTATGGTGCAGTCTGTGCAGTTATCCCATTACAGCGGGCCATTACACTGGTGCCCATTTGTGTGGCGCGGTGTTATGGGCGCGGCCACGTGGCACGGTCAGGTCGCTCGGTACAGCTGTGACCTCCGGCGGCTGGCCGGCCATGAATCGTGCCGCCGCGCCGGCCCGGTTTGTTTCATTAGCTAATGTCGGTAATCACCAGCCGCAGGCGGTACTCAATTGCAGCGCGACGCGCCAACACGGCCTCTCGTCATTAATCTCTCTCAGCACTAAAAGGAGACTAACTTTGCAGTCGGCTCCGGCTCCACAAGTCAATTATGTACCATCATTGCATGATTACTTCGCAAAAGGACTCTCGTGGGTATCCAGCTTTGCACGAGATAAAGCGTTCGAGCTCTATTAGCAAATCTGTTAGAACTACAACACCAGCCATTACTACTTCAGGAAAATGTGCTCGCTTGAAAGCCTTCACGTGAACTCGTTCCGAATACAAGTTTGGATAAAAGTGAAGTGTAAAATGTTGCATGCAGCCGACGGCCTGACAGCAATAAATCTGTTCCAGCCACAGCAGTCTGATGTGTTCCATTAGCTAATTATTGCGGTCGCAGTTACATTAGTGGGACGGCCGATATTATTCATCTAACTATGCCAGAAAGGCCTCACATAAATTCACAATAATCAGAACGATTCCAGGGGACCCAGAAGTCAAGGAAAGGAGTAGCTCAATACTGCCCATCTTGTCGAAGTCTTTCGCTTGCTTACAGACAGACCTTTCTGTTTGTTTAACTGCTGGGTTTAGTGCCGCAAGGAAACGACATTACTATGCACCCAATATAAGGATGCTTATGTCGCTACGTCGCTACCATGTATCACATCACTATGCTCTTTCTAAGGGCAACAAACGTTATGCGACATTAAGCACCAACCGATCATTGAAAACTGTTTACGACCCTTGTCCCTTAGCATCGCCTGTAACGATTAGAACCGCTGTAACTGCCCAGTGCTCTGTCCTATGTGGCGATACACTCACAGGCTACATTCACAATACCCAGCCTCTCCATACCGTTCATCATATCACAAGCATCCAGCCTGAGCCAGCCGTCTCCTTCCCGCCCCTCCCAAGGCCGCCCCTTTCCGTCCCCTCCGTTTCTTCCATAGCCCTCCCTATCTCGCCCTCTTCCACCTAACCTGAGGCTGCGAAACTCACCTCCGTCTCATGTCTCGCTGAGCCGTCCAAACGCTACACCCCTCTGCGAGCAGTCGTCGAAATCAATACGCGGCTTCTCTGAAACCAAGAGGACACGGCGTTAGCATTACAACTCGGCTCTGCTGGCGGGGGAGCACTGAACTGACTGAGGAAACTTACCCCGCCGGGCAGACTGCGGCGTCTGAGTCCGACAAAGTGAGTTCATTGAGGGCGCAGCACGTGCCAGACACTCGCCAAGAAAGTGCGTGCGACATTGGCAACAGCGTGACCCGACTACACGAGGATGAAATAAATTGTTAATTCAAACTGCATAGCTCATCACCGAGTCTCTAAAGTTAACGCTAGTTCAGATTATCCTATTCATCCTCATGGATGACTACAACCCACGTTGCCGCGCTCAACTAAAACCGGTTATCAGTCTTGCGGAACAGCATAAGTTCAGGCGTTTGACCCCCCTGCCATCTAGCGGCAGTCTAGGAAGCTCCCACTGACGGCGAGATCACGCCCGGTTTTGAGCGACTCGTTTCTGCAGTTAGCGGAAGGACTGCACAGCATCTGATCAGGATCTCTCAAAGACTGCAGTAGCCAATAACTCGCCGGAGGAGCAGAAGATGGCATGCCATCGATGTAAGAACATATCAAGAACATGAAGCAACGCTCGATAAGGCTATCGCAACAGAAATTATAATTTCCCTGGGAAGTTCCGTTCCGATGAACAGCTGGCCTCTACAAGCGATAAGTATAATGAGGAGTGTGATGACACGACTACCCAGCCTCTAACCAGCTCGAGTAAAGCTGATTATAGGTTTCAGGGCGCTAAAACCGAAGCCAGTCACTACAACGATAGTTTCCAGTTATGGTGAAAACCAGCAATAAATGCAAAATATGGGGAATCGAATTATTTCAGCGCAACATTATCGATCGGCATACAAAGCGAAAGCTTCGCCTTCATGGCGCTTTAAACAATAAATATAGATGACAAATTGCATACCTAGGTGTACACAAGCACATGCATCTGGGAAATAAAATAAGCATTACTTTAAGAGAATCTTTAGAGAATCTTTTAACGATAATCTTTCCTCTTAATTGCATAATAATCACCTAATAAACGACCAAGGTTTTCGTGGAAGGGAACAATTTGCAAGCGCTGTCAAGAAGATTGACTTTTGTGCGCGCGAGACTTAAGGTAATTAAAAGAAAGCATTTGAAGAATGGAGTCTTTTTACGACTTAATCTACAAGAACTATCCGAGCTCCGTAGCCGGCTATTCTGTTTTCTTTACAAAGCGCCACAAGTCTCTGGGTTCTTTCGTCAGTAGGCACAGCAAACTTGCACCACTAATTTAGCGCTGCAGCGCGCCCAAGTTGGGCCGAGCTGCGACTCCGCCCCGCAGCCTCTCGTCGCCTCTGCCGACACTCGGCAGAAGGCATTCAAATTGACTTCACATGCAAATTCGCGACGAGGCCCAAAAACTTAATCCAATTTGCCCGCTGCGTCCTCTTCGAAGGATTTGCAACGAGATTAGGGGAGTCATCAGCAGAGAGGAACGCCTCGCTGAATAGAGACGGGCGCCGCGGCGAGGAAACGGGGGCGGTGGCAGTCATCTCGGCGCCGCAACCGAGAATGGCGGTCAAAAATGCTCACACAGCAGCTCGGTCGACTGAACACCACACCTACACGTCCCCACAAAGCTGAAAATACCGGGAGTCAAGGTCCGTGTCGGCGGCAGTATGAATGAAGTGTCTGAATGGCGCAGTGGCAGTGACGGGCACCGGATGTGCAAATTCCCGGAGATCGAGATACATCAAATAGAGCCAGTGAATAGTAATTAGGCGCTCACTTATACATACACCGTCACTCAGTGTATGGAATGAGCAGCATAGCTTTCGTCAACCATTAATAGAAGGGCCTTCAAGAAAGCCGCCACGCATAAGGTTCACCTCTAAAGACGTAAAGCGCGAGTATCAAGAGCGTTGTTATACATATCTTATGTTATATCTCTTGTTATATCTTATCGTTCTTATATTCTCTAGGCTGAGCAGAATCGCAAACCATTTGGATTCTAGCGCGATGTGCGCACTTTCCGTTTCCAGAACTTCTGCATAATGAAGCTTCCTGCGTCTAACGCTGACAACACCTTCCGAGAGCAATGCAACGTAACGGTCCGGGAAACCGCGTTGAGTTGCGGTTGCGACACACGGCTGCTATTTATTTAGGTAGGCATTTATTTTCTTTATTCCTTCCTTTCTGCTCAATTTTTCCAGCAAACTATAGGAATGGATTAACTGTAGCTTCCCAAATCTTAACCCCACACAGACCTTCGAGAGACCAAAAACCGGTGGCGGCCAATTGCGGGAGCACTGAAAATTCACGGCGGCATTCCGTCACTGACCACAATCGTCCCCACTCCCAGTGTTCACGAGCCGTCAGCCACCACGACACCACTGTCAGCCAGTCTGACCAGTGACCGACCAGTGACACCAGACCAGTGACACCTGTCTACGACCGCCCACCAGTCTGACCTCGACCGTCCGTCTCTCTGACACGAACGTCCAGCACTGGCCACAGCCGTCCACCACTGACCACAGCTCAACCGTCCACAGTCCACGGGCCGCCGTCCGTCGCCTGACCGGGCAGCAGTCGGGCAATCCATCTGGCGCGGGCAACCACCGGGGGACGCTCAACGGCAGCCGCGTCCCCGGCCCCATCGGCTATTCATGGGGTGGCTACGACGGCAGCTTTGGCGCCATCAGTGGCCAGTGGCCACCGCACCAGCCCGTGGGTTAGGGTCACTTGTCAAATAGGATCTTTCTCTCCCTCCCTCTCTCTCTCTCTCTCTCTCTCTCGCTCTCTCGCTCTCGCTCTCGCTCTCGCTCTCGCTCTCGCTCTCGCTCTCGCTCTCTCTCTCTCTCTCTCTCTCTCTCTCTCTTCACTCTCTCCAGCTCTTTCTCAAACCTCTCCTGACCTATCACAGCACCCGGTGAGTCACTCACACTCAGCTGACCTCCCCGTGTCAGGTCACGGTTCTTCGGTAGGCCATCTGATGGTTTCGCTGGTCCGATCCGAGCCGGGATCACTCGGAGACAATGGGATTGATTCCAAAAAGCAGGGTCTCCCCTGGCACACGAGGGAGGGCCCAGAGCTTCCCGCAGTCCTCTTACTGCTGACCGCAGAGGCGGGATCGGGCCGGTCTTTCCACTCGAAACGGCGGTTTGTGAGATTTTCCTTGACACGCAGGTAAAGATATAAGAACGGAACAAAAGTCGCTTTGGGAGTTTTTGAATTGCAAAGCGCACTACGGATAAACCACAAGTTGCATCGTTTCCCATCGCAAAATACAGAAGGCAATACCAGTAACCCACCAAGAAAAAAAAGCTCAAGGCTTCATCCGCAACACCAAACTGTCCAAATATTTTAGCAGCCGCTGCCATTCAAAGGCCATCCGAAAGAAGCCGAACAAGAATTTAATAGACATCGGCGTGGCCCGCCCGCCTCGAGGCGGCAACAGAAGCCAAACACGCTCGCGCCTGTCAGGCGCACCTCCCCCCGGTGCTTAGGTTCTCTCTTCAGACCAACTTTGGCCCGTGAAGGCGGCGCACAAGTCTTCAGTGGGTAGCAGCGGAGTTTTTGCCGTCGGGCGCCGGCACCTCCGCGGTGCTGTCACAGACAGGTGGTGGGCCGGCGCGGCCGAAAATGGACCTCCGCTGAGGCAAACACAGCCAGCCACTGGCAACTTGTTTGCGCCGCTGCGCCACGGATTGACAGAGGAATGAGCTAAGTTGGAGCTTTCTCAATGAGTCCGGAAAGTGCTGCGCAAACAGCTTTAGCAACAATTAATCGAGGTTTAAGCGAGTTTTTCACCTTTGGTGCGTCAAGATTAAGTGCAGTTCAGAAAAATAAGTGCGCATTAGGTGCGATGTTACACAAACTTAGCATTATTGCAATGTTTTGGGCTGATGGGAATTATTCAAACTTGAACGATAGTCGGTTGCCAAGTTACTTGAAGTGTTAAAAAATAGAAAGATTCGAAAAAGGGGATGTCTGGCGTATAAATTTTGCCTTTTGGCACTATTCCTCGGACAGAGCGATACAAAAACTTTCCCTGAGACAGAGGAACACAAAAAACGTGAAAGCGCCCATAGCAAAAGACAAAAAAAAATTGCGACTGAAAAAAAGAACAACACATCTCAACACAAAAAAAAAACATATACAAAGTATAGTGAGAACATGAATAGCTTGCAGCACAGGGTCTCATGTGCTTAGATTCACGTGAAAGAAGTGCTCGCTAGCACTAACCATCCTTCTCTATACACCATACCACGGCCGTCGCCGACGGTTGTTTCCTTTTAATTGGGCCCAGGGTCGCTAACGACACGTCGGCCATGTGTAAGAGCTAACGGCCAATTACAACCACTCAGTGGGCTGGAAGTGGCCTTTTCGTCTGCCTTCCAATCAGGAGCGGGTGGCGCCGGCCGCGGTGGGTGCCGCTCAGCCCCGTTATCCGCCCCACCAGCCGGCCGTTACTGCTCGTCGGCCAATAGCGCCGCCAAGCGTCAATTTCGACGGCCGCCTTTGTGTCCCCGGCGGGCAGCAGCCACACCGGGCGCGACACTCGCTCCGGCAGACCGGGCGTGCCCCGACGGGCGCGACACTAGCGGTCCGGCAGACCGGGCGTGCAGCTGAGCCCGCCCTCAGCCCTGCCGTCACTCATTCAGCAGCGCGACGCATCCGATTAATTCAATTAATACCGTCTCTAGCATCCATAAATTAGTATCACAAGCGCATATCAATGATTTAAATACTCCGGCCCTCATCCACCGCTAATCAGTACTATCATGCGCATGAACTTTCGCACGAACACCGAACAATATAGGTATAGGTACTGGGAGAAGTGTATAACATATGCAACCCCAGCAAACAGCCCCTCCCACCCTGTAGCCAAATATGTACACTCGAAGTGGGCGGGAGTACCGTTTCCGGACGCCCCCAGCGCAGCCAATGCAGTGGTGCCTAAATCCGACCTCAAACGGCCGCCACCAGAGCATCAGGAGCGGCTAAATCCGACCCCAGAGGGCACCCACCAGCGCATCAGTAGTGGCTAAATCCCAGCGAGCGGCCGGCCAAATAAAGCCCAGTCGGAGGCACTTCAGCACTGCCCCGGCGCCGGACTGCCTCAGATGAGCGGCGGTGGGGGAGGGGGGGGGGGGGAGCGCCGGTGTTGCAGAGGGGAGTGGGAGGGGAGAGGGGGGAAGTCTGGACTGGCAAGTTGACAGTCACAAACGGAAATGGCTGATGAGAGTGGTGAAATAATTAACCGCCTAACAGTGAGATCAAAAGGGAGCCAAGAGAATTACTCTCGATATGTGATAGCTCAGCACGTTTAACATTGATGAAGCCTACTGTTTTATTATGACAGCCTTTGTGGTCGTTTCAAAGCTAATTCCGAAAATTCAAGCAGTGCAAGGATGTAATTCAATATCAAAGAAAGAACATGCACTATGTGCATTCAATGTGCAATTGCATGTGCATACAATATGGGTTCATGTGACAATGGCACGCTTGTTGAACTCACGTTTGCAACTCATTTCGCTTATCGGGATAAGCGGAACTTTTCGAAGAACTCCATCACAGGCAGTCTCCGTGTGACGAATGACGCTAACAGTGACGGTGTCTGTGACGGTGACGGTTCGGCTTGTGTTGTGACGCCGACTGCCCTCTAACACTGATCGCTAAAGCGACTGTGACTTCTCCATGTGTGTGACGATGACTTCCCTGCATGACGGTGACGGTACTGTTAGGAGGAACGGAGAGATGAGCCGTTAATGGCAACTTCGACCGGCCGTCTCATTAGAGACAGCACGGCGGCGGACGACCGGTCGATCGCCTCGAGCTAGAGGTCGTGGATCGAGGGTCGAGGATCCGGAATCATCGGTACGGGGGTCAGATGAAAGAGGGTCAGATACAGGGTGAAAGACATACGAGGTTCGGGTACGTAAAGTTAGGGCCAGGGGAGGCATACGTTTATATGTTCAGGATTCAAGAGTCGAGGCGATTTGGGCGTGGTTGGGGTAGAAATTGCATGTGCAGTTAGTTGTGGTCGACATTGGACTGGGTACGTCACGAGGCCTTGAAGAGAGACGGCTAAATGCGTTACAGGCCAGCCCCAAACTGCTTTTAGCTCTTAATCCCTGACGTCAGAGGACAGGCGGTGACCATTCCGTCCATTAGGGCAGTGATCGTCCCACGACCTCGCCCAACCCAGAACACTGAACGCCGAACGGGTGTCCGAGCGGCGGACAAACGCGAGTCCCTATATGTCACGAATTCACAGAACCCCCCACTGAGAGCCACGTCATGGGAGACGCGCCACCGGGCAGCCAGCCCGTGATCGCAGCTCTCAAAGGAGTAGACAATGAATCTTATCAACTTCATCGTGAGTCTCTACCAGAGAACGGTAGCCGTGTCTGACAACATCACCTGATTGCCGATAACCAGCCTTCGACCGGCGCGGAGGTCTCCGATCGCCAGCCGAACTCGACCTCTGACCTCGACCGACGGTCATCCTTTACCCCCTCCCCCCGCAGAGGTCGGTCGTCAGTCACAGAACTCGGCTCGGACGGTCCATCGGTCACCAAGGTCGTCAGAACGACCGACGGTCAGTCATGGGAATGGGACCGGAGTCGATCTGCGCCCGGGAAACGGCCGTCTCCTTCGATTATTGACCAGAGAACGCAACGGCCAGAAACCATTGTAGAGAGAACGGTGTAAAATATATTTAAGGAAGGCAACAGACAAATCTAGAATGAATAAAGACGACTGGCGACCGGCGAAGAAAAGAGAAATGTGAGGATATAAGAAGATAGATAAAAGACGCCGCACGCCTGTCTTTATTCCTTTCAAGTCTACAGGTCCTTTCAATGTGTCAGAGTAAATCGAAACGTCTGTTGCGTAATCGAGACTTTACACATCTATATACGTCAAATCCATCATACTCATCTGCTTTAGTACTGAGCGCTCGTAAATGCAGTCTAGTTGCTGCTTTCAGCTCGTTCCAAAGTTCTGTTCCGTCTCAATTGGCATTACGACTTAAGCTCCAAAGTCGTGTCGGGTTCATCGAGATAGGTCTAGATAGTGCAACCACCAACCGCCAAGCCTTGATAGTGGCATGTATTGTATATAGCAGACCTATGAGGGTCCTCAGGGCCAGTGATCAAGGACCTAGGGCCGTCCGGCGACATACCCACCTTCGATCTATCGATCCCAGATGTCATTCCCTTTTATTGCCGAGCGGTGAGTCGGAGTTCGACGGGGAGAAGTCGGGCACACCACAGACGGAGTGTCGAGGCCGTCGCCGCGCCGGGCCAGTCATAGCCGGACGGACAGAGGCCATTCCGGAGGTTATCTGCGGACATTTCACGGCGGAGCACCATTGCGCGGCGCGGCGGCGCTCGGAGCCGCTCGGCTGGCGGCTCATGATCGGCCACCCCCGGCCGCCACTGTCCCATTCAGCGGCGAATTTGGCGACATCGACTCGGATCCATTTCAGAGCCGCACCCAGAAATGGCGTCCTCACAGCCTGGCGGCCTGACAAAAATATACTCGAGCACGCCCTAACCCTTCTCTTAATCCGACTGGGATTCTTCCGTCCAGCGCGGCATATTTATTCCGTCAGGATCATCCAAAGACGGCGCAGTCGAGAGAGAGGAAAGAGCCGGCGGCTTTGAGTCGGCCGCCATTATCTGCTGCTTGTGAGACAGCAACACCGGGAATAGTTCACACAGAGGCAGACAATAGAATGCATATTGCATAATGTGCCCGGAGCGTCTGAGGGCGGCTCAGTCCCGCTGCCGCCTCGATAGATACGACAGAAACTGACAGGAAGGAGGAGCTGATTGATGGAAGGGCAGATGGGAGCCGGCGCAGTCGGAATGGCGCTCGGAGAGCCGGAAAGACAGAATGGCAGGCGGGAGAGAGAAGAGTGGCGGCATGAACAGACCGTCAGCGGAACGGCAGAACGAAGAGCCGGAATGAACAAAACGACAGAGATGAGGGCTGGTATGGATGAGCCAAACAGCAGACGGGAGAGCCGGTATGGACGGAACGGCAGATGACTATCCAGTATGGACAAAACGACAGACGGGAGAGCCGGTATGGACAAAACGCCAGAGGGCGAGCCGGTATGGACAGAACGCCAGAGGGTGAGCCAGTATGGAAGGGAATGCCAAACACCATAATCCTGAGTTGGTAAACACAGAATGGCAAATGAGAGCGTCATGTCCGCAAGTACGACCTGCCGATTGCTCAACATTTCCGATAGCCGCCTTTGGTACCCGGGTCCCGAGGCCATTCTTCCTTGTCATGCCTCACCTTCGGCCGGACCTGGGGTAATACCGGAAACCGCAGCCCCCTCCCCCGTCCCCCCAAACCCAGCATGGCTTCCCGACACCACCCGGGTACCCCCCCCCCCCCTCCCCAGCGTGGTCCGATAGCGGTGAATCTGGGTCAAATGCACCAGCTTGGACCGTTTTTGCACTTTGCTCCTGATTAGACACAGAGCAGTGTGGCGCGGTCGCCCCCGCATCGGACTCGGCGAGCACACCGGGCACAGCACGCCGGGCACAGCAAGCCCGTCCGACGGCGCGCGGAGCGTGCTGGGAGCTAACCCGTGGGACCGGGCAGGTGGGGACGGTTAGGGCAGGACATTGGGAAGGTAATGAACAAACGGGGACACGCAGGCGGCTGATGAGGGGAGAGGACATTCTGGTGGAGCGGACCGTGCGGATAGACAGGTGCCTGTCTGACGGATTATTGATCCAATCCAACTAAATGCCTCTGTATTGGGACGATTGAAAAGGCTTAGCAGTTCAGGATTACCTGAGCCGACTGCCACAAATTAGATTGATCATAAACACTATTAAAATTTCAAACTCATCTAGCAGCTTCCGGTAGTTCTGGCTCTAAACTCCCATCGACACCTCGGTTCATTTCTTGGCCATGAGTATTTCCGAACGATCGTCGTCACCGACATCGACATCCTCGTGGCCTCGGAGGAAGCCCCGCACCCCGTCGTCCGGTGCCGCCGATCCCGTGAGCCCACCCTCCGGCCACACCTGACCAGCACGGTGCGGCGGTATCTGAGGAACGGCCGGCGTTCAGTCGCCTCTGGAAGCCCCACGAGCGGGGACACGGGCGCTGACCCGCTTCCTCTGACACGGAAGGTGGCACTACCGACTCCGGCCGGGCGCCTCATGGTGACAGCGGTCAGCGCCGGTCAGCAGCCCGGTCAGCGGCGTCAGCAGCCGTCAGCTGCTGATTGCTGACATCAGCCAGCCGGTAATCCGCGAGTTTGTTACTGTCTTCTAGCCGTACAATGAGGCGTAAAATGTGCAATGAACGGAACTGTTCGCTATACCAAACAACAAACTAAATCACCGAAGGTGAGCGTCACTGTATTTGCTGTATTCGCCGATAAAAACAGGTCGGTGGTCACATTAGATATAAGCTACTTTGGATTACGACAAAGGACTCGATGGTTTTAAAATGTTACCGCAAAGATAAGACATCATACGATAACAATGGATCGTTTTGATCGGCCATTAGATAGGAATGCCGATTCTTTTACAAATGTTACCTCTTCAGGTCGCAAGAATCAATAGACGCTCTTTCGACATTAATCTTGACAAAATTACAAGAATTTCGCCGTAAAATATGTATCAGTAACATCTCAGTCATTGTTGTAATTAAGGAGCTAATTTCAACAGCAACTTAAAACACTTTGGCCTAAGCTGACCAGTAACTAAGTTAGGAATTAAATGCAAATTAAGGACACGCATTGGAAATAAGGACCCAGACAAACATTTCTGAGCAGTGAGCTACACGGGAGTACGTCAGCTCGCAACCATAGAGCAAACATTATTATTGTCTTCATGGTATTTTGTGCCTGCAAAACAAGTCGGTACTTTGTGTACATACAATGTAGCCTGAAAGTGAACAATAGGCATTTGAAGCGGGATTGTCAAATATGGATGATTGAGCGATTGCATTGTGAAGCCAAGTAAATTTATCACAATCAGTCTATCCGATTATACATCCCGAAAAATCTGAACTGCCTCATAAACGATCATAGATGTAATCTGATTATCATTGTTACAGCGACGGCCGAAACAGGACTTCCTCCACAATCAGGGCTTGACGTCGGAGGTCACTTTACCATTTTGTTCTGTAGCTGAATAGCTAATGAACAGCTCATTAAATTGTCCAATTTTTAATAGCCGCACAAGCAGCAGGTTGTTATGTTGAGAAAATGTTAGGTTGCATGATACCCCGAGTTTGGTTTACAGTGCTCCACCAGAATCATGAGCCATCAAAATCTAGGCCAACGTAGTTACCAGCAACGTCACCAATGAGCACCAATGCTGCGTCTCCCATCATTGCACCATAGCAATGGCCATCGCCCACCCAATCCACCTCCCCACCCCCCGCATCCCCCTCTCCCAGCGGCCCGCGCTCCCACGGTAGCTGCCGGGAAAACTGGCGAGTCCGTCCGCGATCGCCGACTTTCCGCGTCTCATACCGATGCCGCGGGCGGTCGAACATCGCCACCGACTGGGGACGTCGGCTGTCCGCGATTTTCCGCAGTCGTCAGCAGGGGAGGGGAGGGGGTGGCTGCTGTAATACGGCGGCGGAGCAGCGAGCGACCCGCCCCTGCCCCCGCTCCCGCGACAGGCGGGGGACGGAGTGGGGGGGTGGCGCCGACCGTGCACTCTGCCCTCTCTCATGGTGGGGAGGGGGAGGGGAGGGGGCGTCGCCGCCAGCTGCTGGTCAAGATGCGCCAGGTGGCAGACGGGACGGGTCCGCCGCCCGGCAGACGGTCCCCGCCCCCCGGGCCCGCCCTGCCCCATCCCCTCCCCTCCACCACACAGACTTGGACTGAACGCGGGGATGACCGATTCGGGGTAATCCCGATAGCATAGATCGGTACTCCCAAAGACGAAATATCGGTCAAAAATGCTACATCGATAGGCACGAAGTGTGCAAAAATGGCATAATTAGACACGAGCCTGAGTAACATTTGTGAGCCAGAAGCTTGACGGACGGTATTTTCCATCAACTGGCAGTCGCCATTACGGCTTCAATATGCAATTCAACATCTTTTGATGGGCATTGGGCATGGCATCACAGTGCAGGCGGCAGCCCGTAGTCCGTACGTTACACTGCCCCGTCTCCGGAGCCGCGAAACAGTGAGTCTTATCAGCCCAGGCGGGGACGCGATAAGCATATCAAACATGATAAAGAGAACCAATGTCAAATGCGCAGCAAACGGTCTTCACCTCAGCAACGCGACTGAACCCGGCGCGTAATGCGGTACTACGTGATAACCTTGCGCAATGTCTGTAAGATGAGAAACAAATTCAGGCGCTAACAAATAACGACACACATCAACATATTCTATCGGATAAACCGGAGCCGGGTCAGCCAAGGTTGTAGGATGTTGCCGCCTTTTATCATGCTCCTCTTCTGCAGACATTGACGGAAGGCCTGGGCCAGCAGCACCCACTTATGCCTGTAGCTACCAAACAGGGGTTTATTGGGTTCAACATTAAAACTTACCTGCAGCTGGTCGCTGGGGTCTGTCTCTGCTGCGGCGTCCCTCCCGGTCTGCGCTATCGCCGCACTATCAGCCCACAGAGCACAACCACACACACCACACCCCCCCCCCCGCCGACCGCGCCACACTGCCGCCGCCGGGCGCGCGGGGCGCGCGCGGAACCGTTTTCCCGCGCTCTGCCCACCTGTCACCTGCCGCAGTGCCGCGGCGCATGCGCACTGAGGAATGTGCCACCGCCGCTCGGTAACAACAATGCCGTACCTTGTTTAATGTTTTCATATATTTATCATCTCATTTGGACCTGGTACGGATCAGGAGAGGGCGCCTCGATCCAACAGGGGATGCGGACCGCGCAATATTTGTAAATGATTCCCAGATAAAATCTGTAACGTAACGATCATTACAAATACTGCATTTTTATATTCTACCTAGGTATATAAAAGAAGCCTCGTCATAGAGCCAAAACACATTCGTTTTATTTGTCAACGATGAACGATCATTGTCATCGTGCCAGTCTTTTTTAACAGTGTTATTATACGACTACGGAATTCATAACACATGAACTAAAAATATATGGAATGAAAATGAAATTATGAATAATAAAAGCATCGATTATCGAAGCAATCATGAGTAACATAATGACAAAGTTAAATAGCAAAAAAAAAAGCCGGAAATCGCTGCGTCGACGCTCAATGTTTGTGTGTAAGAAAGAGGAAAATTTATGCTTACAACTGCATTTATTATAAACCTAACACGATACGTAAATAGTTACCACTTACCAGTCTACTCATGTCAGTACTCAGTAGGTAGGCATGTTTGATTTGCAGGTATTACTGGATTTAATAAAAAAAAACAGTGAATGTATAGAAGGCTTTAAGATCCAGGTTCGGAAATTTTTCATTAGTTTTTTCTCGGGAACTTATTTTATATTCAATACGTGCATTCGATTTATTTATATCAGCTGGTGGCCAGTTGAGCAGCAGCATTCGAACGGAATATGGAATTTTATACCGTTTGGGCCGCAGTCCATGCATATGTGCGAGAGGGTTTGTTCAAACACATACAATGATACATACATGCTCATTACTAGAAACTGTGGTCTTTCATTAGCTGAAATTATGTTTTTTTCAGCTGGAGGTTTGATGAATCAGGCTGATCACGCAGCCCGAGAACAGTAACTAGTTCGAGACATTGTCCAACTGCTGCCATTTCACTGAGGCCCTGAGCTGACCCCTATGGCAGATCCCGTTTGGAGCGCCCTTGGTGGACAAATCTGAGTCACCACGTGCCGCCGCTAGCGCTGGCAGACACCAGGAAATGAGCCTTCAGACGGACATGACAGCGCAGTGAAGCCGCGCTTATTTCCAGCTAATCCCCTTGGGCTATAGGAGACAGCCAGTGGGATGGTCTGTCACCCAACAGACAACGACCTCAGACGTCTTTGGCCGTGGAAAAACCCGAGGGTCATCTTATTATTATTTATTGTTGCATAATCCGTAATGCATAACCGGAATAGCCATCTTTACATCGATAAATAATCACCCATCAAAAATATGGCGTTCTATAATTTTTTATTTATAGTTTGAACGGTACCCATTGATGGTAATGATATCTAACGGGAGTTTAAACGGTATTGAACGACTAATCTATTAAAAGGCAAAATGCCGTTGCACTTGGAGCAATGTTCCTCACCTTCTCCATTTTCGGAACTCGAACCCCGAATTTTCCGCATTGCCAGAACAATCAACTCACTGACTGCATCGTTGATCGTCCCTAATCATCGCCCTGAGGAAGGTCTCGATGGCCGGCCCCCGTCGGCCCCCGGTTCCGAAGGCGATCGCTCTCGTCCACGGTCAAGTCCACCGACGGGCACACAGAGGCTGATCGATTTCGGATGAACCGGTCGGAAATGACACTACCGGAGCACGGCCGTCACGTGACCGGGCCGCCGCTGGAAGTGACGCCACTCTGATGGCTGCTCGCCGGCTGACTGGGGAGAGTAGAGGGGGAGTGAGCTCGCCCATGGAGATCGCTATCCATCAGAGGCCCGCCAGTGACCGGCCCCGGACGGGAGGCTCTGGCCGTGCTCTGGTCGACTCCGACCGGCCTGGCGGCGGGGTATGACGTGTGTAAATATGACCGATGGAGATGGTCCGAGACAGACAGACAGATAGGGCCGGACTGAGGGCGCACTCCACCGTCGGAGCCGGTACCCGTTTGATGTTGTTTGGCGGGCCTATCGGACGGGGAAACTGCACCGACCGATGTTTTCTGCAAATAACATGGGCGCCGTTGTAATTTGTATGCCTGAGTTAGTGTTACGCCATTGCCTAAATATAATCAATTAAAAATCAAATATGCTAATGCATTTTCAGTTTATTAATGGCCGTTTTCACGACGGCCATTTGGTACACATCTGGTCACATTTGGTGCAGATTTGGTGCAGATTTGGTTAAATTAAGTTCAGTGTGTTTCTTCATTGCTATCAGCTAGGGCTGCAATAATTGCTGAGGTAGATGCCTTTGTCATAGTATCAGACATTATCATCGATTAAAACACTGAAATGAATCCATAATTTGAAGATATTTGCTGTAAAAGATATTTGGCACAGATTTGGTTAAATTAGGTGCATTCGCCAGATAGTCCGTCGTGAAAACGGCTAATGCAACAACTTACTGCAGTTACCAGCGATTAAAACAAAGTTTTCTCATCCAAGAGCCTTATACATCGACGGTATGCAGAATCAACCGGAACATGACTCCAACTTACCGACGCTTGTGATAACGGAACTGAACGTCAAACGCCACTCATCCGTACTTAGCCAATGTCGGAGTATGACAACTCCGCTCATTTCCCGATGTGTTTATTCCCCTGATGATGCCATTTCCGTTCGTGCCGAGCTGCTCTGGGGTCGGTATTCGGCAAGTTGTCACACGATCGGACGCTATATTACCCGCCCGGACCATCCACGTGTCCCCGTGGCAGCACGTGCCATGCGACGATGGGAGGACGATGCGTAGCTGACTGAGCACATATTCCACTGTTTATAGACAGTGTTTGAATGTTTGGCCGGAGAGGCCACTCGAGTTCCCCTAGGAGAGCGGAGGGAGGGGAGAGATAAGTGGTTTGGTCGTGGCGACGGCGCCAGCGCAACGGTCTTGCCACCTTCGGTACGTTTTCAACCGAGCGACGTTGAAGTTACATTTAAACTGACTGCACCGTGTATATGTACATAAGCTCATTGTTCAAACAAACTTGCATTTGTCTGGTCAACACGGAGCACGTCAGCTTTCAAATCCGTTCCAACCGCTCGACAGCCGTGCTACATCATGTGCCCTGACGCCAGGTGTCTAAGCCCAGTGTCTATCGGGGATATACCACCTACCTCCGCGCCCTCGGGAACTCATGCGGCCCTCCGCTCGCCACCGCTCGTGGAGTCCCACGCCGCCCTGCCGCCATTCTCAAATGGAGCTGGGAGAGGGATACTGTCATCTCAGCGGCGTGATATCTCACACCGAGACGCACGCCGTCCCGCACAGGTCGCCGGGGGAGGTCAGGGCAGGTCTCCACTGAAGGTCGGCGGCCCACCGGCTCCTCAGGGTCCCCGGACACATGAAGGATGGGTGGCACACGCCAGCGGGCGGCCGCACACCGCCACTGAAACATGGATGCTCTAATATAGCGCGAGTGGTGCAGGGATGGCGGAGACCGACCGCTGCGGTCACATGCAGATCACACGAAATTATAACCCGCCGGTTCCGGCTGCTTGAAGAAAATCAGTTCAATAAAATCCTAAATTTCAAGCCGCGACGCAAGTGCATGGTCCATTGCCATTGTCACTTTATCTTATGTTGATGAATACAGAAGAAAAATGGCAGTAAACGTGTAGTGAATTTATGCAGCGAATCACATAATGCATGGCGACTGGAGACTCAAACGGATTGCTTTGCAGAATGTAGTACCGTACCGCATCTGCCGCTTGCGACTCATTTCACTGTTTTCACGCATGGTGTTCTGCGTAAAGACCACGAGCCTGGCTTTCTCCGGTGGCAAACGATTTCTCGGTATGTCCTGTCTAACTGACCAACTGGGGTTTTTGTAATCTGTGCTGGTCGCTGGATCACTACTCACACTTTGATGAATATCCCGGCCAGGTCCCAACCATTGCCGTCGGCTCACGCTTCAGAGTCCTTATTCAAAAGGTAAGTAGGTATGCGCTATGCATTGCAATAAATAGAGCCTATGTACTTACATGGGGCGAAAGCTATATCACGATCAAGATTACTTCTGACAATGATCGCTCATCACATATCACCTAGATTAAGATTTGTTAATGTAAGTCTATTAAATTGTAAGCATGATTCTATCAGGCATAATCAACGGGCATCAGAGCGGTTACCCGACTTTGTTTAGTCATGTTACGTCTCTTGATCATTGATCAATTAGCGGTGCCAACATAATCGTCCGATTTTGGGTCTGACATGAGCGATTTGCAAGGGGATTTAGTTCACATAGATTGAGTGTAATCATTATTCATTCACCATCAATGCGTGAGTACCTACAAGCCCTTGACTATTGAAGGTATATTGAAGGTATACGTGACTATTGAAGGTTTCGTCTGGTGGGGCTCGAGCTGCACCTTGGAGAGAAGCGGGCTGCTTTTTTGAGGCAAGCAATATGGCTCATCGAAATCCCCTTTGCTTATAAATACCTCTTCACACATATTTCGCCGGTTCAGTCCTCTTCATGTTTCGTATAAGTGTATGTGAAAAGTTATAGAGCATTTTCGTTAGGTTATAATAAGTGTACTGAAACGACCCACGAATGTACCTGCTTAAGTGCTCGTATCACAGACAGACGTGAAAAATTACGCCTAGCAGTGTTACGCCCAACAACCTGCTCCGTTCGTCAACCTACACTTAGGCCTCGGCCTACATGCACTTCTCTATGAATAATTTTCCACAGACGCCGTGTGACAAATGGCAGCGCTATAGGGTCATTTATAACGGGCCTGCGTTAGCTTTGTGCTGTCATCGGAAACGTGCTACTGAAGCCGAGGCGGAGCCGCTGGAGAGTCGACTCCGGGCCGAGGGGCGTCATCCATCACGGATAGGACTGAGAGCGGCATATCAGACGGACAGACGGACGGACAGATGGAAAGACGGACAGACGGACGGACGGACGGGCGGACAGACAGACGAAAAGACGGACAGACGGACATATGGACAGACGGACGAACAGATTGTCGGACAGACGGATGGGCGGACAGACGGACAGACGGGCGGACGGACGGACGGACGGACGGACGGGCGGACATGGAGGACGGCGCATGGCTCCCTCCAGTCCGATATGTTCACACTGCACATGAACGAAAAGAAGGAAGTCCGAACGGAGCCAATCCGTTCCAGCGGGTCCGGCTGTGGAGCAGGCGCAGAGGAGGCGGCATCAAACAGTGGCGGACCGGGCGGCCGAACTTTGAGAGGACCACCACTGCCGCTGCCGCCGCGCCGCCGCCTATTGATCCGACTCGGGCCCGGCGCCCAAACTCGGCCACCCGGCCCGAACGGGCCCCTGAGACGCGTCCCCGCAGACGCACAACATATTACTGCAGATCGTTCCGCGGCCCGGCCGGACGTCGGAAAACACCGCGCCGCAGCAGAGAACACAAGGACGGCGTCTGACCCGCCGTCAGAGAATAAGGCGGCAATAAACGTCTGCAGTTGACTCAGGATGTAGACAGTAAACAGATTGCAGTTTTGTTCAAACAACACATTCAAACAACACATTCTGGGGCGATAACAGTACACCGCCTCGAAATTTACTACTTGAGCATAACTGGACATGGACTTGAGCATAACTGGATCATTCTAGGGTTCTTTATAAACCGTTCGGCATTTATGAGGAAATTAATGTCTTACGAAGAGACGTTTTGCATGTTTCAAGTTATGTGAACTGTGAAGCTGAGCCGTTCTTGAAACTTTCAAATCGTTTATGATGAATCTGTCAGGTAAGGACCGTTTTATGCCCGAGATGCACTGAAGTGACGTGAAAGCCTCTTACTGGACCTGGAATTAAACGAAATACATTATAATCATGTGAGCATTTTGGCTCAATTGATCTCAACATCATCACAACTTTGCTGAGTGTTAACTAAGCCTGCAACTGAGTTCGGTTCTGCAGTGTTGGCTGACGGGACTCTGGTAGGACTGTGCGAGATATGGTTGCCATGGATACGTGATCTGATGGACGGCTGTGACCCGGCCTCTCGGGGGAGGGGCGGGGGGGGGGGGGGCTGTCAGGGACAGTTGCCGGGGTCGGACGCGTGGTCCTGCTGCAGTGATTGATAGCACTGACGCAGTATCCGTTATCGTATTTACCAGTCCTTACCACACACACATTCAGTTCCTGCAGTCATTATAGTTATCATCATGTCACATACAAAGCCTGCCCAGTGTCCATTATATTCCCACATCACATCATATGCGGATTCTGGGCCGGCTGGTCAATTGAGTCATCAGTGGTCACACAGCTTCGGCATGGCTTTACGAGCTGCCCTCCATCAGCGTGGTGGCCGGCACCCTCGCCGGTCGCCACACATGTCTCGGTGATCGCTCTGCAAGGGAGGCCCTCGAGCCCGGCCTGGTCACTTGTCTAGCGCTGACCTCGCATGTTCGCCTGCTCGCGACATGAATGTTTCCTAGAGGCGAAGACGGTTTTAAAACCACTGCAAAGACGGCCGGATAACGTATACCGGCCTAAGGAACTATCCATGACGACGTACTGCTGCACTACCTGCAGGGCATCCAGATGCAGGGCTCACCGGAGGCGGAGAGCTCAAAGCTTAACTCCATGGCTTACCAAGGCCGGCAGTCCAGCTCGCAGTCCAGTATAGCCCTGTTTTGAGTCCATTTCGAACGGATTAGTTCAGTTCCGTACAGTTTTGTGCAGCCTTGTCAAGTTCAATCCAGCTTAATTCCAGACGTGTTCGATTCAAGATGTGTCGGTCTCCGTCCAACATGTGCACTACGCAGATCCCGTCAGAAGCCTGACGGTGTCAGTACAAGCATCAGTCGTTGCGCAGTGATAGTTTGGACGCCAGCCGTTAGTTGCAGTCTCAGTGCAGGAGTTAGCCGCGTCAGGGTTAGGTTATAGAGCCTTTGTTGACCGCTGTGCGATCGTCAACTCGTGCCGTACGTTGTGCATTGTGCCATTCGTATGCACCCGCACGGGTCACCTGGCGCGGCTCTGTATGTCCACTCGTTGATCGCCTGTATCGGAGCCGTTACTGGCACTGCAGTCGCGGGGCCGGCGGAGGTGGGCGGGTGGGGTGGCCTGCCCGGGGCAGCGCCGCCAGCTCTGAAATCTAATGAGTGGCGCAGCGCGAACAAGGTGCCGATAAATTAGACGGGCGCGGCGATACGTTTTCGTCGCGAGCGGCCGGCGACCGATGGTGAAATAGTGCCGCCTGTTAGGGTCACAAAAGGCAGCGCGGTGTTTGATAACAGGGCGTGTCGAGAAATACGACCCGAAAAAATGAAAACATAATTTTAACGATGAATGCATTGGAGTGCAAATGTATTAATAACAGCCGATATTTGACACAGGGTCCTGTGGAACAACAAATGCTAGTGTGTCGCCCACGGAATGGCAACATCGATGCTGTATACGAGTGAATGTTACAACATGTGAATGCAAATGTTACAAGTTACAACTATACACTCGTAAGTCAATTCAAAGTGTCTTTTAAGATCACAAAAGCAGTGGCTGTGAAAAGGCTTTGCGTCACCAGTTTATTTTGGGAAATGTTTTCGACTTCACGCAGCATGTCACAATGGGTCCGGTATTTGTCGCATAATTGAGCCGGGCTGTGAGCTTGATACGACCACCTGCACCCAGTACATTCACCCGTGCTATTGTACTCGGCATACTCTACCTATTGCACTCAGCAAATTAGCCCTATAACAACTAACTGCAATGCAACTAACTCCAATTGCGCCCGGTACACCGGTCCTATAGCACTCAGCACACCGGTCCCATAACACCCGGTACACCGGTCTTCATCGTGCCCAGTACGCCCGCTCTATAGCCGCGCCTTTTGGGATTCCAAGCGCACCCTGGCTGCCGGTGAGAATATTAAGCTCATTGGGGAGCTCGGCCGAGCACGAGCGTGCCAAAGGCTGTGCCGGCCGAGTCGCGGACAAAGGGCTCGAAGCACGGCCGCTGCACGGCGCCGGCCCGTCTGCCGTGGCTCAAACGAGCCGCCTACACGGCAGCCGGCATTGTCATTAGGGCGGACGGTCGCATGGCACATCGTCGACGGCCGTTTTATCACACCAGCACCGCGCCGTTATTAACCCGACCGACATACGGTGGTGCAGGGTATGCACAGGTGCGTCGACTTGGCATGTCTTTATTAGGCTGTGCGGCGCCGTGCGGACATGGTAAGGCGTTGGTGCAGATGGTTCTTCAGGCGGCGGCTGCCAGTGTGATAAGCTACACGTTTCGATAGCAGAGTAACTGTTTGGAAACGGCTTCATGCTTCATTCTGACCGTGAGCTAGGGCCAACTACTCGTTCATAACTGACAGGCTGCTTACTGCCGCTTCACGGCAGTAAGCAGAACTATGTCGGCAGAAAGGTCGCCGGTGTGTTATGCAAAGTTGACACTCAAGTCGTCATTAACAGCGGCATAGCCCTGTTTATGGTCTCTCGGGAAGGTTGATAAACTTCAGCGGGTCACCGCCGTCACCTCGCTCCGTTCTGTTGTTCGCCGCTCGCTAAATGTCAGCTCAGTTCAGTGCAGTGGCCGTTCAGGTCGGACACCCTGGCGAAATATACCTGACCTCCCACACCGCAAACCGCGCTCTCTGCCCTCACGTGTGGTACCGGACTAGAGCCAAAGGCAGTGTGGGTAACTAGTTGGGTCATACGGGTGGGTAGCGGCGTAAAAAGTGCGACGAATAATTATAATAGCACCCAAGAGTCTAGATGAAGAACATAGTTATGAGTATGATAAACATAAAAGCTAGGGCGGTTTGATTAATGTACCCGTTTGTTAACCTATCCAGGCAGGACGGCGCGGCGTTTGGATTATACAGCATACAACATACATAACTGATCTGTGACTAATAAGTGATATACCCGACCCATCGCATAGTCCATCGGACCTATCTAAAGCCACCTCCTCCCCTAACCACTGGTCCACTCAACTTAACTTCTCCCCTCCCCTCACTGCCCGGTCCACTCCAAGTCAGGCGCTCCACAACAGGTGGATGGACTCTGCAGAACGGTCCATTTGCCGCTATAAGACGGCACGGCCAACTCTGACCCAGGCGGCGGCTCCCTTCCCACGTCTAACCAAATCAGTGCAGGCAGCGGCTCGGCGCCCACGGCACGGGGCCCGGACGGCCACCCAGAGAGCAGAGCTCCCGGCGGTTCCGACACGACCCAGCCAAAGAGAGAGAGAGAGAGAGAGAGAGAGAGAGAGAGAGAGAGAGAGAGAGAGAGAGAGAGAGAGAGAGAGAGAGAGAGAGAGAGAGAGAGAGAGAGAGAGAGAGAGAGAGAGAGAGAGAGAGAGAGAGAGAGAGAGAGAGAGAGAGAGAGAGAGAGAGAGAGAGAGAGAGAGAGAGAGAGAGAGAGAGAGAGAGAGAGAGAGAGAGAGAGAGAGAGAGAGAGAGAGAGAGAGAGAGAGAGAGAGAGAGAGAGAGAGAGAGAGAGAGAGAGAGAGAGAGAGAGAGAGAGAGAGAGAGAGAGAGAGAGAGAGAGAGAGAGAGAGAGAGAGAGAGAGAGAGAGAGAGAGAGAGAGAGAGAGAGAGAGAGAGAGAGAGAGAGAGAGAGAGAGAGAGAGAGAGAGAGAGAGAGAGAGAGAGAGAGAGAGAGAGAGAGAGAGAGAGAGAGAGAGAGAGAGAGAGAGAGAGAGAGAGAGAGAGAGAGAGAGAGAGAGAGAGAGAGAGAGAGAGAGAGAGAGAGAGAGGGGGGGGGGAGGTGATGGGGCGAGCTGGCAGCGACAGGACACGTTCCCAGTCTCCACCGGGCCCGGGCTATTTCAGCTCCACATTGGACAAAAGAGATGATCGCCAGCTAGGGGATATTCGAAACGGAATCTCTGAACGGGAGGGCCCTCATTCGTCAGCAGGCGATTCTCGTCTGATACGATCGACATCAGACGTAGAACGATCGATTTATCACGAGGCAGCCGTAGAAAACAGGCATTGGAAACGTTCGTGGCAAAAGTTGCCTAGTTTGCATTCATATTTCATAGGTTTAAAATGCAAATTGCTGCTATTCTTTGCATGCAGTCACGCCCACGTGTCGGGTGAGATTGATTCAATTCCGGACATGGTTTGTTTGTTGATGTTTACAAACGACCCGACAAACTGAGTGAGCAAACTGTGTTACTGTATGTCTTTGCTACAGGCACGCGGCTGAATGTCGACGACGGCAGCATGGTGTCTGCAATTCACATTTATGGATTCCGACACTAGCAGCACTGACTTGTTGAAGCTATGCCTATCGCGAAACATGTGGCAGGAGGAAAACTGAAGATTCGAAGAGTGCGGTGCCTTCAATTATACCTATATTTTTCGAACATTGTGCTAAATTATCGACAATTTTTAGCTGACGCAAAATATCTAGCTGAGCGGTAAATTTGGTAGCCTTTATGAACGGTGGGCAATTGCTATACATACGGCAGCGGCCTGCGGCCACAGGTATACCTAAAGCAGCAGCAGCCAGCAATATCTGCTGCCAGTTCAAAATAGATCCACATATATTCATACACCCATGCATACCTTGTGCACTTTGGTAGGATCTTGTTATTATTCATCCAAATCAACTCTGCGTGAATTTCGAGAACATGCTTACACTGACATTGCCGCGTTCTGCCTTTTTCGTTGAAACGTTGTCTCTCATAACGCTAATACTTCGATGACTCTTTGTATAATCTGACCGGCCCCGGTCGTCTGTCTTTCGCAGCCAACACGTGGGTGGGCTCGCAGCCCCGGAGCGACCCGAGCTCCACAACGGCACCTGTTCAGTTTGCAACTATGTTAACGATTGACGGCTCACTTCACCGGCCGTTCCACACTTCAGAGGATAGGGCAGGTCGTAACCAGGTTATTTTCCAAATGTCAAGCGTTGCCCGTGAAATGTCAGACCGCTCATCGCTCCAGACTGCTCACAGCGCCGAGTAGATCGCCACGATCCACCGTGAAACTTATCTCCCCAGACATCAGTCACAGGTCGCAGAGAACTCAACTAACGCCGAGCCCTCACTCACCTGGTATTGCAGTGTGTCACGGGAACAGTCGTGGACGTTCTATGCAGGCTATCACCTTTGGTGACGCAGATAGTTCAGGCGCTGACACACCTTGTTATTTTCAGCATCACTGTCTCTGACACGCTGCCAAGTTCTTTGTTTGTCCGTGAAGTAATGCCAGTGGTCAGCACGGTGTCATATGCTGACACGGCGCTGCTCAATCTCTGACACAACCGTCCCTCACAGTGTCAGCGCGCCATGACACAGTGCCGTCCCGTCGTCAGCAGTCTCTGGCACAGTGTCAGCGCTCCATGACACAGTGCTGTCCTAGTGTCAGCAGTCTCTGACACAACCTCTGCCACTCTCTCAGCGGTCCCCGGCACGACTCAGTCGGCCTGTTGCGGTACACGCCGCTCCAGAGGCGGCCGGGCGGCGGCCACGCGCAGTGCCCTCCGTCGGCAGCGTCACTGCCGCCGCGGCCCGCCGCGCCGGCCGCCCGAGAGAGCCCATCGATCCGGCCCGGCGAGAGGGGCGCGCGGCGCCGGCGCTCCGTCTCCGGCGCCGGGCAGAGCCGCGGAGATGATCCGTCCGAACTGCCCCCCCCCCTCCCCTCCCCTCGCCCCATCGCCGGCCGCTCCCAGCCTCCCCCTGGGTGAGGCGGTGGGGTGAGGTGGTAATGTGTGCGAGTTTGACCGCAGTCTTATGACGAGACCGAGCCGCCACGGGTGCGTATTATTTAGGCCAGGGTTCATAATGTCCAGGGCACAATGTGTCCAGTGCTCGAAATGGCCAGTGCCTTGAATTGGCCCGTGCTCACATTGTCCATGGATTACATGGTCCAAATGTGGCCAACTGGCTGCAGATAGGGTAAATTCAAAGAGGCCGGGGTTCATAATGTCCAGGGCACGATGTGTCCAGTGTTCGAAATGGCCAGGGTTCATAATGTCCAGGGTACGATGTGTCCAGTGTTCGAAATGGCCAGGGTTCATAATGTCCAGGGCACGATGTGTCCAGTGTTCAAAATGGCCAGTGCCTTGAATGGGCCAGAGTTCATAGTGTCCAGGGATTACATAGTCAACCCAACCCAACCAAACCTAACCTAACCTAACCTAACCTAACCTAACCTAACCTAACCTAACCTAACCTAACCTAACCTAAGGTAATGATGTTTGCCTACCGGGGATAAGGAAATAGTTTCTCGCATGAATAGATTGCAAGCAATAGTAAATCAAATATTTTTAGGTTAAGTGGTTATCCATCAGGCTTCAGGCCTTCGGCCTGAAGCCAGATACATAACCACTTAACCTAAAAATATTTGATTTACTATTGCCTGTAATCTCTCCTAAGGCATTGCCTTCGGCACTGCACTGCTTCGCATTGAGCTGGTTCCGTGTTTTTTACATAATGACGTCACTATCAGTGACTATGTAATCCCTGGACATTACGCACTCTGGCCCATTCAAGGCACTGGCCATTTTGAACACTGGACATATCGTGCCCTGGACATTATGAACCCTGGCCATTTCGAACACTGGACACATCGTGTCCTGGACATTATGAACCCTGGCCATTTCGAACACTGGACACATCGTGCCCTGGACATTATGAACCCTGGCCAGAATGAATGCTCCCCGCCGCCACACGCCGCACGAACTCCGGCGCCCGCCTCTCGCAGGATCGTCTGGCAGGTAGGCTGTCCCGCAGCACACCGGCGCTCGGCGGGACAGTCTAACTGCCAGTTGAGCCGCCGCGCTGTCGCACTGGAATTGTGGGTGAACGTGAGTCGACACTCGACAGAGCCGAGAGAACAGTTTCTGGTTCGTTATTAATTAACCAATGATTTTTCTAGGGGGCACCAGTGCTGCTCAGGATAAGGAACAAGGAAAAAATTACCCCAAAAATGTCATCTACAAGCATTTGAAATCCATTTTCATAGACAGGCACAGAGGACCACAATCACAAAATAGAGGCATAGAATTAAAACATTCGACATGGCAATCTGACCATCTTACACAGTGGAACCCTACGCTTATAAACTTTCAACTGAATGAAGGACGTCTCGTATACCAGTTTGCCACACCCAATAGTCACCTGACCAATAGTCACCAATAGGCCTGACAACTCAGGTCTGTGGCGGGACCGATTACTTCCCCATCATGGCATCGTTTGTGTCCGCAGGGTCAGGTGACCGGTCACTGGCCGGCGGCGGAGAGCGGCCATCGGTCATCGGACACCGGGAGAGGCAGGGGGGGGGGGGGGCGGACACTGGGTGGCATTGACAGGCAGGAAACGTGTCGCGTCCGAGGGCAAATACCACTGATGAGGGCGGAGTGGTCACTGGTGAGTCAAGCCACTACCAATCATGGACCGGAAAAGGACCAGGCACTGGTGGACCACTTACACTACCGCTGAAAGACTGGCCAGGTGGACCACTACCACTAACAGACCATAGACCAGGCCATCGATAAACCAGACCAGAAAATTGGACTGTTCCAATGGGCCACTGATGTACTTACATACTGGTCCGGTGAACCTCTTGGTGATGGACAACAATTCTGTGGTGGAGAAATGATGGGTTAGACTGATTGTCTGCAAATGGACCAGAGCCATCCATGGGGAGAGATCAAGTCAGGCTGAGGACTGGTGGGGTGGTAAGCTACCCTAGACCTTTGCTCGAGAAATTACAGATCGGGCTTTCGAACATCTGTGTCTCTTCTCTGATCAAGGAAGAAAGGGAGAGAGCCGAGAGAGAGAGAGAGAGAGAGAGAGAGAGAGAGAGAGAGAGAGAGAGAGAGAGAGAGAGAGAGAGAGAGAGAGAGAGAGAGAGAGAGAGAAAGAGAGAGGGAGAGAGAGATCCGACAAATATACTGTTTAGAGGTGTTTTATAGGGAGTTTTTTTAGGAGAGTTTAATAGACCTATTTTTTTCAGCCGTTTTCCGTTTTCTGTTTCCAACACCTTCCTGCCGCCGCAGCGTCGAGCGATCAACAGAAAACCCTGATAACTTCTATACCTAAACATAACGAGCAGAAAGAACAGAAAACGTCTCGTTCTCGTTTTACAATCAGCGAGCAGCTACCGAGGCGTTAAGAGAACCCGCATCATCAGCTCTGTCAACATAAGCAGGCGACAAGAGCAGCCAGCATCCACTGCCTATCGGCGGCACAGGTCGCCGAGAAAATATCACCGGAGGTGCTAAAAGATCCAGCATTCAGAGCGCCAGTTCAGGTCGTCAGTCTTTGACATGTTTATTTCCCAATACCTAATATGTGACGATACATTTTCTTTATAAAAGGAAATCTTGCGACAAATTGGATGCTTACAGCTCAGGTCTCATAATCAGCAAGCGATGAGCCTGAGCGGAATATAATAAATCTGACCAGTAGTCAGTCGATGGAGCAGGCAAAGCTAATGCACCGATCACCGACTAGTAATATTTGATTGTTTAATACACCCAACCATTGCCAGTCGACGGCTTATGCCTACATAGTCAGCAAGTAAAATACACTCGACTAGCCCGGTGGCAGTCGACGGAACCGGCTTATGTCAGGTGCCGACGCTCGTAGCCGCCGTTCCGTTAGGTCCACGTCGCTACGGTAGATCGGCCGTATAGTGTTTTATGGCGATTGGTGTAATCTGCTATTCCTCTGGGGGACACATAAGGGGAAAAGATTGAGTCCTGGACTCCTGAGAGTCCACATCACTATCAGCATCAGGGATTTCTCCTAATTGGTGATAGCGCACTGCCTGCGCAGCAGCACTGTTGATGGCCTCGAGGCAAATTTGCTAGCGAGTCAGAAAACAACCATCCTACAAATTGCGCTAGATATATAAGACCGATGGCAAGCTAGCCTAGCTTGCCATCGGTCTTTTCGGTGTAGCTAATTTAGCTAGGTATAAATCAACTATGATAATAAACTTGTATAAAGAACAGGGGACCGCCTCGATTGACACTGGTACCTAACCCTGATTTCAGTGCAATCAGCTATTGAGACCATGAACGTAAGATATAGGTATGTACAGTCGTGTACAGGTTGATGGTCCCCTACTCTTTATCCACCGGGTTCCTATGGCTCAGCATTGGCAGCAGCCGACTGGTACCGGTAGGCTGTGCCGCATGACCCGAGAGTGAAGCGGCACAGCCTACCAACACTGTATGACACCGGCTCGGGTCGCCCGGTAGAGCGATTTGACCGGACGCTGCGTTACACCGGCTGGGGGGAGGGGGGGTAAGGGTCAGGCCTGTCTATTTGGCTCGGCTCGGTGGATGAGGCGGGCTGGAGTGTGGTGTGGGGCGGGGGTGATGTGGGGCGGGAGTGAGCGGACCTGGGGCTGGGTGTGTGTGGTCACTTGTCGCATGGAACCGATCGTAATCCACCCTCCAAAAATTCGTTTTAGAGATATTCACAAAACCCAGGGGGGTTCAAACACCCATCTCCCAAGTGGGGTGCGGAAGGACAGGTAAGGGTCCATACGGTCTCCTCATGCATTGCAGCAAAGAAAGAAAACAGACCTGTCACCAAATAATCTTTCCGAAAAATGGACTAATTGCTATATAGCCTCGGACACAGAAATAAACACCCAGCACGCGAAGCGTCTCGAACCGGGCCTCTCACTGCCGGTCAGTTTGACAGTCTAGCACTCCTACGCTGAGCTATACCGGATGGTGGCCACGGCCGGGGCAAAGTCTGGCCGGGCGGCCGGCGGGGCCGGGAGGTCGGCAGCAAAGTCACAATGAATGTTTTTGTGGTTTCGGGTGCCGGTCGCTCTAGCATGGTGGAATGATGATGGATCATTGGCAAAACTTTCAACGTGGAGTCCCGGTTCGAGCCTCATCGGGGCTCCGGCAACTTTTCCGAGTTAGGATCTGGTTTGATTTTAGTGGTTGCGACTTGCGAGCCATTTATACGGTTTTATATCTACATGTCGATTGTCGATTGATTGATTGATTCATTCATTCATTCATTCGTTCATTTAATACATGTCGACATTTAGCATACGAATTGACATCCAGGATCAATCCGATCAATCTACCATTTTCATAAGCGTATTGCCTAAATATCATGCATATATGTGGCACAAGACCTATGGTTGCCTCGATACCGTGCCAAATCACGTTTTGCACAATGCACAAGTAAATTATATTCGCTGGGTCTTCCGCGCATTGTGCTTAGCAAAAACAGGAATGCAATTGTTAAGCGACGCAAAATGTGCAATGCAGCAAGTGACCACACACACCCGCCCAGCCCCCATGGTCCACCAACACGCCCCACACCACTCGCCAGCCCACGCCAACCACCGAGACGAGCCCCTCCCCCGCGCTGGTCTGACGCGACAGCTGGTCTACAAAGCGCTCCACCCGGCGACCCGAGCCGATGTCAAACGGCGTGGGTAGACTGTGCCGCTTCACTCTCGGGTCATGCGGCACAGCCTACCGGTACCAGGCGGCTGCTGCCAATGCTGAGCCATAGGAACCCGGTAGCTAAAGAGTAGGGGACCATCAACCTGTACACGACTGTACCTACTACCTATCTAATAGATATTCACCGATGCATGCAGAGCGACGTTGCGTCCAGCGTTCAAGACCGCCTTTTTGGATCGACCAGTGAAGCAGCGCACACTCACGAATGCCAGCGCTTATGGTGAAGCAGCGTGAAGCCGTGTAGCGGATGTTTCGAAACTTAAGACAGTCTGTTGAGGAAACGTGGTCTTGACGCGATGGCTATTAGCCTAAGCCATCCCGGCGGAACAATGATGTGGTAAGTTTGAAAAGGTCTTAGGTTAGACGCTCGAGAGTCGAGTGGGTGGCTGCAGCTGATGCAGCGCCCGATGGGATTTCTACTTGTCAACCTCACAGAATGGTCCCCCCGTGCACCTCAGCGCCCTCCGTGAGCCATTCCACTGTCACGTCGTCACCGCTAAACGGATCACCTCAAGAGAGGCAAGGTGTAACGGCTATCGAGGCGGGAGGGGAAAGACGACCGACTGTACACTTGTACAGTGTCTTAGTCCTCACTCTCACGAAATCTACCTCGTTTGTACGTAACATATAGGTACCCGGTGTCAGATGAGAACATACTTGCATGGCTTAGCGTAGGCATCCCCGTGCCGGATCAGACGGTAGAGATCGGGGCCCTCGTAGCACAAGCTCTGCTTAGCGTGGGCTCCACCTCTGACAACATGTCCATTCAAACATCCGAATTGAAGCTATTAAGCCTCGCACTTGCAATGTGTGCGTGTGTGTGTGTGTGTGTGTGGGGGGGGGGGTCGGAAGGATTCCCTCGGTTCTTCGCGAATAGCTCGCAAAAAAAAAACGGCTGATGGTATCGAAACTTTCAGTACCTTCGGGCCACCGCAACCGTTTGACCTGCAGATGTCAGCAAGGGTCACGTGACCCAAATTTGCACAGCGGATTGTGGCCCACCCAGTAGGTAGAGCTCGAACAATAAAAACGACACCATACATTATACAAGTTACAACTCGCCAGCACCTAATCTTACTTACTTTCCCACTAGCAATTTGACCTATCAAAGTCATGCGATGACCTAAGGTCTAATTTGGGCCACGTGACCTTTGCTGACTTCTGCCTGTCAGATGGCTGAGGGTGCCACCGAATGGCTCGGGCTGTGTCTTGTAAAATGTTTATGTTACAGCCTCTATTGTGGTTTTAGCTTGATCTGACGTGTCTCCAATCTAGGCTGAAACCGGGCTGCGATCCGTAGGGGATGTTTATTTGTACATTTTGTCCTGCCGAGGTCAAGCAGGGTCACATATCAAGAAGCAGTTTTCAGGAAAAGCTACTACGGCTTATGAGCTATCCGATGATGTGCTTTGATTTGGAATTGGGCAGATCCTTATCTTGGATAACCGCTGTGCAAGTGTATTTTTGACATAACCCATTAATCCACAAATGACCTTAGGTCATCACATGACCTTGAGAGGTCAAATTGCTAGTGGGATGTACGATCAGCTGCTGGGTAGCCGTTTGGTGTCGTTATTATCGCTCTAGCTCTGCTGGGTGGACCACAATTCGCTGTGCAAATTTGGACCACGTCAGTGACCTTTGCTTTGCTGATCTCTGTAGGTAGGTCAGACGGCTGGGGGTTCCATCGAATGGCTCTGGCTGTGGATTGTGTATGTGGCTCCGCCTCTACTGTGTGCAAGTTTCAGGTTGATCTGAGGTGTCCCGAATCTGGGCTGAACCTGGGTTGAATACCTATTGAATACCTAGTCTTGACCTGTCTTGACCGGACAACACTATTCGACCGCCACCCTTGCAGCCATTCTATAACTCAGGAACTACTGGACCGATCGGAACGAACGAAGCACCATTTGAATCAGGGGGTACGATTTTATCATCCGTTTCGAAGATCGTGACCCCAGGTGACCTCGGTGACCTCAAAGGGTCAACTTGGCATTGACGCCTATTGCAGCCATTCTATAACTCAGGAACTACTGGGCTGATCGCGAAAAAACACACCACCAGTCGAAACAGCGTATGCGATTTCATCTGCCATTTCGAATATGGTGACCTCAGGTGACTTCGGTGACCTCAAATGGTCAACTTTACGTTTTCGCCTATTGCAGTTATTCTATAACTCAGGAACTACAAGGCCGATCGCGACGAAAACACCACCAGTCGAATCAGCGTATGCGATTTAATCAGCTATTTCGAATATGGTGACCTCAGGTGACCTCGGTGAAGTCAAAAGGTCAACTTTACGTTTTCGCCTATTGCAGCCATTCTATAACTCAGTAACTACTGGGCCGATCGCGACGAAAACACCACCAGTCGATTCAGCGTGTGTAAATTCATCAGCCGTTTCGAATATGGTGACCTCAGGTGACCTCGGTGACCTTGGGAGGTCACATGACCGTTGTCGCATATTGCAGCCATTCTATAACTCAGGAGCTACTGGGCCGATCGCGACGAAAACACCACCAGTCGATTTAGCTTGTGTAATTTCATCACCCGTTTCGAATATGGTGACCTCAGGTGACCTCGGTGACCTTGGGAGGTCACATGACCGTTGTCGCATATTGCAGCCATTCTATAACTCAGGAACTACTGGGCCGATCGCGACGAAAACAACACCAGTCGAATCAGCGTATGCGATTTCATCAGCCGTTTCGAATATAGTGACCTCAGTTGACCTCGGTTGGCTGCAATAGGCGAAAACGTAAAGTTGACCTTTTGAGGTCACCTATATCACCTGAGGTCACCATATTCGAAACGGCTGATGAAATCGCATACGCTGATTCGACTGGTAGTGTTTTCGTCGCGATCGGCCCTGTAGTTCCTGAGTTATAGAATGACTGCCATAGGCGAAGACGTAAAGTTGACCTTTTAAGGTCACCGAGGTCACCTCAGGTCACCATATTCGAAACGGCTGATGAAATCGCATACGCTGTTTCGACTGGTGGGGTTTTCATCGCGATCGGCTCGGCCCAGTAGTTCCTTAAAGGGACCCTCCCACCTTAACATTAGATTTGAGTTGAGATAGCCAAAATGGGGTCCCTGGCTCACAATTACCGGTTTCGGCACTCACAACATCGAGAAATGCCTTAAATCAGAAATATTGAATTTCAAAATTGCAGCATTTTGATTCAGAGGGGCTAATGCTTAGGAATACCCCTCTGAATGTATGACGTCAGCGCAGATATCTAACGATTTTTAAATGTTTGACTAAAACGTTTTGTAGCACGCGGTGGTATATGCTATTTGCGCGCAACATCTGCCGCAAACGCCGCACTTCTAAAATAAAGTCGCTAGAAACAGCAGGCACGGGAGGTCAGGCTTTCGTGGTGAACGGCGTGGTTCGCGCGGATTTAGAGATTGTAGAGTTTTTTGCAGTTTCCCTTGAGTGCTAGGGTGTTTTTTACGGGATATTCTGTTCCCGACCTGTTCAGCATTTCTTTCTTTATCTAAAATAGCTTTATCTTCTCGTAAATTTGGATTCTGGTGGATTTTAGTCTCAACAGCTTTTCGTCGCATTCGTCTCACTGCCCGAGCGGCTTCCCACTATTAAAGCAAGATTCCAGGGTGAGTCTGCTTTCCCTCTTCGTTCCATCTTCATTTTTTGTCAACTACTCTTTGGCAAGACTTGAATTTTCCTTACAATATTACCTATCTCGTTTTTTTTTTTTGGTGTCGTTCTCTCCAGCTATGCCAGCCATGTTCTCCAAGGCGGTTACCGCTACTGACGAAGGTCAGTTCCTTCCCACTGGGCCTGCTTACCTTCTTGTGAGATTTAAGGGAAAAACAAAAGCTTTCGGAACTTCAGCCCTTACAAAATTCGAGATGAGCTCCTGGACGTGATCCATTACGCAGCTGCTAAGGTCTCTGCTCTTAGAAGCGGCTCTCTGCTCGTCAAAACAAGGGATATGTATCAGACCGAGGCTCTCCTAGCCTGGAGGTCATTCAGGGGGGAGGACATCTCTGTGATTCCAGCAGACCGCCTAAACCAGGTGGAGGGAATGGTCTATGCCCCTGAGCTATCAATGGAGTCTCCTCAAACCATACTTGAGGAAAGCCGCGACCAGGGTGTCACAAGTGTCACGCGTCTCCCTTCAAAAAATTCCAGACCGAACCCACTGCTCAAGGTGAGGTTTTCCGCCACACAGCTGCCTGAACACCTTTATGCAGTCTACATGCGCTATGAAGTCAGACCATCTTACCAGCTACCTCGGCGCTGTGGCAAGTGCCAGCGTTATGGACACGGACAAGGCACATGTAGGTCTCGTGCTGAAATATGCAAACGTTGCTCGGAGGAGCATCCGTCCACAGGGTGTGTCGCCCCTCCCCGCTGTGCTGCATGCAAGGGACCGCACCCAGTGACTGACAAGAACTGTCCCGTGTGGATTGAAAAGGTGCAGGAGCTTCGCGAGGCCACACAACGCAGATCTGGACACGTGGCTGGCACCCACGGTGGGTCACCCCCCATGACCCAACCCACCACCTCCCACCACAAGGGAGTCCCACGCCATTTGGGACAAACACAGGCTCAGATATCCCAGGCTGCAAACCGCCCACAGGACTGGCCAGAGCTCCCACCCCCTCGGGATCTGCCCCATGTCGCACGTCACAAAAAGCTGACGCCACCAGCCCGCAAAGACACGAGCCCAAAGCTGACGCCACCAGCCCGCAAAGACACGAGCCCGCCAGACCACCCAAGCACCCATGCTCGGAGGCGTGCGATCGCGACACCGGAACTCGCTCGGTCTATCGATGTGGGCTGCGCCCGGTCGACACCGACACCCGAGAAAATCCACCCTGACTCTCCCACCCTGGTAGATCAGCGAGAAACAGGCCCGCACAAAAGTGGTGGGACACGACACCAGGCCCAAACACCAGGCACCTGTGAAATGTCTCCCAGCAACGCAACTGGCGTCTCCGTAGTTACACCACTCCACCGGACTAGGGCTACAGATTCCGACGACGACACATGCTATGATGCCAATACGACGAGCGAGGACGAGGAGACCCCTAAAATGGTCGCCGTGTCTTCTGTCCTGCGATCGCCATCAGTCATTGATGACAGCGATTCCGACACTCAGCTCACCCTCCATGCAGAAGGCCCCAAAACTCGCCTCCGAGCACGCTCAACGAAGGAGAGGAAAAATGTGGGCCTTCGTACCCAGATCGTGACCAGACGATCCTTCATCCCCGAATAGCGCGCCAAACAAACTAGATAGCTGCTGCAATGGATTTCTTGCTTCAATGGAATGTAGGAGGACTTCTATCCCATTTGTCTGAATTTAAACAGTATATACAAAAGGAAGCTCCTCTTCTAGCTGCGATTCAGGAAACTCACTTTAAGAACACAGATCATTACAATTACAATGTGGCTGGATATACTTTGTACAGACAGGACATAAATCTATCAAATAGACAGGGTGGCGTAGCTCTTTATGTAGCAAATTCAGTGTCACAACGGAAAACAAATATAGCTTCCCCGCTAAATGTTGTAGCAGCTACTGTTTCACTACTAAACCGCGAGTTGTTGGTTGTTTCAGTGTATTTGCCGCCAAATGCAACTGTTGTAAACCGGCAAAATCTGAATGACCTTCTAGAGCAAATGCCAGAAAATTGCCTTCTGCTCGGCGATTTCAATGGTCATAGTCCACTATGGGGCAGCCGACACTTATCGCCGAGAGGCAGGATAATTGAAGCTGCACTAAACCGGCAGTCCCTTGTAGCTATGAACGACGGGAACCCAACGTTTGTCAGTAGTAGCTACCACACAACCTCTGCAATTGATTTGTCAATTTCTTCCCCGAGGATCGCACCGCTCTTCAGATGGACCGTAACATCGGATCCGCTGTTTTCAGACCATTATCCAATTCACATCATGCTAACCAGTGCAACCCCGCTGTCACCAGCACCGACACTGAAGGTATGGCAAACAAATAACGCGGATTGGTCGGGCTTTAACGTAAACGTCAACAGACATGCTCCCTACGGCATGTCTCAGACCATATCCAATTTTATGGGTGCTATGAAGAAATCGGCCAGTGAAACGCTAAAAGAAAAAACTATTAAGATTGGAACTGCAAATGAATTTAAAAATCTTGTCTGGTGGAACTGGAAATGCCAAAGAGCCAAAGCAATAAGAAAAAGAGCTTTCAGAAACTTCCAGAGATGCATATGTCCCAGACATGCCCAACTGTATACCGCTGCCCGTAAGGAATGTGCGGAAACTATATACAAAGAAAAGAAGGCGGCATGGCAAAACTATGCCGCTAAATGTAATCGCTTTACCCCGCTCAGCGAAATTTGGAGTCATGTTCGTGCTTTCGCCTCACGACGAACTAATTCTGGTGCTTTTCCGCAATTGCTTTCAAACAATATGTTCGTAACTGACCCAGTTACCGTCACAAATATATTTGCCAAACACTTTGCCAACACATCGTCTACAGATATTTACTCCTTGAGCGTACATCGAGCTCTCGTGAATAGAACAGTAAATCTTGATTTTTCTTCAGGAAACTCTGAACCATACAATGCTCCTTTTACCCTACGAGAACTTAAGCTATCCCTAGCAAAGGCAAGCACTAAAACTTCGGTAGGACCAGACTCCATTCCATATTCTTTCTTCACAAAATTGAACGAACTTAACCTTTCTACACTACTGATAGCATTCAACAAGCTATGGACTGAGGACAACTTCCCGGATGAATGGCTTAGAAGTATAATCATACCTATCCTCAAACCCGGCAAAGACCAGCACGACGCAAATTCGTATCGCCCAATCTCACTAACTAACTGTGTTTCCAAGATTTTCGAAAGAATGGTAAACAGGCGCCTGCGATTTTACCTTGAGAGCAACCATTGCACAGGGGCGGCGCCACGGATTTTTGCCAGGGGTGGCAGGCCGAAGTAGGGGGCCTCTTTATAAGAGGGCCTCCTCTTCGCCTCTGGGGCCTCCTCAAAAGTGAAAATTGTGGTCGTTTGTAAAAAACAGTACGTGTATCTATTATCTGCAGTTTAAAACGTTTTCGCTTTACCAATACCAATCCCGCGTATTCGGGCAAATCCACGCAGAAGTCTATATATGGCCTTGCGCAGAAGTGGCTTTTCCTTGCCTAGAGTCAATGGTAAAACAAATGATACAATGATGGGACTGCTCCACACGTTACAGACGCGGTACGAACTAACCTTCATAAAAACGATAAAAATACCTAAACAAAATATGATAAAAGTGACCATGGCAGTGCATCACTACTATACTGCCTATTTCTCACTTGCCTGATAGCATAATTAAAACGACCGATTGACATCGTACGCTGCGCATTTCAGCTGGCAGTTGGTTGTATAGCATCGGGCCATAGTACAGAAATCGGCGCCTCCCAGCCTCCGTCCTGACAGGTGGCAGTCGCAGGTCGTCACCCTGGCGAGTGCTCCGAACTCGTGTATCACGGTTTGCTTGGATAAAGGATGAAAGTGACATTGGTGTATGGTATTTGATAATTTTGTGAGTAATGCAGGCGTATGATATTTGAATAGATCCTCTGCATCGAGCCATCCCAGCGCCCTCCGAACGTCTGCAGAATGGCTGAACTTCCTTCTACCTGAGACGACACGAGCGGCAAAGTTGATCAATGATCACCTTTTGAATCCGTTAGCAAGATTCTTCCCGCTGCCGCTGCCGTACATAGGGAGGCAATAGCGGACGCGGGAGGGAGGCAATAGCACCAGGGCGGTTACAATGGCGGGCAAGATCTCGGCCGGAAGGTAATGACGTAGGTATGTGCGACAGGCTAATGCGGATCCCGAAGCATTTACGCGTAATTTCTTGTACATAAATGGGCGTCCCTGGAAAGATGATGATCAAAGATCACCCCCAGATTTTTGCTTCTAATACGGGTTATATTGTACGCTCGCGGAATTTCACCCCGAGAGGTGTAACGTTCCGGCTCCGCAGTTTTTGTCTACTGCCAAGAACAATCAGGTGAGTTTTGTCGAATTTGCGCGGAACCAAAGGTCGAGAGAAAAGAGGGCCTGCCCTATGCGCCAGATCTGACAGGGCTGTCTTGTTGCCACAGACCATGACCTGGGTGTCGTCCGGCACCAACGGTCGCACAAGAACAAGCTGAGGTTATTTGAAAAGATAGTATATAAGAGGGGACCTAGTGCCGAACTTTGGAAAACGCCTTTGTTATTCGGAAGCGCGGTTGCAATCTGCCTGTTACCAGAGACGTCAGTGAAGCTGACGCTCTGTGTGTGGTTCTGCAGAATGAAGGGATGCGGTTGCTAAAGCGCCAGGTACCCCAGGTTAATGATGCAAACGCCCACGTGCCACTAAGCTCCACTTATGAATAGGGCAATACAGGCAATACATATAAGCCCCCCCTCTCCACAATTTTTTTGTCTGAACTCTCATATTATGCCGTTGCAATGAATGAAAACGGCCTGGAAAATTCGGAGCGCACTTCCTTCCCCCCACTCAACAACTTTTTTAACCATACATTGGCCGGTATATGGAAAGATATGGGTTGAAAATTGCGGAGTGCACCTCGTCCCCCGCTCAACAGCTTTTTGTCTACAGAAAGCGGCCTTGTACCAACGTTTAGCCCCCTCCCCCCTAAAAAAAAGGAGCTCTGGATCCGCCAGTGGCACAGGGGCGTCCTTTATGGCCGCACAGTTGCCTTCTGTGTAGGAACAGGGGCAGGGTGTGGTTTTGTATAGGCCTGGTAGGGCCCGAGCCCCGAACCCTACCGATGTTTATTTGGGTCCTATCAATGTTCCCTGAGCCCTGCCAATATTTTGTCAGCCATCACTTGATAACGAAGTAAAACGAAACAATAAGCAAATAAGCACATTATGTATACACTATACATCTAAGGTTCTAACCACGGTAAGCATATGTAGCTGGAAATGAGGTGTGTCCCATGGGCTCAAGTCCTTTTTGGATACCAAGATGCTCGAAAGACCAGTGGTTTTAGACGGCCCATGGCTGCCTCTGAGCGCCGCACGCCGCGCGACGGCCTCTTATAAATCCAGGTCCGTCTCCAAAACCAGCCTCTAAAGGCCCTACACCGACTTCAGAGGGTGCCGCGATGCTTCAGAATAGGCAATATTGATCTGAGAAGGTCCTATACTCTGATTCCCGAGGGTCCAGCGCCAGGTCCTTTCCGCATCAGATTACGAAAACTTTAACTTCTCATCCTTTTATTTTAGCAAGCAGGTCTCTCATCGTAATGTTTTGAGATCTCGTTAGTTGTCGAACCCTTCACTCGGCATTGGCCTTCAAAACCTTCCCTGGTCCCTTTCAGCACAACCATCCTTTTTAGTTGGCGTGGGCCTCTGTTAGAATGGCCCGTGTTCCGCTGACATAACTAATTTGCCTTTATAACTGCACGTTTTGTGCATCGGGTCCCGTGAGGGCCTAGATTTCGAAGATTAAAAAACGATTCTAATTTGTCTTGTCAGTGATCAAGGTGGAAAAATAAGTGGCCGAAATCCGATAAGAAAGGCAGATTTGGGGATACCCTACCTTGGTGGACCCCCGTCACATATGGTCGTCCACCGCCTTGCACAGCGGCCTCCTGTTTGGGCACAGGGGTCCTCCTGTGTAGGCACATGGTTCTTCTGTGCGGGCATAGGGATAGGGACCTCCTGTGCGGGTACAGGGGCTTCCTATTTGGGCACAGGTACCTCCTGTGAGAGCACAAGGGCCTCCTGTGCGGGCAAAGGGGCCTCCTGTGCGGGCAAAGGGGCCTCCTGTGCGGGCAAAGAGGCCTCCTGTGCGGGCATAGGGATAGGGCCTCCTGTGCGGGCACAGGGGCCTCCTATTTGGCCACAGGGTCCTCCTGTGTGGGCTTAGAGGCCTCCTGTGCGGGAACAGGGGTCTCCTGTGCGGGCACAGGGGCCTCCTTTACGGGCATAGGGATAGGGGTCTCCTGTGGGCAAAGGGGCCTCCTATTTGGGCAGAGGGGCCTCCTGTGCGCACAGGGGTCTTCTGTGGGCAAAGGGGTCTTCTATTTGGGCAAAGGAGGCCCCTGTGCCTGTGCGGGCACAGGGGCCTCCTGAGCGGGCACAGGGCCTCCTTACGGGCACAGGGGCCTCCTGAGCGGGCACAGGGCCTCCTTACGGGCACAGGGGCCTCCTGTGTGGGCACAGGGGCCTCCTGTGTGGGCACAGGGGCCTCCTGGGCGGGCACAGGGGTCTCCTGTGGGCAAAGGGGCCTTCTATTTGGGCAGAGCGGCCTCCTGTGTGGGCACAGGGGCCTCCTGTGCGGGCACAGGGGCCTCCTATTTGGGCAGAGGGGCCTCATGTGTGGGCACTGGGGCCTTCGATTAAAGGGACCCTCCCACTTTAAAAAAAGTTAATGAATTTGCATGAAAGTGATGTCGCTCGGTTCAGAAAGAGCAAAAACGAATATTTACCAAATTTCACCGAAAAATATTCACCGGTTTTCAAGATAGTAGACTTTTACTTTTGTTTACTTTTTGGGATCTCCGCTGTTCCTAGCGACTTCATTTTGGAAGTGCGGCGTTTGCGGCAGATGTTGGGCGCAAATAGCATATATGTACCTACCACCACTGCTGCAAAAAGATGTTAGCATAAGGTTTTAAAATCGTTAGATCACCGCTGACGTCACAAATTCTAAGGGGGCATCTCAATGCATTAGCCCCTTAGAATCCGAAAACTGCAAGTTTGAAATTCCATATCTCCGAACTAAAGCATTTTTCGATGTTGTGACTTGTGAGTGCCCAAACCGGTATTTGCAGGCCATGGCCAGCAATTTGGCTATCTCAACTCAAAACTAATGTTCAGGTGGGATGGTCACTTTAAGGCACAGGGGCCTCCTGTGCGGGTACAGGAACCTCCTGAGCGGCCACAGGGGCATTCTGTAGGGCACAGGGTCCTCCTGTGCGGGCAGAGGGGCCTCCTGTGTGAGCACAGGGGCCTCCTGTGCGGGCATAGGGATAAGGGTCCCCTGTGGGCAAAGGGGCCTCCTATTTGGGCAGAGGGGCCTCCTGTGCGGGAACAGGGACCTCCTGAGCGGGCACAGGGGCCTCCTAAGCGGGTACAGGGGCCTCCTCTACGCACACAGGAGCCTCCTGTGTGGGCACAGGGGCCTCCTATTTGGGCAGAGGGGCCTCCTGTGCGTTCACAGGGGCCTCCTATTAAGGCACAGGGGCCTCTTGTGCGGGCACAGGGGCCTCCTGAGCATTCTGTACGGACACAAAGTCCTCCTGTGCGTGCAGAGGGACCTCCTGTGTGAGCACAGGGGCCTTCTGTGTGGGCACAGGGGCCTCCTGTGCGGGCATAGGGATAGGGGTCCCCTGTGGGCAAAGGGGCCTCCTCTTTGGGCAAGGGGCCTCCTGTGCGGACACAGGGGCCTCCTATTTGGGCAGAAGGGCTTCCTGTGCGGGCACAGGGACCTCCTGAGCGGGCACAGGGGCATTCTGTACGGGCACAGGGTCCTCCTGTGCGGGCATAGGGGCCTCCTGTGTGAGTACAGACGCCTTCTGTGTGGGCACAGGGGCCTCCTGTGCGGGCACAGGGGTCTCCTGTGGGCAAAAGGGCCTCCTGTGCGGGCATAGGGATAGGGGTCTCCTGTGGACAAAGGGGCCTCCTATTTGGGCAGAGGGGCCTCCTGTGCGGGTACAGGGACCTCCTGAGCGGACACAGAGGCCTCCTGAGCGGGCACAGGGGCCTCCTGTATGGGCACAGGGGCCTCCTATGCGGGCACAGTGGTCTCCTGTGGGCAAAGGGCCTTCTATTTAGGCAGAGGGGCCTCCTGTGCGGGCCCAGGGCCCAGGGGCCTCCTGTACGGGCACAGGGGCCTCCTATGCGGGCACAGTGGCCTCCTGTGGGCAAAGGGCCTTCTATTTGGGCAGAGGGGCCTCCTGCGCGGGCCCAGGGCCCAGGGGCCTTCTGTGAGGGCGCGGATACAGGGGCCTCCTATGCGGGCACAGGGGCCTCCTGTGTGACGCAAAGGCCTCTTAGATGACTTCCCACGTGTAAAAGGGCCTCCTGTATGTAGTGTAGACTTAAAGGTCAAAGGGGCCTCGAATAGTTAACCCGCGCCCTGCTGGGGGGGGGGGGTGTTTGAACACCCCCCCTTGTGGTTTTTCGCGAATATCTCAAAAACGGCGGCGCGGAGCGCCGCCGTTTTTGGTACACCTTATCATACATCAATTCTACACATGTTGTGAAAATTTCAGACCAAGGTCATTCAAGGTCAGGTCACCAGGTCACTTGAAGTGACCTCACCTCATAAAAAGTTTCAATGTCTGTCATAGCTACACCGAGTGACCGATCGCTTTGAAACTTTCAGCGATTGCTAAGAGCAATAGCATGTACAAAATGTATATCTCAGAATTTTGATATCGATGACCTAAGGTCAGGTCAATTTTGCGACCTCCCCATTATAAGTCAATGGGAGAAAATTGAAATGCGCCTCTTTTGGACGAAAGACATTATAAACACTCCCAAACACTGAATTACAAGTGGTTTAGACACACTGAGCATGAAAATGGTGTCCGTGACCCCTGTTTATGCCCTGAGGTCATCTTAGGTCACGAATGGTATCTAACAGTTTTTCGCAAATAACTTTTGATAGAGGCATGCTAGAGCGATGAAAACGCCTTAGATGTGTTCAGCTCGACGATACGGATCGACTGATATGCAACATGACCCTTTCCGGTCAGGTCATGACCTTGACCTGAGGTCAAATTTTCAAGTTGACCTTTCAAGGTCAAGTTATAGTTCATTCGATGCGTCTTGACGAGAGGAACACGATGCCGGTAAAAGTACGCTCGTACAAGGCTTGGGTCAAAAGTTATTGCAGAAAAACTGTTTCCGAAAAAATCGGCTATTTTTGCAGTTTTTGCCCCCTGCAGGCAAAACCGTTGACGTTAGGTCAAATCTGAGAACATTACTCAGAAAGGGCGTTAATAGGGCTATCGAATGCGCTTTTCCGCGGCGCTGTAGCTCTATTGGTTCCCGAGTTATGTGTTGGCTTCTTGGAAATTGTCGACATTCGACCTGGAAATCGGCGAAATTTTGCCTTCAATGACCTCTGGTTACCTGACCTTTGACCTGACCAAAAAATTGACCGAAGTGATTTCCTCATTATTTTTGGCGCTCTTTCGAACGCCGCCTTCCGCGTATCGCTACGTGGCCCAGGAGCCGAGTTAGAAGGGGGGGTGTTCAAACACCCCCCCCCCCCAGCAGGGCGTGGAAATCCAGGACCCCCAGCAGGGCGCGGGTTAAGACTATGCAGTAGGTATGCGAGTCTTCTTCGTCGGTGACGTTTCAAATTTGTCCCATATTTCAGGGGTGGCAATGCCACCCCTACCTCGCGGCAGGGGTGGCAGGCTGCCACCCCTGCCCCTATGGTGGCGCCGCCACTGCCATTGCATTGATATATGTCAAAGCGGTTTTCAGAAAAATCGTAGTACGGCAGACAATATCATTCGCCTTATCTCGGACATCCAGGTAAACTGGGAACATAGGCGACCGACTGTCGCTATTTTTCTAGACCTAATGTCAGCCTTCAACAAGGTACACAGTTCGACGATAATTTATAAGCTGCACTCAATCGGAATCAGAGGCCATTTGGCTGCGTTTCTTCGAAATTTCCTAAAACCCCGAACTTTCAAAGTTCGTTGCCAAGCGACACTTTCTGACGACTTTGTAATGGAACATGGCGTCCCTCAAGGCAGCGTGCTGTCACCTACGCTGTTCTTGATTGCCCTGAACGATATGCTCCTACACCTGCCACGTGTGCTAACATTTTCTGTCCGCTATTCGCTTTTTGCTGATGATATAGCAATATGGGTATCCCACAAAAACTACAAACAGGCTTATTCTATATTGCAAACAGTGGTTGATCACTGCGTTAAATGGTGCACTAAATGGGGATTCTTTTTGTCAGCGCCCAAATCAGTCATGATGGTCTTCAAACGTGGACCCCGTCCATCGCTTGAAAGATCCCCACACATCGATGGGATTAAAATTCCTTTTTCCACGTCACACAAATTTCTAGGGATCATTTTGGATACTAATCTAACCTTCCGTCAACACGTTGAGCACCTAAGGTCACGTTGTATTAAACGAATTAATGTCCTAAGATGCATATGTGGGTTTTCCTGGGGTGCGGACCGAAAAACGTTGCAAATGTTGTATATTGGGCTAATCAGATCTACGATTGAGTACAATTGTTTTCTGTTTAGCACACTGTCGCCCAGTTTATGCAAACATCTAGAAGCCGTCCAATCAACGTGCTTGAGACTTCTAACTGGGGCCTTTCGCACATCGCCAGTTCTTGCTCTTCGTGCAGATACCGGCATTCCAGCACTTGATGACCGACGCGTCTTTCTTTTCCTCCGCTATTACTACAGAGCAAAAAGTGTTCGGAATCACATTGCTATACCAGCGATGGAGGTGAGGAAACCAAGAACCCGACGCCCACTGCGTAGATCGTGCTTTCTCCCTGGGTGCCTTGAGCAAGCTCATAAATTGCTAAACATTAGGTACACTGAAGTTACTCTAAATCCTCCTATGATTCCATTTTGGTTCCTCAAAGACCTATCCATCGAATTTCTTTTCGATTATAAGAAGACCAGTATACCTCCGGTGGAAGCTCAAATGCTCTTCCAGGAGTATGTAGAGCTCAACTGCGACTCTGCTTTTTTCTTTACAGATGGCTCATGTCACGAAAATAAGATAGGTTCAGCAGCCGTCGGCCCTGGGCTTAGGTTTGGGACCCGGCTTCAAGAATTTACGACAGTCTTCAGTGCCGAAGTTCACGCAATCGAAAAAGTTATGGAGCACATCAGGGCAAAAAAGATTGATCGGGCAACCATCTGTACTGATTCGAAATCCGCTCTTCAAGCACTGGAAAGGACTGATAATGTTACGCACCACGGTATCTACAATATTCTCAGAATCACATCAGATCTCAATGAGGGCCAGCATGTGACCCTTCTCTGGGTTCCAGGTCATTACGGTATTGCAGGAAATGAACGTGCGGATGTCCTCGCAAAGGAGGCTGCAATGCGACCTGATCCAGTTGTGGAACCTATGGCCCAAGGGGACGCTATCCATATGATAAAAATCAAATTCGCCGAGTACCTTCAACGCAAATGGGACCAACATCATGCTGCACATATGTATGCGATCAAACGAGAACTTAGAACATGGGTCACATGTAACCAACCAGACAGGATACGCGAGGTGACCCTGGCCAGATTGAGGTGTGGTCATACCCGCCTCACACATGGCCACCTTTTTGATAGGACGGACCCTCCGATTTGCCACACCTGTGACACACGCATCTCCGTAGAGCACATTTTGATCGCATGCACGGCATTGCATCACGAACGAAGACACATCACTAACTATCTTGCGGTACAACACCTTAAAAACGACCTCCCGACCCTTCTCGGAGACGACACAACATTGACAAACCTGGTACTTGATTTCGTCCTAACATCACCCTACTCAGAGCTACTTTAACGGCCTTGACTTTGAGTTAGCAGGCACCCGTCTCGCTACCACCAGGCTGACTTGTGATACGGGATGGCCGATGGGTCGAGTTTTTTCGCTGGTACCGAAACACAGAGCTTCGATGGCAGACGGGTTTTCTCCAGCCGCGGGAGCACGCTTAGAGGCTCAGCGGCCCAGCGAGCTACCATGGATTAGGTATTCCTGGATCGGACACTCCGCCGATTTTCCGACCACCCGGCGGCGGCGGCGGATTTCCCGACGGCGAGGGCGCTGGCGTTATTTTAGCATTGCGGGCTATGGGCGGAGCGTGTCTTTTTGTATACTTTTGTCGTTTATAACTTACCTATAACCGATTTTGATGAAAATTTTTGTGAACCAGGTAGAACAGGAATTGAGGAATGTCATGGAAATATTCTTTTCCCAGTTTTGATTTAAGAAATTGCTTAAATTCTGCTGACAAGTGAGGGTTCGTGATTACAGCCGAAGAGCCAATGTTGGAATAAAGTTAAGTTTAATGCGATAACATGAAAGTAAGTTAACATTTGTATTAAATCATCAATAGGGACTTGTTCGACTGCCGAGGAACGATGATATTTGATGATAAATTGCATCGGCAAGTCAAGAATACCGGCTCAGTTTATGGGCATCAGGTAATGATTCCGTATGTGATAGTGACTAAATGGAGCCATAATAATGATAAGAAAGGACTAGAAATTATGTTTAAAGTGTCTGAAATTGTGTCTTATGAGCTAAAGTTCGCTAATTTCGCCCTCCATTACCGCGTTTTTAGCAGGCAAGCCGGTGCGGCGGCCGCCGGCGCACTCGCCGCCGATGTTTCGGAGCTCCGCCACCAGGGCGGCCGCTTGGTCGCCGGCGCTAGTGTTGGGGAATAGGGAGTGTCCTATCCAGGAATACTTCATCCATGGAGCTACACCAGCGGACCCCGGCCGCTGAACAGCGGCGGCGGCCGGGTTGAACGACCACAGACAACCGTCGGCCGCCAACTGCAGCAGCGACAAATTCCCTATCCTCCAAACCATTCCTTTCATCGTGACGCTTAAACATTCACAAACCCCATCCCTCCCAGCGACCTATCCCCCACTCTTCAAACCATTCCTGTCATCCAACTCTCGTCGTAACCTTACCATTCACAAACTTCCTCCTTCCCTCCTTTCACAAACATCAATTTACCGGTAAGTTTCACTGTCATTTATGCGTCTTAACGTAAATTCATGGGTTTTTCCCCATATTCATGGCATAGTACATGGATATGGGTTTTCCCATGTTGTCTTGCTGTAAAAGTGGCCACCGGTCTTAGTTAGGACGGCCGGTTTGTTTTGCGCGGCGTAGTTAGGTCGCCGCCCTCCTCGCGAGGCCGGTAACGTAAGTTAGGGCCACTAAAAAAAAAAAGCTAGAAACAGCGGAGACCCCAAAAAAGTAAACAAAAGTAAAAGTATAATATCTTGAAAACCGGTGAATATTTTTCGGTGAAATTTGGTAGATACTCGTTTTCGCTCTTTCTGAACCGAGCGACATCACTTTCATGCCAATTCATAAACTTTTTTGAAGGTGGGAGGGTCCCTTTATTAATTATAGAATGGCTGCAATAGGCGAAAACGTTAAGTTGGCCTTTTGAGATCACCGAGGTCGCCTGAGGTCACCATATTCGAAACATAAAGGGAAATCGCATACGCTGATTCGACTGGTGGTGTTTTCTTTGCGATCGGCCCAGTAGTTCCTGAGTTATAGAATGGCTGCAATAGGCGTAAATGCCAAGTTGACCTTTTGAGGTCACCGAGGTCACCTGGGGTCACGATCTTCGAAACGGCTGATAAAATCGTACCCCCTGAATGGTGTTTCGTTCGTTCCGATCGGTCCAGTAGTTCCTGAGTTATAGAATGGCTGCAAGGGTGGCGGTCGAATAGTGTTGTCCTCTTGACCGACGTCATGAGGATGAGATGCTACGATATCTGAGCAACTGAATCATGAATGCTTGAAGACTCTTTAGTGCCCTGGCTTGAACAACATCGATACTGATTAATGAATGAATCAATGAATGAATGAATGAACAAATGACTGATTCTCGAACGAATGAAAGAACGCTTATAACTGAGTGCTTTTTCTTTTAGACCCAGTCATCGAACACATCGAACACTAGCAGGAGACGCGGTAAAAATATATAATTGCAGTGGCGGATCCGGGAGGGCAAATCGGGCAATTGCCCAAGCAATTGCTCCTCCCAAACGGCATAATTTTAACATTACGCCTATGCACGGTACATGTAAAGAACCACTGAACCACTAAATTGTTACCTGTGGCTTGCCCCTCCCAAAACTCGGAGCTGGGTCCGACAATGTATAATTGTTGTTGTTGTTGGAATAAGTTGCGTAGCCTTCCGATCCAGGCATCCAAGGTAAATATACAATTAAAATATAACAAGTCCAAGGTAAATATACAAGCAATTCCACAATAATTGCGCCATTTATGAAACAATTGCGCCGCTATCCGCCTACAGTTTATTTTGTGTTGTACAATCTCAGTATTTGTTCTATGACGTTAAACCGAAACACTTCATATTCCATATTGCACCCTTTTTACTTCTTATTTTCAATAAAACTCATCTTATTTATTTCTTTACTAGATATTTTACATGAACAGTAATCTCGTTAACAATGATTTAAGTGAAAAATACATCCCAGCCATTCTCTAGCAGCGTTTTAATTGGCTCAAAGCTGTGACGTAGTAAGTTCACAAATGCTGTTGTAAGAAACTCTCCCATAAATTTGTTCATTGGATTGTGTGGTTTTGTTTGGAGCAAGTGTTTGGACTTTGGAGGAGTGTTCTCTATACACACCGTGGCCTTGTGCACCGTGGTACTGTAGGAGGGTGAGGGGGAATTTGGTGTGTATCGGTATACGGCGGTTGTGATGCGTGTAATGTCGTTAGTCTAGGGTACAGGAAGCACTGCTCGTGCATTAATGCTGCCCAATTTATCTGTTCTCCTTCAATGATATATTGAATGTCAGAAGTTCTTGATTCAACACTATGCGTTTTCTGCGTGCGTTTTTTGCGAGTTTGCGTGATTTGCAGAATATCGTTCTAGAATGAAACGACATTACGTTTTTGTTATGCCTATGTTTTTCAAATAAACTTTTAATTACCGTAAACAATGTGTCCAAGAATGTAATGTTGCGGGGAAATCCACCCATAGCGAAAAGTATATTGACATCCTAAAAATGTAAATAAAAACATCCATACGGCAGTCACCACGACTCATAATAATAATCTGGAACCCAAACGTCTAGGAGCAATAGAAACACAAAGCTCGCAAACTCTCACAACACGCCAAGACAACCATTCAAATAACCAAAATGTTCAAATATATGACCCTACTTTAAAACTTCATTTAACATCCTGAATATCAGAATACCTTCAAAGTTTTATCAGTATTTAATATTTCTACATTTTTGTCTAGCGACACATATAAAAACAGTGCTTAAAAATGGTCAAAGTCAAGTTTTATGTAAATAATGACATCCTTTCCGGTCTTTTTTCCACATCCTCCCCCTAACGTAAAATGATTTTAACCACACTGAGTGGTAACATAAACGTTGTATTAACTTTTATATAAATATTAAAGAAGTTTAATTAATAATAAAATAACCTTTTTTCTGGAACAATATTAGGTACGCAAAACCCGCAAACACACAAAAAACGCACGCAAAAAACGCAGTGTAGCCAGGCCTTTACGATCACAATTTTGAAAAAAAAACTTATAGCAGTTATAACAAGAGTGAAAACTTGATGACCATTCACCAGGCTGGCATGCTGGGGCTGTTGCCAGACATTTTATACTTGGTTTGTATTTACAGGGCAAAAGAGCTGCACATTTCTGGTCCCGCGCACTGTGATAATCAGCTCACCTCTCCACCACCGGCCCCGCTGCCCCGAGCACGGGCCCCGCGCGGTCCGGACCGGAGCCGCCAGCCATGGCCAACCCGGCCGACAAGGATAACGTGCGCGTGGTGGTGCGCGTGCGGCCGCTGAACGACGCCGAGCTGGCGGCCGGCCACCGCAGCGCCGTGGAGGTGAACTCTCTGGCTGGCTCCGTGTCGCTGCGCAGCCCCAGCGCCGCCGCCACCGAGCCGCCCAAAACGTTCACCTTCGACCTGGCCTTTGGACCCGACTCCAAACAGGTGAGATAAACCCTAACAGGCTAGTTAACTGGCTCTCTTTTTGTTGTAGGCGAGTAATGGTATGACCTTGGCGCAGGAACGAGGTTTACTTTTGTCATCTAAACCCTCTATCCCAGCGCCCCGCCTAACTAATCTACGGATGGTTTCCGCCGGCAGTTTGACATCTACAACCAGGTGGCGCGGCCGATTGTCGAGAACGTCCTGGAGGGCTACAACGGCACCATCTTCGCCTACGGCCAGACGGGTACCGGCAAAACCTTCACCATGGAGGGCGTCAGGACTGTGGCCGAGAAAAAGGGCATCATACCCAACTCGTTCGCGCACATTTTCGGCCACATCGCCAAGTCGGCCGGGGACTCAAAGTGAGTTTGAGTGTGGGAACTAGGGGGGAGGTCGGGAGATTTCGACCGTAATAACTAGTGTCGTTTTCACCGAGGGCTGGAATGCTCAATGATCAGTACACATTCAGCGGTACACATTTGCCAAGTAACGTCGAACCCTGAACAGCCGCTGACACGGGTCTCTCCTGATTCCAGATTCCTGGTGCGCGTCTCCTACCTGGAGATTTACAACGAGGAGGTCCGAGACCTGCTGGGAAAGTCGCAGTCGCAGCGACTCGAGGTCAAGGAGCGGCCAGACATCGGCGTCTACGTCAAGGACCTCTCCGCCTTCGTGGTCAACAACGCCGACGACATGGACAAGATCATGACGCTCGGAAACAAAAACAGTACGTACTTACTTCGCGGAAGCGGTACAGGGTCTGGAAAACGGCACAGTGTTGTAGTCCGCACTTGTATGCTGAGTTGACGGACCGAATGCAAGGTATAGCCAATGCGAGATCATTTGCTGTCGTCTTACTGCACTATTCCTCCATTTGAATCACTGGTTTACATACGCTTATTTACAGTTCTTTTTAATTGTGATTTGTGTGCAATCAACAGGTATTAATGACATGAACTGAAACCCTAACTGACATGGCTTGCCCTGTGAATTCAACTGACCCTGTGAATCCGACGGACCTCGACTGACCTCGACTGACCTCGTCACCCCCAGTGACATCTGTTCATCCCTTCCCCCAGGATCGGTGGGCGCCACCAATATGAACGAGCACAGCTCGCGCTCGCACGCCATTTTCACCACTACCATTGAGCGCAGCGAGCGCGGCCTGGACGGTCAGAATCACGTGCGCGTCGGCAAACTGCACCTGGTCGACCTGGCAGTGGGTGGCAGCTCCTCTCTCTCTCTCTCTCTCTCTCTCTCTCTCTCTCTCTCTCTCTCTCTCTCTCTCTCTCTCTCTCTCTCTCCCTCTCTTTTCTCTCTCTCTCTCTCTCTCTCTCTCTCTCTCTCTCTCTCTTCTCTCAGTCTGTCTCGCTCTTCTCTCCCAGCTCTTGTATGTTTGGTTTTTAAACGTTACAGTTGTAATCTTAATTCCTTAAAACCAACGTTACACACATTCGACGCTTCAGGCATGTATTACATGTATTTATCCGATATCATACATATACAAATGTCTTTTGTGAATTTTCGCTTCTTTTTATTGGTATGTAGGACAGCTGATTGGCCGCCTCACATCCCGTTCCTCTGACACCTCTGACCCTCCCCGGTCTCCTCTGCTCCCCTGCAGGGTTCTGAGCGACAGACCAAGACGGGCGCCACGGGCCAGCGACTGAAGGAGGCCACCAAAATCAACCTGTCGCTCTCCACCCTGGGTAACGTCATCTCGGCCCTGATCGACGGCAAGAGCACCCACGTGCCGTACCGCAACTCCAAGCTGACGCGGCTGCTGCAGGACTCGCTCGGCGGCAACAGCAAGACCGTGATGGTGAGTGACGCGGACGGTGGAGGGTGGTTGGTTTGACCGCGGTAGTTTGTTATTAAGAAATAACAGGATCAGATATCGGACCAATGTAGGATCTTCCTGTCGGAAACGGTGTCGATAGGTCCGACGCTTGAGGTCCAACAATTGACGATATATGCTGACGAAATCTCCATTTACTAAAAGGCTTGGTGAAACATGTGCTTCATTGAGTGCTGTTTACACTTCGTCTTACTGTCAAGTCTTGGATCGCGGTACGTTCATGGGTCGTGACGTCACGGCTGCTGATATCACTCTCTCACTGATGATCAGGTGGCCAACGCCGGCCCCGCCGACTACAACTACGACGAGACTCTGAGTACTCTACGGTACGCCAACCGAGCCAAGAGCATTCAGAACAGCGCCAAGATCAACGAGGACCCGAAGGACGCCCTGCTGCGCCAGTTCCAGAAGGAAATCGAGGAGCTGCGCAGACGGCTGGAGGAGGAAGGTGCGCTAAACGAGAGCGTCCGTTGGACTTTTCTGGATCGCGAGAAGAGTGGGAGAAATGTGTTTACTTTTATTCACGGGTCTGAGATGAAGCCTGTTGCTATTTGGTGTCGTATGAGCTGTGGCTTTCTCAGTGAAGAATGGGAACTTAGACTTTCAGTTTCACCAAAGTGAAGGCTAAGCGTGACAGTTAATGCTTCCACGTTACTATTTAATTTAGCTCTATTGATGTGCTAGGATGTTTCTGCACGTACTGGCTAGTTCTCTAAGTAGCCATTGGTGTGTGCCCAGGTAGCTGCGTTTTCCTCTCCCTCGACTGATCTGATCTCTACCGTCTGACCTCTGACCCTACCCCTCTGCCCGCCCAGGCGACGGCCCGGGCGAGTCGGGCAGCGGCTCGGGCGAGGAGTCGGGCGGCGAGGTCGGCGCCGAGGAGGGCGGCGGCTCGCCGGGAGGACGGCGGCGCGGCGCCGGCCGGCCCCGCCGTCTCACCGAGGAGCAGATGGCCGAGGTGCAGGCCCAGCTGGACGCCGACCGGCGACGGCTCCAGCAGGAGAAGGGCATGGCAGAGGCGGAGCGCACCCGACTCCAGCAGCAGGTGGAACAGCATGAGAAGGAGCTGGCGCAGGCGCAGTGAGTGGACGATTAGGCACAATGATGGCCGGCCGGGGAGAAGGGAGGGGAGCAGGAGTGGCGGAAGGGAGTGGGATGGAATAAGAGCGGAGAGAGGAAGCGGGAGAGCGACCTACGTCTGTTTTCATTTCGGCTGCCTCTGGGAAGTCGAATGAGCTACAAATGTCTACTGTCCCGATGTGGGGTAATCCAGGAGATTGCATTTGTGACAGGAGGTGCGCTACATAAATTGAATATTGTTATACGAGTATGCCGTGTTGCTAGTCTGCAGCCTATATCAGACCACGGTAGGCTGTATTAGAACTGTTCTTCACGACACCGTAACACTGTAATTCTCCTTCTCCACCTCAGGCGGGCGAATCCCGCGTATTACAGCTGTTCTTCATCTTAGTCTAACCCTGCGATCCTCCCTCGACCTCAGGCGGGCACACGACCAGCTGGCCGAGAAGCTGGCGCTGTTAGAGAAGAAGATTATCGTGGGCGGCGTGAACCTGCTGGAGCGCTCGGAGGAGCAGCAGCGACTCCTGGAGGAGTCGGCCCGCGAGCTGGAGCGGCGCCAGCAGAAGGAGCAGCAGCTCCAGCAGGCCCTGCAGATGAAGGAGGTGGGTGGCTCGCCACCGGAAGGGGAGGGTGGTGGTGTAAGGTAAGTTCGTCGTACACAGGCCGGGCGAGAGAGGGCATCAACAAGGGATTCGACAAGGACTCGTATCGCTCTTGCGGTTCTGTACTGAGTAAGGGGGTTGTGAGTGTTATATTCAGTGTATTTAGCTCCTGTCTGTCTTAGTGTGATGTTGCAATGACGCCGTTCCCTCCGTTCCTCCCTCCGCGTCCGTCCGTCTCAGGCGGAGCGTCTGGACATCGAGGAGCGCTACAGCAGCCTGCAGGAGGAGGCCGTCGGTAAGACCAAGAAGCTGCGCAAGGTGTGGCAGATGCTGCTGGAGGCGCGCTGCGAGCTCGATGACCTGCGGGCCGAGCAGCAGCGGGAGAAGGAGGGCCTGCTGGAGAACGTGCGGCAGTTGACGTCGGACCTGCGGCTGCAGCAGCTGCTCATCGACCAGGTCAGGACATAATAGGGGGCAACAGTGGACAGCGGAGGGAGGACAGAAGTCACTGGTTAGTGTGCGCGACAGGTCTCTACCGGGTCAGGACACAGTGGCAGCTTGAATGGGCAAAGGGTGGGGGACGGAGGAGGGGACTGGCTAGTACATGGGACAGGTCGTTAGTAGGTCAGGACATGCGGGCGGACAGGCTAGGACATGGATGGATATGGTAGTTACTAGTTTTAACTTGGTCCGCTGTGATGATCGCTGGGCGTGGTCAAAGAGGTCAACTTAGGCACGAGGCGATGCGAGGAGCAGTACTTACACATACATTGCACATTTTGTACCGTAGGTGATGCACGCCGAGTACCAGGCCATCACTGAGCAGTACAGCTGACTGCTGGCATTGTACCCTGTACCCCGTGCACAGGTGATACCCGCCGAGTACCAGGCCATGGTGGAGCAGTACGCCACGTGGAACGATGAGATCGGCGAGTGGCAGCTGCGCTGTGTGGCCTACACGGGCAACAACATGCGTCGCAGCAGTGACACCGGAGACCAGGACCGGCCCGCGCAGGTGGGGCTCGCTAGAACGCGCGCTGGCACTGAACTGAGCCAGCTGACGGGGAAGTGTCAGCCACGCGCACTGTTACTGTCAGCGGGGTCCGAACAAGGAGTAGGAACTGTCGTCAATCCACCGTCAGGAGGGTGGGGAAATGAGCTGTCGTCGGCCACGTCGTTACTGTCATATCGCAGGTCATTTATAGTTTCTGGGAAAGAATTGAATACTCGCCCCCCCCCCCCTCCCAATAGTTTTATGCCCTTACCACAACTTCAACTTAAAATGTTATGTAGTTGTTACTTGTTACAGCTCCTAAGTTAAAGGTGTAGCACGCCGTTCTGTTTAAATACCCACCTTCCCTTCATGCCCCTTAGCATGCCCGCCTGGACGTGACCTGACCTGTTCTGTTTGTCCTCTGCAGCCGGCGGTGGACCTGTCGCACGTGTACCTGACGTACGCATCAGACGGCCCCGGTGTCTCGGTACGACCCAAGTCGGCCAAACACAGACACGCCAGGGCCAGGAGCGCCGCAGTCAGCGCGCCCAAAGTGGTCAAACAGTGAGTGAGCGCGGGGCTGCGGGCAGCTGGTACGATGTCTGACGTGTTTAGGAGTAAATATGAACCAGTTTTTAATTTAATCATATTCTGAGTCTGACGTTCGATGTTCAGTTACCAAATCATCGACAGTGCCGGCTGTATTTGTGTGACGTGGACCCATTCATTATCCAGGGATATGACTAGGCTGTTATGGCGCTGTTTCTTATCGATCCAGCCCAGCCCAGACCGACCGGGGCGCCATATTTCACTGCACGAGACCTCACTTCCAGCACGTCTAGATCTTTCTCACTAACGGCCCTGCCTCCCCCGTTCTCAGGCGAGTGTGATCTGGCCGCGGCAGCTGCACAATGATCTCATCAGGATGAAGCGGGCGCCGGCGCCGACCCTGCCCTCCAGTCCCGGGGGCGGCCGCCGGACCTGCCCCGCTGCTGTGATACCCCTAACTCGACTGTCTCCGCCGGAGCTCGCGTCACTCTAGTCTGCCATCTGTGCAGGATCTGTAGCCTAGTCCGCCCGGGTTATTTATTCACTGTGACAATGTGCAATGTCTGTGACGAGTGATGTGTTCGTGAACGTTATCTCGGCGGAGGTTGTGTTAACCACTGCACTATAATCAGGTGACTACTGAGCACGTTTTGGCACCTGGAGGCACGTATAGGAATCTCTGCGCCGACCGGCTGTATGTCAGTCTGCGGCACGGTCGAGCATCTAGTCAGCGCCTCAGTGCCGAGCTTCATACTCGGGCCACGGTAGATAAAAATACTAGGTAACGCCAAGAATTTCCTTCAACATGGACCCTATTGGTTCACATTCCTGGCATTCCATTAGCAGCATTTACATTTTCAAAATCGATAACTACACTACAGAATTCGCCCAAACTGGCAAAAAAAACGCATCTTTTGATTTCATTGGTGAATTATTTATCTCTTGCCCATCTTAATTTTACTTACGCAGAAAAGTAATTAAAATCAGGCACTCAAAAAGCCTTTTTGCCAGCGTCGATTTCGTGAAATCCAAAGATTGGGTTGATGATATTAGGACACTCGTAAATTCAAAATCGCTCAGAGATTTCAATAAGGTACAACAATCCCCTCAAATAAGATGTTAAGGTTAATTAAAATGCGGAAAACCCTGGGGCACCCTCAGCCATCACCTCCTATTTTCCAGTATTTCAGCTATTTTCTTCGCTAAAGAGGTCTTGCTTTGATGATTTTTTTACTTCCACAAAATCCTCAGTTATTGATTATTCCAGCTATATGGTCAGTAACCACTCAGTTAGATGTTATCGGCTATAACTGACCCTTTCTTACAAAAATTTTGCTATGAAAAAAATGATAAGTACTAAGGAATTCGCCCAGTTTCGAGACCATGGGCTTCCGTTTGATATTTTCTCAACTGAATCTAAATAAGATACTAGAAACAATTTTAACTGCATTGACGTTTTACCAAAGTTTAGATGTTAAGGAATCACAAATTGGAAATAAAATATTATAGAATTTCGTCGGCCGTAGGGAAAGCATGCTTCTATTGTTTTGGAGCTGCGTCTCGTGCGTCTCGTGTGCGTCATTTCCGCCGCACCGCCAAAACATGAGAAGTGGGGAGGGGGTCACGAAGCTATCAATTATAATTAAATTAACTCGTTATCAGGTGAGACAGAAGTTGAATTTCGTGTTTGAAATCAGATATGTATTCATATCAGTTAAACTTTGAAATATTTTTCCATTGGTTGTGGCAATTGTGCTTGCTGTTGCGTGAAATAATAGGTATGCCTGGTTACATCGCATTTTTGACTAGGCTCTAGCTTATTTATTTTGTGATAATTTCCATGCAGTGATCTTCGCATATTTAGAGGGGATCATTCTGTAAATTGTTCAGCACCATTGCCATCTTTTGCGAGATTGGATGAAGCCAAGGCCCTAAAAACAGATGGAGCTTGCAACGATCTCTATGTAAACACGGCTATTGTCCTTTTAGCAGCACCAAAAAAAAAAAAAACAATACAAACAAAGAAGGCAAATGTAAAGATAAAGTCCTAAGAAGATTTCAAGGATAATGTTATTCATATTCTTACATTATTTGACATCCTGAATCCTAAAATGATACTTACGTGTCTCGCAAATAAAAGAAAAACAATCAACCCTGACCTTACCTTGCCTACTTACCTATAACCTACCAACCTACAACCTACAACCTAACAACCTACAACCTAACAACCTAAAACATACAAATCTACAACCTAAACTAACCTAAAACCTGAAATTTCTGTTGTTGCATATCAACAGTGTCACAATTGTAGTTAGGACTTCATGTTGACAAATACCAGAAAGAAAATAATAGCCGACAATGTCCTACATTTTACCAGCTACAAGAATTAGAAATGATATTATTTTTGAGAAGTGCTTTAGCTTGTGATGTAACATCCAAATATAAATAGGTATGCGCCCCCATATGAGGGTGCATATTTGGCTTCACATGGCTCAGGCAACCTCTCCATAATGGCCATTCTTTGTATGACACCCACACTGAAAGTGCATCTTTGCTGTAGTTATTGCTGACATGCATTCTCATGTTTGCAGGACAATCTCCTATCACTTATGAAGAAACCAGGGTTATTTTGAAAATATATCACTCAGAAAAAGCAGCAAGCCTATAATTCTGGCCAGTTATCAATGGGTAAGTTTATTAATAAGCAAAGGTTTCCTCTCTTTCTTCAAACACATGAATGTCAGTGAGGTCAGCCTTCTGGTGGTACAAAAGGAAGCAGCCACTAAATATTTACAAACTTTTGGTTGTGCTTTGCATTGTTATCATTTTGATTTAGAAGCACATGTTCACATTGCTCATTGTCATCTCAGCAAATATGAATTGCTTTAAAACATCAAATTTGAGTCAGTTAGTTGTGCAATCAGCATAAAATGTTCATGCAGTTGAAAATATGAAAAATTGTTGACTTTCCTGGATATGGTTGAGTCATCAACAATGACTTGAGCCTGGAGTACTTGGGTGGCCAGTGGTGTTGGGTTGCTGTGAGCATGTGCTATTCTTTATTATTGCAAATAATACTGAATGTATACAATATATGTTGTATGGTGCTCCATTATTCTTATTAAGCCCAATGTTAACTTTTTTGTTCTGTGTGGAATCAATGCAGGTTGTATTTTAGTCATGACAAGGTTCACTGGCAACTGACTTCAGTGTGCATACCTTTTGAAACCACTTTTGTTTGTTTGTTTTCAGATTAGAGAAATGAGCTTATCAAACAGCACGAATCCACGATGCTGGCGGTCTAGGCCAGTAGCCAGCTTCAGCTTCTGGCGATGGAAGGGGCCTTCGGCTGATGCAAGACAGCCCTGGCCCCTGCCAGCCTGCCCCGCCACTGGTGACGAGCGCTAGCGCGTCAGCGACCGCCCGAGCGACTCTGATCATCAAGCTGTGCAAGTAATGCTCTACCTGCTGATCTACCACCGAGGGCTTCGCGCCGGCCGCATCCGAAGGAGGATGCGCCATGTACTGCGCAGCCGAGGAGACCTACTGGCCACTCGTGAGGCCTACAATCTGCATGACCATCGAGTACGTCCGAGGCGCTCTTTCTCCCAAGCCACCTGGGTATGGACGGACGGGCCGGCTGACGCAAGAGTCCGCAGCGGAGGGGCCGGGGCCTTGGCCAGCTCTGCACCAGCTAGAGCGCGGAGATGGCTGCGCTCCGCTCAGCCATCAGCGCGACCACCTGTGGCACCTGAGCGCCCCGGTCGTCTTTTGCACAGGCTCCCAGGCGGCGCTCGCGACACTGAGGGAGGGCCCAGCCACACAGAAAACCTCGATGGGCGCCGCCGTGTGGACGGGGCTGGCAGTCCTGTTCCGCCAATTCCACCTGCAATTGATGCCGTCCCATTCCGGCATAGATGGTAACAAGCGCGCCGACCAGGCCGCTAAGGAGCCTCGAGCGCGAGCCTCGAGCGCGGAGGCGGCCCCGCTCCCCCAGGCGACAGTCCCGGGGGATGTTGGCACTGCCCACCGCGCGGCCATCAGATTGGCCCGCCACTGTGCCACCGCCGCCTGGCCGGACAGTTGGTGCCAGTTTCTGATGGGGGGGGGGGGGGCTGCCTGCCGCCGCTAGCGGTTGCGGAGTACCGAGCATCGGCTGCCGATCTCTACCGGCTTCGTACGGGCCAGTGGTTGGGCTTCCGCCAGTATCTTCACTGTATAGAACAGAACCCTACTGACGAACGCCGCCAGCGCTCCGACATCGACTCCCCCCCCCCCTCCCCCATCACCTATTCTTTCGGTGCCCGGCCCTCATATGACGGAGCCTCCGTCGATTCGGCACCGTTCCTGAGCCCCGAGGCGGTCCGTGAGCCGTGAGGACGAAGAGGTGGCGGCCCTGACGACCGCCGTGAGAAACCTCGAGAGCTGTACCATTACGCCGCGTTAGCGGCTGGAGGGAAGCAACGACAACAACACTGAAGGTCACAGCCGCCGCGTGGTCCCGTGCGGCGGCGTGCTGGCTGATCGTAAAATGCCCACGCCGCGCGGCGGTCCTGGCAGTGGTGGACCGGGCTGTGGTCCAGTCGTAGCCCGACTAATGTTCAGATTGGCGAGGTCTGCTAAATGCCGCCGCGCGCCGTCCGTGCTCCGTGACCGGGACCTCGTCCGCCCACTCCCTCTCCGAGCTGACTGATACGCCGATGATACTGCCACCCTCAGCGCCGGCGTGACGATCCAGACAGCACTAGCTGCAGCTCAGCACTCGGCGGACCTCATGGTGGGGTGGGCGGCGCGCAACAAGATGACGATCGCCAGCCAGAAAACGCAGATAATGGTGTTGTCCCTATGGAGCCGGGACGCCAAAGATGCCGTCATCAAGGTATCGGACGTTCCTGTCCGTGCGACCTCCACCATCAAGCTGCTTGGGGTCACGTTTGTTTGACAGGCTGCTCCATTTTGGAGAGCACTGCACCAACCTCAAGAGGAAGGCTCGCCCTCGCACCACCCAGCTGCGCAAGCTCACAGGACACTCCTGGGGACTTCAGGAGCACCACCTACGCGCGGTGGCCAACGGCTACGTCCGCGGCGCCATCGAATATGCGGCGGCCGCGTGGCTTCCTGCGGCGTCCCGCTCCCACCTGGAGCTGGTGGACCGGGAGCTGCGCGCAGCGGCCCGCGCCGTGACGGGGTGCCCCAGGTCAGCGCCGACCCACGCTCTCATGGCGGAGGCCGGCCTGCCCACCGCGGAAATGCGACGCGCCACCCTCGCGACGAGGTTGCTGGCGCGCGCATCCGCACTACCCGCCGGAGATCCGCTCCGGGAGCTCGCCGAAGCCTCACGTCCCTGCCGACTCCGCAACATCACAGGATGGCGCGACGAGGGCAGACGGACGCTGGACGCCCTGGGCGTCACCGCCTCCCAGGTGGAACCCATGGTCGTTGCACAGCTCCCTCCGTGGACCTCAAGTGAGGGGATCACGATTTCCTGTGCCGTTCCGCCCGACTGCGTCCGCAGCGCCGGCGACCAGGCTCGCCGCGCGGCAGCGGAGGCCATGCTGGCCGACCTCCCCGGAGCAGAGCGGGCGACGTGGGTGTGGTCTGACGGCTTGGCGGAGGGAGGCACCGTGCGAGGAGGGGGCGGCGCCCTGATCGTCCTCCCCGCCAGAGCCGAGTGGACGGTCAAGACCCCCGCCGGCGCCCTATGCTCCAGCACCAGAGCTGAGCTGGTGGCCCTCCGTGCTGCCCTGGAGGAGATTGCCGAATCAGACCTCACACCGGACCAGGACACTCACCCGGAGGGACACCATCATCGTCTGCCTCGACTCCAGGGCGGCACAACAGACAGTGGATGCGGGACCGGCGGCGCAGACGAGCCAGCTAGGCGACGCTATCTGGCGGCTCCTAATGCAGCTGGCCAACCGCGGTCGCCGTCTCCACCTCCAGTGGGTCCCGGCCCACTGTGGTCTGCCGGGCAACGAGCGGGCCGACATGCTGGCGATGGAGGCCGCCGAACTCGAGCAGACCAACGCCCCCCCCCCCCTGGATGTCAAGAGCATCACCCGCGCCGCCGCCAGGTCTGCGCGCCGATCATGGCAGGAGAGCCTGCCCGGCGGCTGGTACCGCTCTATCTTCCCGGATCGGACCCTGCCTGCACCGGTGCGACTCGACAGCAGAGAGGCAGCGGTGGATATTCACCAGCTACGGGCCGGCCACTGGAGCGTATCAACACAGTACCTCCACCGCATCGGCCGCCGGCCGACCCCCGACTGCCCCGGCTGCATGGACACCGCCTGCCCTGCCGCTCGGTGTCTAGTGTGCGGGGAGGAGGCGGACACCCCGCAGCACGTCTTGCTGCGCTGCCCGTGCCTGTGCGGGGCCCACCTGTGGCTGGCGCGATGTCTGCCCCGATATGCTGATTACTCGACGTGCCCCGCTCCTCGATGGAGCATGTATGGACTGCCTCATTGCCGACTACTGGCAATCCTTGAGTCCTAATTGTCCCCTAGACAGAGGGCTGCCGTTGGGGACCGGGGTCGCGTTATGCTCCTGCTGCTAAATTAACAGGCCACAGGGTTACTCTTAAAATGGAGTGGTTGCTGGATAGCGTAGGACATATCGGGCTTAAATAATATTTATGAGATCTGCGCTAGGAGCAACATTTTTACTCGTGCCAACAATCATTCGATGCGTCAGGTACAATTATGTTGTTGACTGAATTGAATGTATGTAAGGATATGTATGAGTTGTACTCGTAATTTTATTGTGTCCTGTATTTGTTCATGAGTTGTGTGAGGGTCAGTGAACTCTCTCCTGCGTGGCCTTAGTGATCCGAACCGGGTTTTTGACGTTCAATAAACGACCGATGATCTATATCGATTTATTTCTACTTGTGAAACTGTGTCACATTACCTGCGTATAATAAATGCAGTGTGAAGAGACATGGTTTGCTCGAATGAGTATTAAACGGAGGCGTGGGTTGCGCTCGCTACCTTCAATCATTGGCTGACTGATCCTAGTTTGGTTATTGTGAGGACATTGCTTAAGACTTCCTGGATTTCTGAAACATTTCTGATTTCCCGATCGGAAAATGTTAATGTTTCGCCACTGGTTTCAATGGAGTATACACGAGTTCACAAATGGAGTTCGGGTACGCGGCGCTTCACCGTAGGAATCACAACAGTTTCCTTTTCGTCATATATTCTAAAATCGAAACCTTCCCAAGAATCAAACCGTTTGGAGTCATGGCGTAGCAATATCTTCGGGCTATGTATAGGTATTGTAGATGTTCTTCGTGACCGGTGCTTATCCAAACTCTGGCTTTCAATCAGAAATAAAGTTGCGAATGCACATCAAAATAGATAAAGGACTAAAACATCGACTCTTCTTATTATGAAAGTAATAATCTGTTACTTAATCTCAATAGTAGTTCAAGCATTCGGATCCATTCTTGTGGCATGTGATGATAGTAGGTATTATTTACTAGCCACGACTAAACATGGAAAAAAGTGAACCAAGGCATCCCCAAAGTCTGATCTAAAATTATTTTTATTATTTTTATTCTTTTAGAATGTAGATAATAAAAATTGTAAATGTGGTGAAGTAAAAAGAAAATTATCTATATGTCAATTTAAATAAACAACTCAAGAAATCCAACAATTCTAACTCCATTTCCCAAAAATATAATTTACTAGCCACGACTTACTCCGTACAGTAAGAAAAACAAGGTGTACCCGTAGATGACGCAGTTCAAAAGCAGCAAACACATAATCAGTTGGCGCTGTTTTCCCGTTGAAAATGCTCACGGTGCCCGCCTGACTCGGGCTTTCGCTCTCCGTCTGTGAGCTGCTTTCACAGTCGTATCCTAGACTGGAGAGAAGCTTCTATCATGTGGGAAGTTCACGCTGGTCAGTGACGATGCGCACAGTGATCTTGTGTTAGAAACTCTCAAAGCGACGAACATGTATCTGAATGAGAAGTGCCCAGGGCGGTCACATATATAGCTGCTTCACGTCAGAACACCAGGAAGCACGGATCAGCCGTGTTGGACCCTCTGGAGCAGATGTGGTCCCGAACCGCTCTCCGCTCCGTGAGCGGACCACGGCTGTGCCACCGCCCCCCCCCCCCCCGGCCGGCGCCAATACACGCACGTACACGGAACAGAGTTTATTATTATCGGCCGACACTAGCGTGCGTGGCAGCTATCGCAGAAAGTACATCAACATGCCGCGCTGGGCGACGGCGTCACAGCGGCGGCTGCAGCAGCCGACGAGAGAATGTCTCTGAGAACAGGCGGGCGGGCGGCGGGCGGTGCAGACTATTGCTGTTTGCACTCCTGTGGGTCGCCGCCCTTGCCCTTGGGTCCTTTGACCTTCTTGGGGTCGAAGTCGGGGTCCTCCTCGTCGTCCATGTCGTCGTCACCTGCGAATGGAGGAAAGGGCCGGGCACTGTAAAGGCTGGCCACGACCGCCACCGCCAGTGACGTAGAACGTAGCGAGTCGGAGAGCAGATCTATGATTATTCCTGATATGATCAGAGATCTATGGTCGACTATGATCAATGATCAATGATCAATGATCATGCGACTTATCAGATCATGACTGAATATTGTCGCTGGCTTGATTACTGAGGATTTAGGGCACGCCAGCTACAAGGCCATTTTGCGCCCATGCTGACAGTGGTTAAAAATAAGGATAAATTTAGTCTGATAGAAGATGACATCCAAGCCCAGTCTAACCCAGTCCCGCTCTCTCCCGTTCCTCCGTGTCTGACTCACTGCCCTCCTCTCCGTCCTCTTCCTCTTCCTCCTCGTCGTCGTAGTCGTCCTCCTCCAACGCCTCGCCGGTGAAGTAGAGGACGGCCCGCGGCACGATCCGCTCCCGGATGTAGTGGCCGATCTCGAAGTCGGCTGTCAGCTGGGCCTGAACTTCCTCGTCCACGTCTGCGTCCGGGTCGTCGGGCACTGTCGGGAGAGGACAGACGGTCAGATAGGCCCGGGTGGCGACTTAAGGGGTTATGGGCCACGCACAAAGCTGGTGCAGCATGGTTTCTGGAGGCTGAGAGGGGTCGGAGCAGCACGGGGGACTGCACGCACGGACTCTCGCGGAACGACCGGCCGGGTGGCTGCCGGCTGGTGACGGACCGGGCAAACGCTAACAACGAATTGCGAAATTGTGGTGTCATTTTCAGCAAAACCGCTTCACGGTCAGCATTAACCACCAGAAAAAGACGCCGACATTTCCCCAAACACCTTTACCGATCGGTAAAAATCGATGGCGAATTCAAGAACCTTTGTTTGCCCTCACCCATCCGGGCCATGTTGCGTTACAAATGTTAATTTACACCATAACAACATGAGTCACGACACTATATAACATTATTTCTTCCTCCATCGATCCCTGATGCCTATTCCGTGACGGGGACAGTCGCGGCGTTTATCGGCGGGGTCCTACCGGCGGGCGGACTGAAGAAGTTGAAGAAGGAGTCGTTCTGCACGGTCTTGGTGATTGTGCGCGTGCTGCCGCGTGACTTGTGCTTCTGTTTCTTCTTGATGGTCTTCAGTGTGATGTTCTTGCCCTTCTGCCAGTCTATTGTGCAGCCCTGCCGAAGAGAATATATGGTGTTGGTAAGACATTCTGCATCGGCAGCCCGAAAGCTTGAATTTCTGATCGGCAGCATAATCCACACTAAAGTCGCCCATCAGCCGCGGCAGTCACCCATTGTCCAGCGAACACGACCGCTCACGGCACAGCACACTTGGAAACACTTACTCACCCATTTATGAATAAGTCAAACCACGGTATAAAACCTAAGATTAATTACGAAGAAAATGAGCGCAAATTCGGCGGCATTGTTAATTGCTAACGTAATTTCGCTGGTAAAATAAAACAATTCGATACAGACTGATAGAAGCATCAGTCAAAGCACTGAAATTGATGGCAGCCAAAATGACAGCTCTAGCAGATCGGCCGCCGACCTTCCCCGATACGCACCTTGCATTTGTAGATCTCTGGTCCCTCGAATGTGAACGGTTCCCGCTCGTCCGGCTTGCACTTCATGAAATACTCCTTGGTGAGGACGGTGTTTGTGAAGTGCTCGTTTGGCGAAAAGTGGAACTCTAACGTGAAGCCCTGGAGGAGAAGAACAGAGAAGTAAGACTCGGCGGCATTTTGCGTGACAGCAGCCTATCTTTTCTCCCATTCATGCACATAACATCAATCGAAATATTATTAGAGAAACTGTCACGTCAAACATTCACGTGTGGCCAGCGATAAAATACGCCACCTGTAAATGGTGATGAGCAAGAAAAAACATACACTTTCTTCAGTAAAGAAGAGTCATCACAACTAATCTATCTTCTGCAGGAAACTATTAATTACAAAGCCATCACTAGCGGGAGGCACGTCACCCGGTCGACCGACTTACCATGGGGCTCTCTGCGAAGTTGACTTTGATGTCTCGCAGGTGTTTGAGGATGGGCTCGTCGTGTTCCTGGATCATCTCCGAGAGCAGGTCGACGTTCTTACATACCGTCAGCCAGAACTCGGGGATGCCCTGGCGAGGGACCGGGGTCGGGTCAGTATACGAGTATTCCCTAGTCAGCTAGTGACACCAAACCTAACTTCAAGTCCGTATCATCAGTCCGTAGATGACAGAAACATGAGTGCTCATGCGTTCCAATAAAATGGCATCCGACAAATGTGTATGAGATCACCAGCTGCACACTGACTCTCGACTAGTTCACGGTTCACGGTCTAGTCGCAGTACACATGCCCCACATCCCGACGTTCCAATTAACCCTTCCTTCCGCCTCCCCACCTGTGTGATCTCTCTAGTCCTCTACCCTCCACTCCAGTCATTCTTGTCTTCCTCTCTGCCCCAGCTACCTTTGTGTTTTCGTCCATGTCGTGCAGCTTGGCGTCTCCGTCGCCGATCTTGGCCTTATCCTCCATCTCCTGACTGATCTCGTCATCCAGCGTGAACTCACACTCTGCGTCGGTCGGCTCGTAGTCGCCGCCGATGATGGTGTTACGCTGCCGAAGCGACGGGACCGGTCAGACACAGATGAAGGGAACAGCGGGGAGCGGGAGGTGGTGGCAGGCGGTCCGACGGAGCGCCAGAGGAGATGAGACATGACTTTGAAACAGCGCTGAAAGCTCTGCGCAAGGCAGTATGCACTCAAAGAAACAGACTAATGGATCGGGCCTAAGAAAAGAGAAAGCAGACGCCCGTAGCGATAAACGGCGTAATAATCAGACAGGATATATAAGAAGTATTGTCACTGCTCAAAACAAGCCATAATTGATCCCAGATGCCATAAGGTCCATCAATAAGCGTCAACTCAACGATCTACAAGGTGTCCGCGGAATCCTATAAAACAACTTCCTCACCACCGAACCCCTCTAACCGCCACCCTTAGCAATTCCGGGCTCGCCCGCGCTCCGAGTCTCACCTGTTCATAGAGAGGCACGTAGAGTTTGTGGTATTTGCACTCTAGCGCGTGCACCTCCTCGTAGAATGCGGCCTCAATATTTGTGGCCTTCAGCTGGAGATTCTTCAGGGCTTTGATGCGCCTCTTTACCACCTTTGGCAGGCTCTGTGGCAGGGAGAGTATACGTCAGTGGACTGGTCTGGACACTACTGATCAAAGAACAAGAGAGTGTGCCTAATACGCGTGACAACTAGTAAGTAGACCATAAGTGGCATTTCCATATTACTCGTTAACTACGACAGCCACTCGCGAAGTAGGATTCACATACTTTCGTTACATCGACGCGATTAAATTAGTGCTTAAAATCAACTCAATGCTAGCAAAGGCCTCACTCCCAGGCTAATCAATACGCAGGACATCTTCTAAAAAGAGATTTCCTCGTCAAACTAAAAATCTAGACAGCTAGTGACTGGCATCGTCATCCAAATGACGTGCATTCATTGGTGCCGTAGCCTGAAGTTCCCAGAGTTCGAAGTCCTGCCAGCTTCCCGCCCAAGCAAACCGTATTTGCCATATAAGTAGCACGTTGGCATGATTGGACACGTCAGCTCCTTACCCATCGGCCCCTCTAAACCGGCGGGTTTCCTCCGACCGGTCCGCCCACGCACATAACAACGTCGCACGAGTGCGATCGACCGTCGCTCAAACCCGATCAAAACAACGGCGACCGCCACTACGCCGTAATAACGTCACCATAGAAATACTGGTCGATAATAATCATATACACGAGGCACATACTCCATGCTGACCATTACTACCGGCTCAGAAACACAGAGAAACAAACAGCTCTGAACCCCACTCTGCAATCGCCACAAATTCCCCAATCTGGCATGAGCTTCCCGGAAGCCGGCGAGGTCAGACCACCACAAAGGCGGTGGTAACGACCGGCGTGGGTGGGGACTGCCTAGTGCCTATCGCTGCCAACCACTGCCTACCTATCGCACTCAGTCACGGAGGGAGAGAGTCGCACTGGCCGTGAACCAGCTTACACACATGACCGCCGGTCATGGTCACGGTCATGACCGGGCAGCTGAATCTTTCAGAAACCAGAACGGCTGGTCAGCAGCCGTCAGTCAGATCCCATCCATGCCCGGTCAGCTGACCGCGTCTGTCAGCCGATTACGACCGTTAACAGAAAACACGCGGTAACTGACATTGGGACCGGCCAATCAGATAACCGTCGGATCTGTCAATAGCCGTCAGAATTCAGCTCCTACCCATTACCCCGAGGACGAAAGAACTGGACAGTCAGTGTACCGAGACCGTCATCCTCCCCCACTGCCTAATCAGTTGAATAATGACAAAGTTCGTCATCTAGCCCCCGCAGCCCGTCATCTGACTGTCCGCTCTCAGCTAGTACCCATTGACTGTCTACGCACCCTGAGACCACTGCCTGGAGCCCCATCATAAGTCGCGAGCGCGCCGGCCAGCGGTGGTTCATCACCGGCTACCGTCACAGGCGGTACAAAGAAGACGATGAGCCAAATGCCTATGATAACAACCGCGAATGTCATGACGGATATTTACGTCAATTTTTTTTGGGCCAGTGTTGCACAAGTCAATCAAAAGTAAACATTGCTCGATGCTCATATTACATCAACCATTAAGGGGCAACCATTACATTACATGCAGATTGCAATGCACAGCTACCCTGACCCACAACCTGTATAGAGTGTGACTAGTGCCCAGTGGTGTTGACAGGGGCATGACAGGAGTCATGCAGGCATTATAATTTGCATTTTAATGGCGCACGTTTATTGTTTGGTGTATTATTTTTACCTCAATTTTGTACACAGACACTTGTCCTGAAGAGCCATGTTTTACAGATGGGCATAGTAATAAATGATGATGATTCTCCGCCTCAGCCCACGATCCTCGCCATCTGACTGACCTCAATGTAGCCGGACGGGGAGCCGACCATGCCGTCCAGCCGGCCCTGCAGCGCGGCCAGCACCTGCGGGTTCCGCATCAGCTGGGCAGTCACGTTCCCGGCCTCGCCGCTGTCCTCATCCATCGTCTCCAGAGCCTTCTCGGGGTCCTCCTGGTTGGACATGTTGACACTGCTGCTGTCTGACTAGTGAGTAGTGAGCTGGTGAAGGAATAGTGTGCTTCATTAGGAAAAAAATCAAGTCAAGCAAGCATAAAGGGAGCTCCAAGCCTCCTTCATAGGACCTTGGACAAACAAGATAAAAACCTTAAATTTCTGTGGATATTTTGCAAGACAAGTTTACCATTAATTATGAGAAATATCATAAGCAGACCTACGAACAGAGAGGGTCTTGATCCCAACATTTGGTAGCAAAACCAGTAGCCCTGCAAAATCACTGCAATGAAAACTGGTTCAATTTACACAATAGCAGCCAGATGTGGCTAGATCCCTGTTTCAACACAGTGACTCCATCTAATGCTCTGTATCTATGGTAACACTATAAAAAATGAGCTATTCTGCCCAATTCCATGGAAATCAAGCACCTTTCATAGTATATCAATCACCAATGATGGTATCAGGATTCAGGTAGTGTCAATCAATGCCCTAAAACAGGCCCCTTATGTGACGCATCCTGACCTCCAGAAATGTGGACAGGTTTAATATTTCAATTTCACCCTCAGAATCAGACTGTCATCCTCCCTAGCCATGAATTTCCTAACCCTCGCCCGTATTGGTGTTTTTCCAGCCGCGGACGTATAAGGGGAGGGGAGGGGGTCCGTTGGACCCCCCTTGCTGCTTCGCCACTGATCGAGCTAGAGCTTCGCGGAAAAAAACGAGCGTGTTGCCCGTGACGAGAGGAAGCCGATGATACCCAATTTTAAGGTCCTAGGTCATTGGTTGACCTTCCAGGTCAGGTCAATGACCCAAAAGTCGGGAAAATCGGGACCTGTTAGAACGTCGTTAAGTGTGGTTAATATGCGGTTTTTCGGGGTGCTGATCACGAATATCATGTTATTTTTATCACAGATGATGTCTTCATGCATTTAGGCCAGGTCAGGTCAGGTCAACCAGTAGGGGTCCTGCCTGGTAATCGTAGTAGGTGTCAACTGCCTCTGACAGCTTCGTAACATGTTTCGAAGGCACCAAAACTACTTCATAAATGTTCATATGGTTGCTAAATTCGAATTCAGCTCCAAAAACTGGCCTAGAAACATGTAAAACTCGAAAAAGTGAACCGAGGTCATCAAATGTCAATGACCTGACCTGACCTTCAGGTGACCTTGACATCCGCCCTAATGCGTGGAGGCAACATCATATCACATGTTTGAACGCTTGAAACAACCACGAAAAGACTGCAAACACGAGGCTAATGCGAGCCGACATCCGCCGAATCGCGATTCCGGCCATACATGCCTCGAAAAGTAAGTCACAGGTGAAAGGTCATTTGGGTCAGGGTCATGGAATTTTCAGGGTGGGTGTAAAATTGATCGACTAGAGGGTACTGAAAGTTTCGTCGCGATCGGCCGCATTTTACGCGAACTATTCGCGAAAAACCGACGGGGGTCCGTTCGACCCCCCTTTACAGACGAGGGTTAATCCGTACTTGACTGAGTGACTGGAAGCGGTGAGCTTTAATGCCTTCCGCCTCCCCACACCCACACACGGTTATCTCCGAAAGTAAGCATGGCAGACACATGAGGCTGGGTTGAAAAAAGCCAATAGGGCTATTCCAGAGACCAGAGGTGCTGAAGCCATAACAAGAATTTCTCAAGGTCAAGGTCAGGTTAAAAAAGGCCAAGTTTTGAAGTTGCACTGCACATTGCACAACTTCTACAAAAAAAGGTGTCTAACAGGTACAGACCATTGATGCCATGAACCCAACCATGCCCCTGCTTTCTTTTGACAATGGTTGTAGGTCAAACAATATCATTTAAAATAATGAAATCACTGGGCACACTATTGGACACAGTATTGACATGTAAAATAGTAGGTTTAAGGGTCAAATTTTGAGATTTGAGAAATTTGGCGATTGGTCTGGCAGCGATCACCCCATCTGAAATATTCCATTTTTGAAATTTTGGAAATGGAAACATAATTTTTTTCCTTAAAAAAGCTTAATTTTTGGAAAATTTCGTATCAAAATCTTATTTTAAATCAGATCCGAGGTGGCCATTTTATAAAACGTTGTAATTGATACCCATTTGTATTTTATTTGCAAATATGTTCAACAAATTGCCTTGTAGAAAGCTGACAAATTAAGACAATGGCACTTTTTATTGAAATCAGTTGCAGTCATGACACCACAAAATCTGTTATACCTAGCTAAAAATTTGTAAAAAGAAGTCATAGAAAACTTCATCACATGATGTAAAAATTGATGCCAGGGAAGCCAAAACAAATTTGAGACTGATCATGCAACTAGTTCTTGGTCACTGCAACAGCCGACAAGCCAGCAGATGGGAGTGCTGTTCACGGGCACCTGCGGTACCTAGCTGCGGCTCAGCGGTCAGCCGGGTAATGACGTCACAGAAAGTGGGGATGGGGCGGGTGGTGTGACGTCATACGGCTGCGGTCGCCCGAGTCTCCTGCGGTCGAAAGGATACGACCGCAGGAACCATTTGTCATACAAAGTGGCGCGGCAGTTGCACATTCGTGTTACTTGGGCGCAAAATTGACACAGCCTGAGCCGCCGCGGACGAACGCGTGATGACGTATACACAAGTGGGCGTGACTTACAGCCTGCGATCTACCACAGCTACCGCAGTCACCGCAGGCGCCCGTGAACAGCACCGGGGCAATTTGACGCCCCCATGGACAATGACAGGTTGATGATAATGAGCTCAATACCGTGCAACAAATTTTCTTGGAATAAGGTTTTAACCTACAATTCACTCACATACTTGGGGTATTTCAAGCATTAGAAAATAATCACGAGTTATGAGTTAAACAATTAGCACGGCCACGGTGCCGTGCGGCGAAAGCGCAGCTCAACTACCACCCGCACAGAGGCGGCACACCAGACCAGTCAATCCATCTGAATGCAGAGAGGGTTTACTCATCAAGATATACATATGCTTGAGCGAATTAAAACAAACATATAGCCAAAATACACCCAAATATTCACGAACACCCAACTCACAGATTCCACGCGGCGGGACTCAACAAGAAAAGGCGCGCTACTTAGTAGGAAAAATCGAAAATACCAGATGAATCATTTTCCTACTAGAGCATTGTTCTATCTGATGCGTTTGGAAAACAAATCGAAAATTGCAATAAGTGCAGTAGGTGATGATTTCTTCTACTCTTTTGCTTTTTTGGCTGTTTCTCGGAATCAACCCGGAAATTTTCCCGCTTTTCCGAGCCCGTAAAAATGTCCTAGAAGCTAGTCTAAAAATGACCCTGTTCGTCAGTAAAATAAGTTTGTTCGCTATAGTGAATAATAACAATTTATGATGACTTCCTGAAAATTCTTCAAAAGGTTCTGAGGTCCTTAAGATACTTAAAATGTTCTTGTTTCGCTTCTTTTGCTTGGCTTTGCTGGCACTACACCGGCCACATGTGTTTTCTTCGATTACATCAATATATGTAGGAGATAAATTTTGCAAGAATCCTTTTAACTTTGCATATTTTAAGGAAAATATTTCAGATTTGAGCTAACGAAATTTAAGTCAGTATTTAGAGACAAATTAGAGAATTCTACTACATTCATAAAAAGTCTCACAAGCAAATCACACAGCCAGCAACGAGTGGTGGGGGTTTTGGTAATTGCTTGAGAATTTGCTTTATTTTTTCACAGTGATTTTTTAATTTCATCCAGTGAAAAGGGTAAAGAAACTAGTAACCTAATACCTATATAATGCAATGATAAATCGTCATTGAATAGCTATTTATTCAGTACATTTAGTCCTGTTTTGCTGAATTTGCAAAGTCTGGATCAATGAGCCTTGATCATTATCATTATTTGACCTGAGGGGTGTTCACGGGCACCGCAAACTGCGGAGTGTGGTGTGTGCGGTGTGTGCAGCAGGCGTAGGGGTAGGGGATGGGTAGGCGGTGCTGACGTCACGGCTGCGTGAGGTGGATGGTCCGCTGTGCCGAGTCCCGACGGGCCACAGCGGTCGCTGTGTGCGGTGACAGAAGGCTGACGTAGGGACTAGTGGGTGGAGCTTGGAGGCTGTGTATGGTCCGACCGCACACAGGGCCCGTGAACAGCCCCCTGTGCATTGATACTTGGACTTGTTGGGTTAGGGACCCTGGACCCTGTGATCTAGTAGTTAGTACCTACCTATTTACTGTTTCACTAGGTACCACAGAACTTGATATTTACTGCTCAAACAAACTTCTTGGGCAAACAAAACTCAACTCACCTGGTAACATACCTAGCAATCATGGCCCATGGGTGTCAATTTTCACAAAGTTGGGGGTGCCCGGGCACAGCAAATCCGTCACCGCCCTAGTGGTGAGCTTGACCTGTTGACCTTGTCTGTTGCGACTCTAAAGCCAAGCCGGCCGAACTGGCATGGAATTTGGAGAGCTTGGGCACCCAACTCGCTGGAAGTCGACACCCATGATAGCAATTGCTTCTTTTCCTTTACACTATGAAAGGGACCCTCCCACCTTCAAAAAAGTTAATGAATTGGCACGAAAGTGATGTCGCTCGGTTCAGAAAGAGCGAAAACGAATATCTACCAAATTTCATCGAAAAATATTCACCGGTTTTCAAGATATTAGACTTTTACTTTTGTTTACTTATTGGGATCTCCGCTGTTCCTAGCGACTTTATTTGAAAGTGCGGCATTTGTTGCGCGCAAAGCAGCATATACCACCGCGTGCTACCAAACGTTTTAGTAAAAGATTTAAAAATCGTTAGATCTCCGCTGACGTCACAAATTCTAAGGGGGCATACCAATGCACTAGCCCCTTAGAATCCGAAAACTGCAAGTTTGAAATTCCATATCTCCGAATTAAAGCATTTGTCGATGTTGTGAGTGCCCAAACCGGTATTTGCAGGCCATGGCCACCAATTTGGCTATCTCAACTCAAAACTAATGTTAAGGTGGGAGTGTCCCTTTAACCCGTGCCCTGCTGGGTGTTTGAACACCCCCCCCCCCTTGTGGTTTTTCGCGAATATCTCAAACGTTTTTGGTACACCTTATCATACATCAATTCTACACATGTTGTGAAAATTTCAGCCCAAGGTCATTCAAGGTCAGGTCGCTTGAAGTGACCTCACCTCATAAAAAGTTTCAATGTCTGCCATTGCTACACCGAGTGACCGATCGCTTTGAAACTTTCAGCGATTGATAAGGGTAACAGTATCTATAAAATGTTTATCTCAGAATTTTGATATCGGTGACCTAAGGTCAGGTCAATTTTGCGACCTCCCCATTATAAGTCAATGGGAGAAAATTGAAATGCACCTCTTTTGAACGAAAGACATTATAAACACTCCCAAACACTGAATTACAAGTGGTTTAAACACACTGAACATGAAAATGGTGTCCGTGACCGTGACCCCTATTTATGCGCCTGAGGTCATCTCAGGTCACGAATGGTGTCTAACAGGTTTTCGCAAATAACTTTTGATAGAGGCACGCTAGAGCGGTGAAAACGCCGTAGGTGTGTTCAGCTCGACGATACGGATCGACTGATATGCAACATGACCTTTTCCGGTCAGATCATGACCTTGACCTTAGGTCAAATTTTCAAGTTGACCTTTCAAGGTCAAGTTATAGTTCATTCGATGCGTCTTGACGAGAGGAACACGATGCCGGTAAAAGTAAGCTCTTACAAGGCTTGGGTCAAAAATTATTGCAGAAAAACTGTTTCCGAAAAAATCGGGTATTTTTGCAGTTTTTGCCCCCTGCAGGCAAAACCGTTGACGTTAGGTCAAATCTGAGAGTATTACTTAGAAAGGGCGTTAATAGGGCTATCGAATGCGCTTTTCCGTGGCGCTTTAGCTCTATTGGTTCCCGAGTTATGCGTTGGCTTCCTGGAAATTGTCGACATTCGACCTGAAAATCGGCGAGATTTTACCTTCAAGTACCTCTGGTGACCTGACCTTTGACCTGACCAAAAAAGTGACCGAAGTGATTTCGTCATTATTTTTTGGCGCTCTTTCGAACGCCGCCTTCTGCGTATCGCTACGTGGCCCAGGAGCCGAGTTAGAAGGGGGGGGGGGGGTGTTCAAACACCCCCTCCCCCAGCAGGGCGTGGAAATCCAGGACCCCCAGCCGGGCGCGGGTTAAACTACATCTAGTGTGTGCTGTTCTGTGAAGTTGAAACCATGTTTTCAAAGTGAGGAATTAGACCTTGTTTACCAGCCATCTATGTTTTAAAGGTGACCCCATATAGGCTGGATGCAGAATTAAACTGGAGGCCAGGTATTATGAAAAAGCCCCAAAGTTGGAAACAAGTTCCAGTTTACTTGCTCTACCAACACACACGTCTGATCCGAGCCTCTATCTGCCATTCCCATTCAGCATTTCTAAGCACCCATGGGGCATCATGTGTGGTGATTTTGAAACACACCAGTTTCTTGTCGCTGAGTGGCCTTAATTTTTGTGGTATTCTGCTTGCCCAAGTTCTATTTCAGTTTTTAAGGGCCAATGTCCCCACTCCAAGTATCACTGTGATTCTGATCTGTTTCAGGTTTTTCTTTCTCCTACTCTTCCACTGCCTCTGAGTGGATGTTCGTTGTCCCTTGGCCGAGCCTCAGTGGACCCTCTGGTGACCCTCGGTGAGCATGGAGAGGACAGTGGAGCTGCCGGCGGCCACCTCCGCTGCGCCGCCCACCGATCAGCTCGGGACGTCCCTGCTGCGCGCGAGGGGCCGCGAGAAGCGGCCAGACCAGTGGAAACGAGTGGTGCGCAAGAACCGTCGCATCGCCGGCCAGGAATACGTCAACACCAAGGGCCAGGTGGTCAAGTCGAAACAGATCGGAGCCGCCTGCACGTGCCGAATGAAGTGCTATAATAGGGTAAGCACTTGATTATCAGTCAGGGTGACAGTTACTGTTACCACATAAATCGATTGTTTCGTCTGTTTCGTAGCTCGGTTGGCAGAGCATCGGACTCCCAGCCGTCGGGCTCTAGTCGCTCCGATGTTCGATAGTTTAGACTCCTGACAAAGTGGGCTGATATTTTACCAGAAGCTGCAGCCATTTTACAGTGGGTGGTTTGGGATTGACTGTGTTTGGCTTTCATCGGCACGCTAAACTCTGCATCAAAATCCTAGCGGTTTCCGGATTTGCCCGATCGGACCGTAGTGGTCGGGCCCTGCGGAACATGCTCGGCGAAATGGATTCTCAAATCTCAATCTCCGGCTCCGGCAACGTGAATAGTTGTTTTTGACGTAGACTGAAAGCCGACGTAGGTACAGTCGTGTACAGGTTGATGGTCCCCTACTCTTTATCCACCGGGTTCCTATGGCTCAGCATTGGCAGCAGCCGCCTGGTACCGGTAGGCTGTGCCGCATGACCCGAGAGTGAAGCGGCACAGTCTACCCACGCCGTTTGACATCGGCTCGGGTCGCCGGGTGGAGCGCTTTGTAGACCAGCTGTCGCGTCAGACCAGCGCGGGGGGAGGGGCTCGTCTCGGTGGTTGGCGTGGGCTGGCGAGTGGTGTGGGGCGTGTTGGTGGGCCATGGGGGCTGGGCGGTTGTGTGTGGTCACTTGCTGCATTGCACATTTTGCGTCGCTTAACAATTGCATTCCTGTTTTTGCTAAGCACAATGCGCGGAAGACCCAGCGAATATAATTTGCTTGCGCATTGTGCAAAACGTGATTTGGCACGGTATCGAGGCAACCATAGGTCTTGTGCCACATACATGCATGATATTTAGGCAATACGCTTATGAAAATGGTAGATTGATCGGATTGATCCTGGATGTCAATTCGTATGCTAAATGTCGACATGTATTAAATGAACGAATGAATGAATCAATCAATCAATCAATCGACAATCGACATGTAGATATAAAACCGTTTAAAGGGCTCGCTACCACTAAAATCAAACCAGACCCTAACTCGGAAAAGTAGCCGGAGCCCCGATGAGGCTCGAACCGGGACTCTACGTTGAACGTTTTGCCAATGATCCATCATCATTCCACCAAGCTAGAGCGACCGGCACCCTAAACCACAAAAACATTCATTGACTTTGCTGCCGACCTCCCGGCCCCGCCGCCCGCCCGGCCAGACTTTGCCCCGCCTGTGGCCACCATCCGGTGTAGCTCAGCGTAGGAGTGCTAGGCTGTCAAACTGACCGGTAGTGAGAGGCCCGGTTCGAGACGCTTCGCGTGCTGGATGTTTATTTCTGTGTCCGAGGCTATGCGATTAGTCCACTTTTCAGAAAGATTATTTGGTGACAGGTCTGTTTTCTTTCTTTGCTGCAATTCATGAGGAGACCGTATGGACCCTTACCTGTCCTTCCGCACCCCACTTGGGAGATGGGTGTTTGAACCCCCCAGGGTTTTGTGAATATCTCTAAAGCGAATTTTTGGAGGGTGGATTACGATCGGTTCTATGCGACAAGTGACCACACACACCCAGCCCCAGGTCCGCTCACTCACTCCCCACATCACCCCCGCCCCACACCACACTCCAGCCCGCCTCATCCACCGAGCCGAGCCAAATAGACAGGCCTGACCCTTACCCCCCCCCCCCCCCCAGCCGGTGTAACGCAGCGTGCGGTCAAATCGCTCTACCAGGCGACCCGAGCCGGTGTCATACAGTGTGGGCAGGCTGTGCCGCTTCACTCTCGGGTCATGCGGCACAGCCTACCGGTACCAGGCGGCTGCTGCCAATGCTGAGCCATAGGAACCCGGTGGATAAAGAGTAGGGGACCATCAACCTGTACACGACTGTACGTTGCATTCAGAGCTGCTCATAAACGTAGGCAATTTTATCTTTCTTGGCAATATCCTATAATTTTTTTTCTTCGTTTTGAAATTCATGGGCGCTGAATACTGATTAGATGGGCTAAATGAAGTCCCTTCATTATAATTGATTTGGAACTCACGTTTTTCTGCTCTGACCAGGTGGATGAGAACACGCGGAGGAGCATCTTTAGCGGCTTCTACGACTTGAAGAGCTACGACGAACAGAATGCTTACCTGTTCGGCCTGATCAGGAAGACTGAAATCGCCCACCACTCGGCCGCCAGCTCCGAGCGGCGCACCTGCAACTATCAGTACTTTGTGCGCTGCAAGGGCCGGGAGATCCAGGTCAGTCGGTGCCGGTACTTAACCTTTACCCAAGTGTGTGTGTGTGTGGGGGAGGGGGGGGGCGTTTTTGGCCACACCTGGCACTTGGCAGTCTTTTTGCGTGTGTACGCGCAGCGCCGCGAAACTTGGTATAGCTTATGAAACATCAATTTGGCATCGTGTGTGTTTGTGCCCCTGGGTCACGTAAGTTGAGGTCACCAGGTGAAGTTAAGTGACCATGCCTGTAAACAATTTTGGGATTCATTCATTCCGACAGCTTACATCCCAGAAGTTTGAAACTCAGGCTACTGCGTGAGGAAATCAGTACTAATAATTTGTATATCTCGGAATTTTCGTTTAGGGGACCTAAGGTCAGGTCATTTTTGTGACCTCTCCTCTCCATTATACTCGTAAATGTCAATGGAAAAAATTGAAATGCTCTTCTTTTGGCCGAAAACACCTTCAAACATTGGAACTCATGTGAATATGGCACACTGAGTAGGAAAATTGCACTTGTGATCACCCCTTTCATCCCCCTTATGTCATCTCAGGTCATGCTTATGTAACTAACGTTTTTATTTTTTACAACCAGTAAAACGCCTTTTGGGCGAAGAACGAGCGAGCGAGATAGTGAGCCCTGCACGTGCAGAAGGGCGAGAGGGTACTTCCAACGGGCTTGTGCAAAGCACCCTTCTAGCCGGTCGCTAGCGGTGTGCCAAATTTGAACGCAATCGGCCCAGCGTTCCTGAGATCTGGAAGCGGCATTCTGCACGTGCGCACGTGCAAACGGGGTCCAAAATGACTTTTGCACGGCACCCTACTAACCGGTCCCCAACCGTGCACCAAATTTGAGCGCAATCGGCCCAGCCGTTCTCGAGATCTGGAAACGCCCCCTGCACGTGCGCACGTGCAGTAGCACCCTAACCGCAACACATGGGAATGCATTGCCTGGTGGGTGCCTACCTGTATGCCAAGTTTCAGCGAAATCGCCCCAGTAATTACCGAGTTACTGAAATGGGAACAAATTTGGCACCTCTTATTGTTGTATTTTGCACGTGCAGTGGGGGTCACTCACATAGATGAAGAGTATCCGACCTTTGGTAGAAGGGATGCAGCTACCCTATAAAAATGACCGCAAGACAATCGCTCAAGCCGCTGCTGAGATATGGGCCTCTCAAAATCATTACTTTTGCAAAACTGCTTGAACACCCTTGACTTTTCACGTGGCACGTGCCACGGCGGTCACTGAGATGTATCAAAAGTAGTCAATTACGGGGTAGAAGGGATGGGGCTACCCAGCAAAAAAGACCGCAGGCCAATCGGTCCAGCGGTTGCTGAGATATAAGCCTCTCAAAAGCGTTACAGGCCGGGCCGGGCCGGGCCGGGCCGGGCCGCTCATACTGAGATTTTTCCCTTATATTGAAAAGACTCGCTTCGCTCGCTGCGCTCGCTTCGCTCGCTGCGCTCGCTCGCTCGTAATAACCTTAGATAGAAACATGCTAGAGCGCTGAAAATACCATGCATCTGTTCAGCTCAACAATACGAGTCGACTGATTTGCAACATGACCTTTTCCGTGACCTTGACCTGAGGTCAAATTTTTTATGTTGACCTTTCCAGGTCAAATTACAGTTCATTTGAAGCGTCTCGACGAGACAAACGCGATGCCGGTAAATTCAGCGTAATAAAAGCTTGGAGTCAAATGTTTCTACTGAAAAAAAAAAATCCGCAAAAACGTCTAATTTTGAGTTTTTGCACTCTGGAGGCTAAACCGTTGACCTTAGGTAAAATCTGAAAACAACACCTCAGAAAGGCCTTTGACAGAGCTATTGAATGCGCTTTTCCGCGGCGCTGTAGCTCTATTGGTTCCCGACTTATACGCCGCTTTGTGAAAAGTTGTCAAAATCGGGAACAAAAAGTCGCGATAATCTTACTTTTGGTGACCTCCAGTGACCTTAGCGATGACATGATTGAAAAATGACCCTTATAATTCTGAAACATCTTATAGCAAGCTGTCTATTGCTGGTTACCGCGTCTTTCTAGCTTGCTTACTTTCCGAGATAATATGGTGTGGCCTAAAAGGCCCCCACCATAGCGAAGTTGGCTGAGTGAGAGGCCCACCCGGGCGCGGGTTACTGTGCTGCAAGGATATACGCCCGGTACGGTTATTCAACTGCCGATCATCCGTGCGAAGGAAGTGACGCAAGTTCCGAATAGTAATCGGTATCTTATTCATTGATCGGTAGGGTGGGATTTATTAAACTCCTTGTGCTTCGTGGTCCGCGAAAAGAAACATCATTTTGACATGGCACTTGCTTTAATCTTCGTTATTCGCACCTTGGGCACGCGGTAGTTACCGTCTACGACTGCATGACACGAGTCTCCTCCGGCACCGGCAGGTCTGCAAGCAGGCCTTCGCCAACATCCACGCCATCACGTTCAAAAAGATCCGCATGCTCTCCCAGAAGCTGGACCAGAACATCATGTTCCCGCGGGACCAGCGAGGGAAGCACATGAACCGACGGAAGATCTCCGAAGAAGTGAAAGGTAAGGTGTTCGGGGCTCGGGCAGCTGGGAAAAAGGACAGTCTGGTATCTGGGAGCTCCTATCGGTATTGTTATATACCGAATATCTTACTTGCAATACTCCAGCTGTAATGACTCGTCCCTTTAAGTTGCGGCTTCATATCGACAAGGTTTATATTATCATACTTCTTTACCAACTGAATGTTGATTCATGCTAGAAAACTGGTTTTGCACTCATCATTGCTCTATTTGTATTTTCTTTAATTATGTTCTCTAGTGCCTAGTGGTGCCTTTCCTACCGCCCCCCTCCCCCCGTGTTCGATGATGAGGACCACCGAGACGTGTCTCCTCACAGCTACAACCATCCTGTCTCCTCACCACTACCGCCCGTCGTCCGCAGACCAGGTGCGTCGGCACATCTCGGAGGTACTGCAGTCGACGGAGCTGCGCACCTTTCTGAAGGAAGACAAGGTGTTCGGGCTGGACCTGAACCTCTCCAAGATGCACAAAGACTACCTGAAGCGGTTCGAGCCGATGGCGTTCGAGTCGTCACCTGGCTCCCCGGGTGAGTTCTACGTCCTATTGTCTGGCTGGTAGCGTACCCCGATATGATATCGGTCGTTCAATAGAGAGTTTTTATGAGTTTGGTGTGCGACGTATACGATTTCAAGCTGCACCTCGCTATGTCATTTAGAAAGCTAAAAAAAGACCTGCCGAGTGTAGATCCAGTTGGTCAGCATTCCGTACAAAGTGCAAAGCTCATCAGGACGTGTCCCCTGGCTTAGCGTCAAATCGTGTGTTTGTCCTGCTCACGAAACGCCGTGGTTATGAAGGGGATGGACATTTTGCATGGAATGCATCTATGCTCATTATAGTTGGTAATCGGTTTCCATCTAATCTTACTTGAGCAATGACTGGCCACCACAAATTAACAACCATAATTCTGCTCTGCTTCTCGCAGACAAGCTGCGCCAGGGCTACCAGACCGAAGTGAAAATATGGCTGTACAGCACCATCTATCACAACGAGTTCCGCTTCGCCAATTTGGGCGCGCTGCGGGTGTCTCAGCAGAAGGGCGGCCGGCGGGAGGCGGCAGCGGGCTCCTCCGGCTCTGCTGCCGCCGCCGGATCGCCCTTCAGCCGGTCGGCAGCGTCGGTGGCCCGCCGCGCCGCCGCGAGGACACTGAAGGTGAGCAGTACACGAACTGACCGGGTGCAGTGGGGTTGGGGGCGAGGGAAGGAGCTAATAGGTGTTCCAAGAAGTTCGGGACCTTGAAACCCACAGTATCATGGCCTTTTCAACTTAGGAGCGTATGGGGGAAAGGCCTGCAACTTCAGTGATCTGTATACTATTTTGCTTCTTGCACACATATCGGCAAATAGAGGGTGCAGTCTGTTAACTGCATTATATCTGGGGGTATATTCTAGTGCCCTGCCACAGACCAATCTGTTCCGCGCTTCTGTCCGTAGTTTGCAGTCGTGGTTGTCTATCTGTCCTCTGACGCCCCCGTTCCCCGCCCGGCAGGGGGAGCGGCTGTCAGTGGTTGTCTATTTGCCCCGTGACGCCCCCGGTTCCCCGCCCGGCAGAGGGAGCTGTTTGTATATTTCCTCTGACGGCCCATTCCCCGCCCGGCAGAGGGAGCGGCTGTCAGTGGTTGTTGCCTATCTGTCCTCTGACGCCCCCTTCCCCGCCCGGCAGAGAGAGCGGCTGTCGGCGCCGGCGCCGGCGGTCTCTGCGCCTCCCCTGCCGCCCGTCTCGGCCGCCCAGACGGACGTCCTCCCCGGGCCCGGTCCGGCGGTGAGCCCGGCCGTGTCCGCGGCGCCGGTGGTGGTACACCACCTGCAGCTGGCCGAACAGCCAGCGCCGCCCGACCTCATGAACCTGGCCGTCGAGCAGCTGGTGTTCCAGACGGCGCCGCGCGCCGGCGGGCCGGCCGACGCCGGTGGTGCCCCGCTGCAGCTCTGCCTCCCCATCAGCTGTGTACAGCCGCTGAACCTGCAGGCCCAGCCGCTGGACCTTCACCACCCGCACACCGTGTTCTCAGTGCAGACCGGGACCACGGACAGCGCCTCTGGCGGCGGCGGCGCGCAGTCGCACTTCGAGTCGGCGCCGCACGATGGCGCTGCCGGCGGCGCGGCGCTGACCGTGCAGGACTACGGCGGCGCCGAGGTGCACCTGGTGACGTCTGCGGCCAGCGGCGTCACCGGGGCTGCTCTCTATGACTGGCAGCTGACTACCGAGTGACGGCCGGCCGCCGCGCGGTGTCTACAATACCTCATAGGGAGCGGCCTGGCTGCGGTACGGGGTACTCAGGGACGGGGATATGGAGCCGCAGTCTTCCGTCCGACCGTGATAGGTGGGCCCTCGACCTGACAAATAACGCGGCGGCTGGGCGCCGTGTGCCCCCGCCTGCGTTATGTCAGTGGAGTTCGGAAGGCTGCCCGTGGTAGCAGCGCCGACTGTGGTTACCGGCGGGCCGGTACTGGGTGGTGGGCGTCTCGGCACGTGTCGTCTGGCGGCGCAGGCTCACCGCGCATAACTGAGGTAGCTCGGTGCCTTGTAGCGTAGTTTGTTGGTGGGCGGGGTTTCGGTTACCTTTTCCCACCCACAGTGATGCCTCTCAGTGGTTATGGATTTTGCATGTGTTCTGTCGTTTGTAATGGCTGATGCTATATTTCTATTTTGTATTCACTTTATTACCTGATTGACAGATACTTTATATATTGCGGGATCTAGGAACTTGGCTGAAAGGTAACCGAGATAGTGTAGTAATCAAATTGGATGCGAAGACGACGGTAAATTTATCATGACAATTGACAACGCTGTCCAGGCGGATTGTTAAGACTAGCTTATTGCTAGTCGATTTATCTCATTCGTCACCATGTATCGTTTTTCCTGCATGACCGACTCATTTTTGTGATAATATGAAGTGTAGCCGACCTCCTGCAAGCCTTCGTTGGATGCCCTTGTTTGACGCTACCCTGCCAAGACAACAATAAACGCAGCCGTGTATGTAGGTCTGGTGTGTAGTTTGAAAATTATCTAGATTCAAACGTTGAAGTGTGATTTAGCATATATGCTAGCTATAACCTTACTATATACCAGGCCGTGTACATTTCCGGGCTTAGAATCCTCGGTAGTCAATTTGCGACTGTGCTACTTTTGGTGTCCCATCCAACGCGAGAACGACCCGGATGTGCGAAAGCAGTCAGCTCTATCCAATGTCTCCGGAACGGCGCTCAGATACGGGGGAGAGCGGGATGTCGACGTCACCGGGGCCCGCGACCGTTACGTCATCGATGACGAGTCGGAACTTCCTCGAGAAGCTCTCTTACTAGCAACGACTTTCCATGGTAAAATCGGTACAGTGTGCGCGCCTGCATGGCATTGTTCATGGACGGTTATGTTTTGCATCCTCGGTTTCTCGGGTCATTGGAAGTTTTACCGTTTACGGACGCCGTGACCGCTTCTCGAGCTCTCAGCGGAAAGAGAAGAACTAAGAAGTTGAAAGTGTATCCCGACGTATTTGCTAAGAGGATGTTGTTATAGACCACGAATGCTGCCGGCTATCAATAACGTCGAACACACTGAATGCATAGATGCGGGTCCAGTCTAGGGTGAAACTGAGGGCGCAACCTAATGGCGAATTGGCTTCTTTCGAATTCGAGTCGAACGAAAGAAAGAAAAGTAGGCATTCAAAGCTCGGGGTTACATGAGCAGAGTTAATACGCATTACAAACGGACTACAATGGTGAGCGAATAGGAAAATCCGTTCCTGATACGCATTTACTTGCTCATGTAACCCCGGTAAAAGACCCGCACTTTCAAGAGGACGAGATCAATATTCCTTGACGGGCATCGAAGGCTCGAAGCATTCCCTTCATTTCATATGCTTTCCTCTACTTTACTCTGACGTCAGAGCTACCATATGAAATTGTAAACAAAATTATAGTGCGTCATTATCGCATGTTTTGTGGGATTTGTTTACTTTTGTAATCGACGTTGACGCTTTTGGCGGTGGGCGGTCTTTATCAGTGTATTTTATATCTTTTATTATTATTTTTCCGTAACATCCTTTGTGGAATTGATAAAATGAGTACTTGGTTGTTGCGTCATACCAAGGTGTTGCGCGTTGTTGGTGAAGGAGCCCGAGGAATTCCCTTGCATGGTACTGCGCCGGCAAGGTCGCGCAGAGGGCACGTTGCTATCCAGTTTAAAAGCCTGCGAGTGGCGGCAGGGGTCGCGAGTGTGGTCAGTGCCTGGCGGTGGGGGCGTACTGTTGGGTTGTGATCCTCTGCTGAGCGTGTTGAGTTGCATTCTGTGTGTTGGGACCAGTGCAAATTGGAGTGTGATTGCCACACCTGACCAATCAAGATGAGCACCATGAAAGCCCTGCAGTACAACCGACCGACCAAGACCCTGACGCTGAGGGAGATACCCGTACCAAAGATTGTCAGGGAGGACGATGTGTTGGTTAAAGTTGCATTCTCAGGCATCTGCGGAACTGATCTGCATGCAATTAAGGTTAGTGGCCCGATATTTGGTGTGTAAAAATTGTACTCGAGCTGGTATCTTGCAGTCAAGTCAGTGAAAACACCTGTCGAGGATTATTGCCATTACAGCTGCTCTAGCCTGGTGACCTGTTTTCAAACTTCCTCTTATGACACCTAGGTAAATTGAAACATTCACTCTTGCTTGAGAAGCTTCAATCTTAGGTGTTTGCTATTTTGTGCTATGACCTCAACCTAGGTCCTAGACCACTACAAGTAACACACAAAACCAAGGAATGCAAAATACAATGGCCTGTCTGCATTGCAGCTTCACAAATTTTGTTTGCCTTTGTTATTAAAGAAGCTCTAAACAAAGGTCATTCATCCCATTAACTAATCTGTAATGAGATGGTTCTGACTTGAGTCTGAAAATAGCTCTACATGCTCATTTTTTACTTAGTACTGCAGTTTCATCTGAAAAGTTGACCCAATTGCTATAAATTGAATACTTGGCATCTTTGCCATCATTGCAAGTAGCTCAAAAGTAGTGCTTTGACCTAATCATGACATATGCTCATGACCTGACAAATTGGGGCATTGCATTTAATTACACAGGATGTAGGTGCTGATACCTTTAGTGAGGTCTTAGAGGGCAAATAAGTGGGCATAATCCAGCTCTTCCAGCTCACATGTTTGCTTCCAGCTCACACTTCCCCTCAACCCACTCTCAGCTCAAGCACTCACTCACCTCACATTCCAAGTTTGAGCTTCAGCCGGGATCTCAAACATGGCACTATTTCTTGTTTTTTAATCACAGCATAATTCAGCTAGATGTATGGAATATTATTGCTTACATGTGCATCACATTTCTTATGTCACCCTCCCCTCCATGAATGTTTTCACTAATGTTTTTTTTGCATTGCAAGGCTTCGATGGCTTGGCTAATAGCTATGTTGAATTATTTCTTTCAGGGCAACTACCCAACTGCCGAGCATGACGTCACTCTGGGCCACGAGTTCTGCGGCATCGTCATGGAGGTCGGCTCGGACGTGAAGAACGTCAAGGTCGGATCGGAGGTCACCGTCGACCCGTACAGGTTCGTGGTTCTCCGCTCCTGGACGGGCCATGTGGTATTGACTGGGTGGCGATTGCTCAACGCTCAGTATGTGTTCATTGTCGTTTTCTTTATTCAAAATCCAATCATTTAATGCCCAACCACGCTCGAGCCTCGAGGTGTCAATGAATATCACAGGCGGTCACGATCAAGGACGCGATTCGTTCCTCCGTTCCAGAACGTCGTTAAATTTTCAGGAACGATGTCGGTAGAAAAAAAAACGTAATGCGGACCGCGGACAATGCAACTTTTGTAGTATGGGAGCTTCGTTCCTCCGTTACAGTGTAGTCCGTTGCTCAGTTTCCCGTTGCTCCGTTTCATTTTGGTTTTTAAAGCAGTCTTCTCTGGCAAGTAACCAACCGAGATTGTTATTGCAGCGAAAAAGTGGAATGTTTTCCAAGGTTTTAACCGAATGTGTGTGTTCAATTGTCACAGCGCTTTTCACAAGAATTGTTTTTCATTCAATAACAATACTGAATTCCCTGACAATTTTGCAAAAGCTGCCTATAGTGCCTGAGCTATCCGAAGCGCCAGCTGTTCCGCTGACACACTGTTGGCCATCGATTGATGACTCAGTTCGCCGGCCATCGGACACGTCACTCGCTCGCCGGTCCCGGACTACGTTACCCGTCCCAGCCCGCGGGTCGCTCGTCCCTGCCCGCGGGTCGCTCGTCCCTGCCCGCGGGTCGCTCGTCCCAGCCCGCGGGTCGCTCGTCCCAGCCCGCGGGTCGCTCGTCCCTGCCCGCGGGTCGCTCGTCCCTGCCCGCGGGTCGCTCGTCCCAGCCCGCGGGTCGCTCGTCCCTGCCCGACGGGCACCGGACTTCAGTTGGTGCACGGCTTGAGACATAAAGCCGCTAACCAGACGCACTGAGAGCTCAGTTAGCGGCCCGCTGTCTCGGTGTGTTTGATTGACAGTTTAGTGGGTGGCCCCCGCTATCCCTGGGTTTAGTAGGCGGCTTGCCGACTTGGGTTGGGTTGGTATCTGTCTTAGCATGAAAAGTATGCCATATACACCCAAAATTGCTGGTGTCTTTTCTGTAGTTAGAGAGTAACGGACTAAAAATTCCCCGTTACATTTTTGCAGAGGAACGGAGGACGAGTAACGGAAGTTGCTTTTGAAGGAACGGAGGAACGGGTAACGGAGTAACGGAAGTTATGTTTTGAAGGAATGGAGGAACGAGGAACGAAGTTGCAATATTGAAGAACGGTGCCCACCTTATGAATATCTTGGTAATTTGGTGCATCGATCCACACAAAACTCGTCGTCCTTGCTCTTCTTCCACCAATCGAGGGCGAGTCAAGCCTCCCTATCTTCAAATAATAGGAGCCCTTTTATGTTGCCGGTGTAATCGTGATTTACGCACTTCAGATAATGAATCGGCAATGCAGAGCCTCAGCATGGAATCCCGGCAGAACGAGTAAATTTAGATCATAATGGTTGCTGTCGATGTGTTATGGGCGATGTGTGGAATCGTGCATTCCGTAGAGTGATAAGTCATTTTATAAAATGTCTTTGTTGATGGACGCTACTTGAGCGAATTCTATGCCGTAATGCCTTGGGGATTCGGTTGGTGGGCATAAATCCAAGCGTTTGTCTTTAAGTCAACCATATGTATGGTCTAATCATATGCTATAGTTCAATTACTTCCTACTCGATGTGATACGCCTACCGTGATTGATGTGCAAGATCGTCTTCCGTTTCCCGGTTTTGCGGAACACCCGTTTTTATTGTGTTTACGCTACCCAGTGCACCAGATATGATCACTTGTTGATGTCAGCGAGATGCCTGACTCGTGTCCGGTCAGAGTACAACCACAACAAAACACGGCCTACAGCCTTACGACGTTTGGCGGTCGCCGCGATGTTATCGTTACCGTTTTTGTTCACATCGTTGACTCGGTGGCGGACAAAACACAAGGCCGGTACACAAGGCCGTTCCGTCTTTCCGGCTTGCTTCTTGATGCCATGCCAAATCCTGAGTACGTAAGTCGATTAATGTGTGACCGTCTTCGTTCCGTTCTGCCTGCAGGGGCTGCTTCAAATGTCGGCACTGCGCCGGTGGAAACCCGCAGTTCTGCATCTACGAGGGACCGCGCAACGCGCTGGGCTTCTTCCGTGACGGCGGCTGGGCAGAGTACTGCCTGGCGCCGGCCCAGCAGGTGCACCGCATTCCGCCCGAGATCAACCTGAGCCTCGAGCTGGCCTGCCTTGTCGAGACGCTCTCCACCATCCAGCACGGCTGCGACCGCATCGGCATCATCCCGCACGACGCGCGCGTGCTCATCATCGGCGCCGGCATCATCGGCATCCTGTACGCGTGCATCTTCCACCTGCACGGCCACCGGCAGTGCATGATCTCCGAGCCGTCAGCCGAGCGCCGCGAGCGCATCAACGTGCTAGAGCTCGGCTACCAGACGATGACGCCCGACGAGACACGCGCCATCATGACCGAGGCCATGAAGGACCTGGAGCACGATGGGCTTGACTACGTCATCGACTGCTCCGGCTACGCGCCGGCCGTCGAGGAGGCGTTCCAGTGGCTGCGCAAGGGCGGCCACCTGTGCTTCTTCGGCGTGGCGCCGCCCACGTCCAAGATCAGCATCTCGCCCAACCAGATGTTCCACAAGGAGCTGACCATCCTGGGCACGCTCACGAACCCCTTCTGCTACCCCAAGGCCACCGCCCTGACGGCCGCGCTCGGTAAGCGCTACCTGGACTTCGAGAAGCTCGCCATCGAGACGTTCGAGCTGTCCGACTACGAGAAGGCGCTGAGCAAGCTGGCCAGTGGAGTCATCTCCAAGGCCGTCTTCAAGTTCCCAGTCTAGGCGTCCGGGCGAAACCTGCCGTCCGTTCGGACTTACACACGCAGACACATACACACATACACGTGAATCACATACACACACACAGACGGTGACACACGCTAGTCATTTATATGTATTTATGTCGGTGTCATGTTAGATGTTTTCCGGAGTTGAGTCGTCGCCGGTCGAGGGCGCACTGCCGCTGCTGCCGCTACTAAGACTGCCGTGCCATATGCTTGGTTTGAGTCGCTTACCGCGCTTTCTCGCTGGTCAGAGGTGGTCGCTCGACTAACGGATCGTCTTATAATCGCTGGGAGCCGCCTGCCTATTGCCAAATAGAACTACACATTGTGACGATTTTTTGTCGCGCCCTTTCCGAGAGCCCGCCAGCTTTCTGTCGGCCGCTGTTCATCTCTCTTCGCTGGTCGGGAAAGAGGAGCGCCGCCGCGGCCGGCTGTTGTTGAGCATTGTTGGAGGTGCGACAGTCGAAGGTCGGAAATACATACAAGGTACGGTGTGACGCCATGGCTTTTGGGAGTGCTTTGGTTCAGTTCAGGGATGGACGTTCACGTGGGTTCGTTTCGGGACGGGCGAGTTTATAGCGTCAGAGAGAAACGGACATAGCACCAGAGGTCAAAGCGCGGAAGAGAAACATACGTTATTTCTGCACATCACTCCCTCTTCGAATTCATCTGTTTCTGGATTAACCGTGTAACTGTGTCAGCCACATGGTCTGGGCTCCCTGGAAAACCCAGATGAAAAGGCTTTCGATGACGATTGACAGTTAAGATGGTATCGAACTAGGGTGCCAGGACACTGACATGATTTGCATGACTTCTGTAAATGAAACTGAACACTGAAGAACTGACTTTGCTGTTAGTACTGGTATTTTTGCGTCCCAGGTCACATGGATATTGGATATAGCATAGCATGACCGGGACACAATGGTGCAGAAACGTTTTGCTGTGCTGCAAACTGTGGCCGAAGTCCGAACATAGCCGCACAATCTGCAATCAAATAACACTGGCTTCACTAACACGCGACATTTGCCGGCAGTTCGCCTGCCGTCCGTGCTGGGACAGCCGTTTAGGGCGCTATCCGTCTGTTTGCCTGCACCCACTTACCCCCAGCGATAAGGGGGCACCACGTGACGACCGGCCCGCCGGCGCAGATTCTGCAATATCATGCTCTGTTGCACGGCCTAACACTCGACTCCGCCGGGCGCCGGCACGATTGAGAGACACTGAGCTCACGATCCCTGCCGATATGTGATACAAATCTGTAACATAAGCAATAAGCATTACCTGATTCAGGCTAGCCAGTACTCAGACGTGAAATGTGCGATAGGATAATTTTCATGAACGTATCCAGTGACGCCGGCCGTGTCATTGAACGTGCTATGGGAACGCCACGTTGTGAGCCGTCTCATGCATTTAGTCCACTGACAAAATCTGGCGGCCTCTTCTACCGATCTGTCCCCTAAAGTGCCATGAGAGTCGGTACCGTGCACATTACTGCGCAGTATGGAATGCCTCATCATCTTCCGGCGCTCAAAAGCGTGCCGGCGACAGACAGACAGGAAGTCCGGAAGGAAACGTCCCATGGTTACTGCATACGGGAAGTGAAGGGTTTCGCAACACCACCCCAGTCACATCCACCAGCCGGAGCCCGATATGGACCTCCCGACTGCGGGCAAATCCGAGCCACATCGTCCGATGCTCCGATTGCGACATCAGCTTATATCTCGTTGAGCATCTGTCTGCTAATGCCGAGATTGCAGTTCTAACACTGGACACTAACAGTAATATGGCGTTACGTAACGTTCTGAGGAACATGTAACGAATCACGTTTACAGGGACATAATTCGATTCGCAGCCTGCTGTACCCCGAACCACACCTAGCGCCATCAGAAATTCTGCTGACAGCCCGACACTGTGTGCCCGGTAGCCAGTAGACCCACTGCCACCCCTCATGGGCACGGCGGCAGCGGCCAGTGACCCACCACGCGGCCGCGCCATGACGTATAACCGGTTCTCAGCCGCCAGAGCCAGCGGCGGCGCGAGTTGCAATCAACCGAGACGCTCGGCCGACGGTCAGCGACCACGGTACAGAGTCCACAGTCCAGGGGCGCCCGACCGTAACCCACTCCGACCCACACCCCCGCTGCCGACTACAGACCGACTGGGGTCACCTCCAGCCACGTGAAATTGTCAATGAGCGCGATCAGCCTGGGATCCGCCGGCCGGATATTTGAAATAGATTTGGGTGCCGACCTCTGCACGACCTTGCCGGTTGACGGAGGGCGTCCCGAGGACGGGACAATGTCAACCGACGCCTCGGGGCGTCCGCCCGGTGACGTCATCGTGACTAACGGGACGCCACGTCATGTATTACGTCACACCGAGGTGTAAGAGGGGTGAGGCTTGCCAGAAAGTTCCTCAGCGTTCCGACATAAATCTGCAGAAATCGCGGTGGGTGGAAATCTACAAGACGGTTCGTGGTAACATAAGATTCTGTATTTGTTCATGAGCGTTCAACGGATACACCACACGTCATCACAATCTGTTTCGAACAGGCACTACTAAGCTACGTCACATGTAACAAGTCATGGTCAGCGCAGATCACATTTATCCGCCCGCAGGCGACACTTCCCCTCCCGCCCCCATCAGATCGGACCCCTCCCCAGTCCCCACCCAACTGGCGCATCTAATACACAACGCTTTGAGAGCGAACAGTTTATCACAACCGGAGGTCATTTAGCTTATTAAAAATACCCTCACTGACGCATATCTGAGCAGCACAGATCATTAAACCCCCGCGCGCCGGTGAGACTCAGACACGCAGGCTGAACCAACTGCGTTCAGCCGGCACTCAGCTGGGCAGGCGAAACTTGAACCGGCCGCCGAGCGCCTTGCCGAGCTGTTTGGTGCCGCGCAGGAGGCCGTGGCAGCCGGGCTCCTCGTAACCGTGCTGCTCCATCACTCGGCGGTCGAACAGACTCACTGGCGGACGGTAGGACGATGTCAGGAGGGGGGAACTGACACTCGGCATGTCACACTGTCACGCACTGTCAGACTGTCATGATCGTAACGCGGTCACTGAAAGATGGAGGGACGGACAGAGGGGCAGCGAGACAGGTGGAATGCGGGTCGCACCGATAGTCGCACCAGTCAAAAACAGGACGACAGACAGAGGAAGAACGATCGACGGAAAACCGGCAGAGGAGAGGAGGATAAGGAAGAGCGGGGAGCGCAGCGATCGATTAGAGGACCTAAGTTAGACGGGAGCGATCTCTAACCGACGGAGGCTATCGATGTTTTGTTACTGGAGTGGCGAACGGTATCGAACGCGAGCAGAAGAAGCGCTGAGGGCATCGAAAGGGATCATCGATTGTTTGACTTTCATCAAGGACAAATTGTCTGGACTTTCATTAGGATTTGTCGTCGAAACAATCGAAAGAATGAACTTCAATCAGGCCTGCAATCTAAATGGAAAGTGTTTTACATCAAGGAGGATGGGACAGCTGAACAGTTGGAGTTGGCAGTACAGCACTGCTGAACTCGTTCTAATCCTGAATGACTCAGCATTATCGATCGCACGATGGCATCACACAAGAGATGATCGAGTCGAGGGGTTGGCCGGAATGAGTGAGAACCTAAATCCGTCACAGACGTCGGCGGCCTGACGAAATACAATCGGCAGGTGATGCAATTCCGACGACACCGACGAACGCTGACTGTCGGCGACGACGGGAGCCCGTACAGAACGGACGCGGGATAGAGACGGAGACGGAGAGGGAGGGGAGAGGGAACAGATGGCCAGGAGCCAGGCGCAGCAGCTGCCAGAAACACCGACGGCGCCTGGCCGCGCCCACCGGCTGACGTAACGGCCTACAGTCAACAAACAAACAGGGAAAAGGGAGCCTCACACTGAGTCTTACACCCGAATTCGGCGGTCGGGAGTATCACACGCCGCGCAAAGTCACCAGACGCAGACAGCACAGATGCAGTATACGAAAACACCGTTTGACGAAAATACGACACATCAACTCTGGGCCTGGGGATCAGCACTGCAGAGAACAGCGACAGCCAGCAATGGCGTGCCAATTCTAACGGCGGGGCGGCGGGACAAAAATAAACTCCGGGACCCGGACACCTCAGATCGACCCAGTCCCCCTTCCAGAACCGGAGTCTCTGAGTCCACCACAGCCTAACAGGACGATCGACTCGACTGCCAACCGACTCAGTCCCTGTTACAGTCTCAGAGCCAGATACCGCTACCAAGTTGTTGTTGTTGTTGTTGGTCTCCCCGGGTCGGCTCACGGCCGACCGTAGCCCAACGGCTCTTGGTGACTGAGGTAGCCGCGGCTCAAGGCCGCCACAGCCCCGCCGTCCCGAAGCTGCGTAGGGTCCGGTCTGATATTGCCGAGTAGGCGGAGCCTCGCGCCAGCCAAGCACGGGCACCTCAGCAGCACGTGCTCCGGCGTGTCTGGGCCCTCGCGACACACCAGGCAGCGCGCCGCCGGGCAGGCCAGATCACTGCACTGTGGGCAGTCGCGCTCGGGGCGGCGTCCGATTCTGTGAAGGTAGCTCTGCGAGCGGCTCCAGTGTCCCGCCCGCAGCTGGTGGACGTTGACCGCCTCGTCGCGAGACTCCAGGAGCACCGGCATCGGCATCCGGTCTCCCATGATGGTTTTGAAGAAGCTGTCTGGCCAGCTGCGACGCCATGCCTTGGTGGCGGAGCGGCCGACTGCCTTCACCATCGAGCGGACGTCCGTTGGGACGGCGTCTTGCGACAGGCTGGATGCCTCTTTAGCCAGCACGTCCGCTCTCTCGTTGCCGGGTATTCCGCAGTGCGCTGGGATCCACTGCATGAAGACTCGGCGTCCTCCATCCGTGAGCGCCAGGAGCAGTCGCCATACGGCGGCGCCGAGTGCTGTCGCCTGGCTCCCAGCCCCACTCGCCAGTGTAGCGAGCGCCGCCTGCGAGTCGGCGCAGACGATGACCGGGGTCTCCGCCAGGCCGCCCTCCAGCCGCAGCAGCATCTCCAGTGCCCCGCGGATCGCCACCAATTCGGCGCGGGTGCTGCTGCATATCCTGCCCGCAGGGGCTCGGAGCTCGTGTTCCTCGCCTGAGGGGAGGATTATCAGCGCTCCACTCCCTCCGGCTGAGACACCTCCCTCCGCCGAGCCGTCGCTCCACACCCATACGGCGTCGTCTGGGAGGGTGGCCAGATGCTCCTCCGCTCTCTCCCGCCGGACGTCGGGTGGTGCTGTGCGGCTGATGTGGTTGCCGATGTCAAGTCTGAACTGGACCCTGGTGTCATCGATCCACGGCGGGATGGTGACGTGCAGGCGCTCCTCCACAGGTACATCTCGCACGCCCGCGCTCACCAGGGCGCGCGCTCCCGTGTCGCGCCAGCCAGTGGTGGTGCGGAGCCGCCGTGGGGCCGTTGCTTCGGCCACCGCGCGCAGTGGGTCGCCGCTTCTTTGTGAGGCTGCCAGACAGCTCAGTCTGGCAGCGAGCAGGTCCCGGCGTGCTCTCACGGGAACCAGACCGGCTTCCGCGAGGAGCGGGTCCCTCGGCGTGCTCACGGGGCACCCGGTGATAACGCGGGCTGCGGCGCGCATCTCAATCTCCAGTAGCTCTACGTGGGACTCGGACGCTGCAGGGAGCCATGCAGCCGCCGCGTATTCCAGGGCACCGCGGATGTAGCCGTTGGCTACTACTCGCAGCTGTGGCTCCCGCAGACCCCAGGAACGCCCGGTCATCTTACGGAGCTGTGCGATCCTCCGCTTGGTCTTCTTCCGGACGCGCGCGCAGTGCTCGCCCATGTGAAGTTGCCGGTCCAGGGTTACACCGAGAAGGTGAAGGTGTCTCCCAGCGTCCACTCGTGCCCCGTCTACGTGGATGTACAGGTCCCGGGCGTCGACGTAGTGCTGCGACAGGGCTAAAACTTGCGTCTTGCTTCCTGCCAGCCGCATCTTCCAGTCGCGGGCCCATTTCGCTATGGCATCCGCCGCTTGTTGAGCCCGGTCCCTGGCTTCCGCTATCGTACCGCCGGAACACAGTGTTGCGGTGTCATCGGCGTACAGGAAGACAGAGGTGCCCGGGATCCGCTTCAGCGCCGCCACGAGGTCCGCCGACCACAGCGTGAACAGGGTCGGTGCGAGGACGGACCCCTGCGGCAGGCCAGCTCGGAATGGGCGGTTCCGGCTCCGTGACCCATTGACCTCCGCGCAGGCGCGTCGGTCTCGGAGGAAGTGGTGAATCCACGTGACAAGGCACCGTGGAAGGTGATGGGACATCTTCAGTCGCAGCATTTGATGGTCGATTACATCGTAGGCGCGGGAGAAGTCATAGGCCGTCAACACGAACCTGGCGGCGGTCTTGCCGTCAGACGGGCGTCCCTTCGGTGGCGGCCGGTTCCACCCGTCCTGGACTTCTTGTATGAGCCGTCCCAGGTTCTCCTCTGCAGAGCGGCCGCGGCGAAAACCGACCTGCTCTGCGGGGATAATGTTGTCTCGCTCCAGTAGGTGCGTGAGCCTAGCTGCCACCATCCGCTCCATCAGCTTGGCGACGTGGCTGGTGAGCGATATCGGACGGTAGCTAGTGACCTCTTGAGGGTCCTTCCCGGCCTTAGGGATCGGTATGATGATTGCTCTCCTCCATACCGAGGGGACTTCAGCGGAGCTCCACGACTTGTTGATGACGTGCAGTAGCGCGGCCTGGGCCACCGGCCCGAGGTGCTTGAGGTGTTCCGCACATACATCGTCAGCGCCGGGAGCCTTCTTCATTTTCAGCTTGCTCAGCTGGGTCCTCATCTCTTGTCTGGAGAAGGGCTGGCAGGCACCATCGCGCTGTCCAGCACATGAGCAGGGGCGCGTCTTCACCACCCTCAGATCAGCCTTCACTGATCGATCACGCCTCCTGTGACGGGTGTGGCTGCTGACGTTTGCGTAGGTGCGGACAAACGCCTCGGCCTTGGCCCGGTCCTCCGCGACGAGTTGGCCGCGGTCCCCGTTGATGGCCTGGCCGGGGCAGGTGTCCGTCACCGCACCCTCCATCTTGCGCAGGATCTTTGTGACGCGGCCCAAGGCCGCGCGGCGGTTCAATTCGGTAGACGCGAAGTCCTGGAACGCGCGGCGCCTGGCGTCAGCCTCGACATCTGCAGCGTGCCTCTTCTTCTCTTTCCAGCGCGTCTGGTTTTCCGGGGACGGGTCCTCTTGGACGGCTGCTCTTGCCGCTTTCCGTTCCTCCACCGCACGCACCAGCTCCGGGTCGAGCGCCCACGGCTTGGGGTCCGCACGGGCGCCCCGGGGAACGCACCGCACGCTCGCCTCGATGATAGCATCGTTGAAACGCGCGGCGAGTCTCTCCACCGAGGTCTCTCCCAGCGTCAGGTCAGCCATCGTCTCCTCGCAGCGGGCCGTGAAAGCCGTCCAATCGGCTTTATGGAAGGCCCAGCGCGTCTTCCTGATGCGACGAGGCCGGTGTCCCGAGGTGGTGACCGCGACCAGCTGCGGGAGGTGGTCGCTCCCCAGATCGGTGCCGACCTCCCACGTGCAGCGCCGGGCCAGGTCACTGTGCGCCAGAGTGACGTCAGGAGCTGAGAGGCGGGCGTCCTCCCCGTAGCCGGCCCGTGTGGGGGTCCCGGAATTGAGCACCTGCCAGTCGTGGCGGGCCGTCCACTCGTAGATGGAGTCACCGACCCTGTCCGGGTTTGAACAAGAAACATCCCAGACAGGGTGGTGGCTGTTGAGATCTCCCGTGATGATAGTGGCATCATTGCTCGGGAATGCATCCAGGCTGAAGAAGTCGACCCGCTCGTCCTGGGCGGATGTTCGGATGGGCGGGCGGTACACATTGTAGATGTCGAGGTGTCTGGAGTGTTGTCTTGCTGTGCTCAAGATGACACGGATGGCACAGCACTCGGTGGTGTCGTCTTGAGGCTGAAGGGGGGAGCTCCTGATGGTGGTGAAGTTCAGACCGTTCCTGACCAGGATTGCAACGTCCCCGCCGCGGACCGGTCCACCGTCCCTCCTGCCTCGGGCCCTTCTTGAGACTGCAGCCGTCTGATACCCCGGGACCGTGAGGGCCTTGCCAGCCAACTGAGCCTCCTGGATCGCCGCCACGTCCACCTTCGTGTCCGACAGCCAACGGCTGAGCTCCCCGATCTTCCCGAGGACCCCCTCCGCGTTCCAGCTGATCACCAGCAGTCGGCTTCGAACTTGGCAGTTGTGACGGTACCTCCGATTCTTGGCTCTCCGGCTGTGGCCTCCCCTGGGCACCCATGGGCCGCAGTCCCTCCTGCCCCCGCCGTCGGGCCTCACGGCGGGGGGCGCGTCGCTCACTTAGCTACGCGGGCCCGGGCTGCCGTCGTACGGCGCCCAGGCCCGCGGAGCTCCGGCGGAGATGGTGAGAAGTGTCGGTATGCAGCCTCGGGGCGGCGGGGCCGCAGGGCGTCGACCCCACGGCGTCCGCACTGTCGGGAGCATCTGGGTTCCATTTGGTGCAGCGCGCGTGGTCTTCGCACCGCGCGCGCCTGGGCCCTCGGATCGCCACCGTAGCAGCAGTCGTCGGACCCCCGCCGTCCACCGCGGGGAGGCGGAACCCGTTGGACGGCCCGCTACCAAGTCGTCAGTCGGCACAGTCCTCAGTAGGGACGACGCCCACTCCTATCGACTTCACTCGCCGTTAGGAGAGCCTGTCTCAGCTAGACTAACTCCAATCACCACAGACAGACTCCTGAGAAGTGTGGGGAGAGGGAGTCTCGACTCTCACCTGCGGGCGACTCGGGCTGCTGCTCGCACGACTCGATGAAGGCGGCAAACATGGCCGTCTCGGTGAACCACTCGAGGAATTCACGCACGTCGTCAGACGGCGCCGCCTCCACGAACGACTCACGCTGGGGAGGCAAGGCACAGGAGGGTTAGATGTCGGGCACGTTCCGTGCTTCTATCCTCAGGATACAGAAGTCCTTCTCCACGCCGCAACCCCCTTCCGGGCTGGACAGGCAACTTTATCTCATGCAGGCTGCTCTCTTGGAGCGGCACCGCTGCTCCCGAGGGAGCGCATCCCGTAGCCGGGTGCAGTGAGTGCCTTGGGGCTGGGTGGCCTGTCCTCTGGACGGGCTCAGCCCCGGCGACTCACTAGGGTGCCTGCCCAGACCAATGTCACCCCCTAATTCCTAACATCCTTCCGGCTCTGAAATGGTCTAATTGGACCGAAAGGGCCTAACCCAACAAAACAACAAAACAAAACAAGCAAATTAGATGTCGGGTCAGAGGGCACATGAGGGGTCGCAGGTAGGACCACAGGGCACAGGAAGGTCAGAGGTGGGGTCGGAGTGCACAGGCGGGTTAGAGGTTGGGGCGAGAGGGACAAAAGACACAGGAGGGCCAGAGGTACGTTCAGAGGGACAGGGTGGGTCACAGGCGAGTCATGGCCACAATATATGCAATAATAGACGCAACGACGGGTTACATGTGAGAGACGATACCGATCAGAGTACGGTAGAAGATACGGCTGGCGACCAGTATGACTTGAAGGACTTCACGGCAGACAAAGTTGGATTACAGCGGTATTGTAAGTCGTGTTTCCGAGTGCTACGACCTGCCAACCATTCTCAAACGCTCGATAAACAGCTCAAAGCACCGATAAAGCATGAGAACCACCCATCTATACCGGTCAGGAATAGAACCGTACCGTCCAGACATACCCAGTCTGAACCGGACAACACCGGACAACTGCGTCACGGCCTGGCCCGTTATCGTGGACCGGAGCACTTACTACATATACTGACTACGGAGCACTGACTACGGAGCACTGACTAAACCTGCTGCACAGTCCCAGACCCGGGGGCATGACAAACGAGCTCAACTTCAGAATAACCAGGCGAGTCATGATTGTCGGAGAGCGTTGCATCAGTTCGGCTTAACACCCAAGAGAGAAAGCAGAGGGTGGAAAGGGGTAGAGAATCAGTGTCAGAATCGGACTTGGAAGCTAACACAGCTGAGGAAAGGGAGCCGGAGGAAGCCATACGGGCCCAGTATTGACCCACATTTGGCGAGTTCAGACTGGCTGTCTGTATCCAAAGTATTGTATCATACATATCGTAACATCCTCGCGCTTTTGCAACTTTATTTGCTGGGATTGCATCCATGAGCGAGCATCTGATGAACGAAGTGCCACCAACTGCACATCGGTCACCAAACGCACCACTATACACTCCTGTAACCATCTGCCCAATTTGCACCCCGCCGCCCCGTCCCCATCAACAGCTGCTCAAAATCATCGCGGTCACCGCAGCCACGTTGCCAACTGCCGATCGTCATGAGCCGCCTGTATCGTCACGTCCCCCCTCCCCCCAGTCCCGGCGGGGGCGGGGGCGGGGCTGCACGCGGTCGGTCCGTGGCAGCGGCCGGAGCCGCTGAGCGCTCAGCTGAGCCATCGACCGGCGGCAGTCTGCAACTCCCCCCTCCCCCCGTCCCCGCCGGCAGGGTGCAGGGTTGCGTCACAGCCGGTCAGTGGCGGCGGCAGCGCCGGCACATGGTAGACGGGTCCCGGCAAGGTCAGACCGGAGTGGTCCGCTGGCCGCTGCACTGACCGGAGCGAGGCGAGAAGCATGACAGCCACGGGCGGGCGCGATAACGAGTCTGACGCCGGCGCAGCAGAAGAGGAGGGGGGGGGGGGGGGGGAGGCAGCCGAAGTGGGCGGGCCCGGAGATGGGCTAGGGGGGGGGGACTCGGCAGTGGGCCGCCCGGAGATAGCTATATGCCTTCTGTTGAAACTGCATTATAAATCGATGCCGCCGCCGCCGCTGTACCGCACTGGTGTAGGGTATGAAATGTCAGCCCGTGGGTAGAGTGTAACACACTGCCAGCCCGTGGGTAGAATATGATGCACTGACACCCCGTGGGTAGACTGTAATACACTGCGTGTTTTAACGACCGTACGGGTGGAATGGCCCGCGGCCAAACCAAATGGCCCGCGGCCCGGGCTGAGCACCGACGCGCATGACCCATAAACCACTAACGCAAGTGAACAGCGGGCTGGAAGCAAAAGCTAGTTAGTAAAATGGGCTAACGTCCAACACCGACTGAAAGCACACTGGTCGGATATTTTCTTCATGATTCATGAAGCAGACTCATCCTACATTTAAACTTCGCCCCAGTGGGGTGGGGGGGGGGGGGCAATGTAGCGTTTTGTACCACCCTGTAGCGTTTTTTTTTTTTTTTTTGCGTGTGAATAAAAAACCGCGGCGCGTCGCCGCGCCGCTTGGGGTAGCTTTTGGTACCTACATCAATTTTGGACAATGTGTGAAATTTTTGACCCCAGGTCATATCAGGTCAGGTCACCAGGTCGTTAACTCACCAAGCCTAAAAAAAAGTTTGCAATCATGTCCAGCCTGCAGTGTTTGTCAGAAAGCTTTTAAACTTGGTGGATTGCATGCTGTTGTGGGCGTCTACAATTTGTATATCTAGGATTTTTCATATCCGTGACCTAAGGTCAGGTCAGTGGCGTGACCTTTCCATTACAAGTCAATGGAGAAAAATGAAAATGCCTCTAGATCCGTGTGTACGCATAGGAACAGTCCAAATATTTCAGAATCACAGTGATTTGGACCACCCGTGATGACCTAGGTGTCATTTTTGCTGATAGCCTCTAGAAAGGTCATCCGAGGTCATTTAAGGCTACAAACAGATTTTTGCCAATAACTCGCGATTGGAAAAAGATAGAACGCTGGGGATGGTCTCATTGTGTTTGTCTTGTTGAGACGCATCGACTGATATGCAACATGACCTTTTCCGGTCAGGTCATGACCTTGACCTAAGGTCAAATTTTCAAGTTGACCTTTCAAGGTCAAATTATAGTTCGTTCGACGCGTCTTGGCGAGAGGAACACGATTTTGGCAATAGAAATGTCGTGGCTTTTTGTAGTCGAAAGTTATTGTCGAAAAACACTTTTCGTAAAAACAGCTATTTTTTGGAGTTTTTGCCCTCTGGAGGCTAAACCGTTGACCTGAGGTCAATTTTGATAATGACCTTATCGAAAGAAGAGTTCAAAAACTGTCGATTGCTGTTCCATGCGTTTTTCTAGCTACCATAGTTCCTGAGATAACGGCATGTTTTCTGAAAAAATATGACAATTGGCAATTTTTGACCTTTGATGACCTCTGGTGACCCCAATATTGCTCTGACATGAAAAATGACTGAAATACTTTCAAACGTACGCATTGAGAGCTATCGACTGCTTTTTACCGCGTCTTTCTAGCCCTCTTAGTTTTTGAGTTAGAGGTGGGTGGTAACATATGCCCCCCCCCCCCCCAACTAGGGCGAAGTTGGCTGAGACCGTCACTGGGGCGCGGGTTAATCGCTTTATAAGAAAATATTCAAGTTAAATATTCATATCATAGGCTAGTTATAGTCACTCCTCCTAAGCCAGTCAAACATCCTTCAGTATTGTTTAATAGTTTATAGCATGCAGCCACCCCATCCTTCCTCAAACAGACTACTGTCGTCATTTTTCGTCTCCCCTCCCCAGGTCCCGAACGAGTCGACTCTGCTCCGCCCCAGCCCCTATCGTTCCTCCCCCTCACCCACACTAGTCGCCTGACCGGGAGTCGGGCCGATATCCGGCCCACGCCATCACCCCATTACCGATTACCATACCCCACCAGACCCCAGTCTCAGATCCCGCTGATGGGGCTGTCACCACCGACCACGCCGGACGCTAACTATATCGAGCCGAGCTCTGCTCAGCCCGGTTTCATCACCATTGTACGATCAGCGGTAGCTCCGCGGCAGCTCGTTTCTGTCTCCTTCTAAGTTGACATACGGCAGCTATAGACAATAACGGAGTATGGCGGACGGTGCCTGAAATGGGCTAGTGTTCCGATTGATAAAGTTTACTGTATAATGAGCGCCTAATCCTTACCTGTAAAACGGGCCTACCGTCCTGCTGGATCGTCAGCTGACCGCGGTATAATTAGTGTCCTTACCTGCAGCACAGGTCATCCGTCCTGCTGGGTCATCAGGTGGTAGTATCCTCACCTGCAGCAAGCGCCGTCAGTCCTGCTGTGTGGTCAGGTGACCGCGGTAGTGTTCTTACCTGAAGGACCGGCCGTCCGTCCTGCTGTGTGGTCAGGTGACCGCGGTAGTGGCCGCAGACTTCCACAAACAGCCTCAGCAGGGTCTCGGCCAGCATCACTGAGGCCACGCCGGGCGCCGGGTCACCGCCCGGCAGGCAGGCGGCCAGTTTGAGGGCCTCGGCCAGCGTGCGACTGAGCCGACGGGGCAGGATGGTGGCCTCGTCTCCCACCGACTGGACCAGCGACGGTTCGTCCAGGTCCACGCAGATCACCTGGGGAGAGAAGGGTGGGGTTAGAGTGGATAGGGGAGGCGAGCCGGTACCTTAACCTTCCAGGCGGTGGGGGGGGGGGGCATTTTTTTGCCCCCCCCTTTAGTTTTTTCGATATATCTCGAGAACCGCTGCGCCGATCGTCACCAAACTTTCAGTACCCTCCCGGGAGCAGCTAGCGCACATGGTGACCAAAAATTTTTCCAAAGGCTATGATAGGTTGGCCGCTAATGACGTCAGAGTGACGTCATTTTTGCCATTTTCGACCCAAAAAAAGGTTTCGCGGGAAGATGCTGTCAGGCCTACAGCTTTAGAGATACAGAAAAATGTTTCATACATAAAAGGTGTGGAATTAAAAGGGCTACAAAACTGCTATATCGGTTTTTCGAATTTTATGGATTTTGACCCCCAAAAATAAAAAATAGATTTTTTGAATATAATAGCCAAAAAATCCAAAAAGTTTTTTGAATTTCGAAAAAAACGGAATATATGTGATAGCCCCTACCGCCTTCTACCTACATACCAAATTTGAGATCGATACCTCTTTTTTTGGCCAAGTTATAGCGAAAAAAACTGTTCAAAATTGATGACGTCAAATTTTCAAACTCAATTTTTAGCAATTCTAGACCTTGTAGCGCAAAACTAAGACCACCATTAGACTCCCCGTGACGAGCTGCATCGAAGCGATACCCATTTTATGCAAAAATATCAACTTTAAAATTTGACCTTTTTTGACCTGACCTTGACCTGACCTCCACCAGAAAGTGACCTAAACCGTACCTGATGGTCTTATAACCAACACCATTGAGTTGGAAATGAAAAACTGGCCATAAAACATGCATCGCATAACCTTAGTAAAGTTGGGCTCATGTGGTGACCCTTGGTGACCTTTGGTGACCTGACCTGTGACCTGACCTGGTATGACCAGTGACCTCTAATAGCAACATATGTACTAGACAACTGACGCCTTATCGCTGATTTTCGACAAAATGCGTTTTACTCGGTGTTATAGCGCTTTCCCTAGAAGCCCCGTGAACGGTGAAACATTTTATCTTTGACCTGACCTGTGACGTCATCGGTGACCCCGAGGTCAATGAAATTTGGTTTCCCTCGACAAATTTGACAGGGCTATCGAACGCCGTTTGAATTTTCCGGATCCGTCCAGTAGTTTCGGAGATACGGGGGGGGGGGGCAAAAAAGTGCCCCCCCCCCCACCGCGCGGAAGGTGGCTGGTAGGCCCACCGCCTGCCGGGTTAAGACAGACTGGATGGCAGGCATTACTTCTGAAAAGGATGGCAACTTCTGGGAAGGATGGCAACCTCTGGTAATTCATGGATTCATTCATGGATGAATAATAAATAATAACAGCATAACAACGACGCTTCCTGTGGCGATGATAAATTCTCAAATTTATGAGCGGCAGGCCGTAGACAGTGCATTGAATACAGATGCGCAACTTTGACACAGCTCAACCGCACTTGATCACTCGTGTAGCGCCACTAGCTGGCATTTAATGCGAAAGGAGCGTCGCACAGGTGCGTCTTAACGCAATGGAACCCTCCCTCTTCTATATTACAAGCCTGCACAATCCACAGGACAGACAGGTTGTCTAGCACACTATCCCCACCGGCTCAGTTTCACAATAGCCGGTGCACTCACGTCCTCCTGATCGTTGAGATGGTCCAGAGGCCGCGTCTCGGGCAGCGCCCCCATGATAAACGGACTGGGCACGGCCAGCAGCTCTGCCAGTCCACACGGTACCACCGGTATCAGACAGTGCTGCCACACGAACGGACAGAGAGCCGACTGCAGCGCAGACACCGCCGCGGACAGCACACTGTGGAGACACATGAGACAGTGTCAGACAGTGCTGCCACACGAACGGACAGAGAGCCGACTGCAGCGCAGACACCGCCGCGGACAATACCCTGTGGAGACACATGAGACAGTGTCAGACAGTGCTGCCACACGAACGGACAGAGAGCCGACTGCAGCGCAGACACCGCCGCGGACAGCACACTGTGGAGACACATGAGACAGTGTCAGACAGTGCTGCCACACGAACGGACAGAGAGCCGACTGCAGCGCAGACACCGCCGCGGACAGCACACTGTGGAGACACATGAGACAGTGTCAGACAGTGCTGCCACACGAACGGACAGAGAGCCGACTGCAGCGCAGACACCGCCGCGGACAGCACACTGTGGAGACACATGAGACAGTGTCAGACAGTGCTGCCACACGAACGGACAGAGAGCCGACTGCAGCGCAGACACCGCCGCGGACAGCACACTGTGGAGACACATGAGACAGTGTCAGACAGTGCTGCCACACGAACGGACAGAGAGCCGACTGCAGCGCAGACACCGCCGCGGACAATACCCTGTGGAGACACATGAGACAGTATCAGACAGTGCTGCCACACGAACGGACATAGAGCCGACTGCAGCGCAGACACCGCCGCGGACAATACCCTGTGGAGACACATGAGACAGTGTCAGACAGTGCTGCCACACGAACGGACAGAGAGCCGACTGCAGCGCGGACACTGCAGCGGACAGCACCCTACAGGGGACAGATGAACCAGCGTCAGCCAATGGTGTCCGACGAACCGACAGAGTCGACTGCATCGCAGGCACTACCGCGGACAGGACATTGGATGGGGACAGAGACAGGGCAGTATCAGATAGAGGCATGAGTATTGGGCATAGTCATCAGAGACAGGTCGTCATCACACAGAAAATAGCGGGTGTCAGACACAAAGATCCATGACTCGGTTCAGCCAGCCAGAAAACAGTATACAGCAGAAAGTTCAGTTTGACGTAGCTGAAATAAATAATGAAGCAAAATGAAATTCATTTCGACATCGCAAAACTGAACAATGAATAATCATATATTCCGTGCACGGGTCGAGCCATGTGACCGAACAAACGTCGGAGGCGTTTTCCGATTTAATTCAGGCGAAGCTCCGCGCAGCGTCTCAGACAGTGTTGCAACTCGGCGGAAACACGCGCCTGGACGCCGGCCGCTCGCCAATGTACACATTCCAGGGAGAGTGTGTCGCCAGGGGCACCGTTTCCGAAATCCCCTGACTAACGCCCACCTCTCAGAGACAGAGACTGATTGACTTCTGCGTCCGACGGCAGAGGAGATTTGGTGTTGATAGGCAATGAGTGGTAGTGGCGATGTCAGGTGAGTGATTTATTGTATAGTGAATAACCCAAGTGCAGTTTGTAGGGAGGAGGGGGGGGGGGATTGCGAACCGACCACAGCCGCATGGACGGATCGTCAGAGCTTTACAGATGGATCGCACACCTCTGGCGAACCGAACCGAGCTTTGGGGAGCGATTATTATCTCCGTACATACGAATCGATCATCTCCGTACAGACGGACAGACGGATCACCTCTGTATGACGGACGAGCCAACCAGAGTGTTGCACACCAGAGTGTTGCACGGGTCCTAGACGGGCCATTACGCTGGTGCGATGGGTACCATGCCTGGGCGTCGTACAGCTCACGGGCAATGTTTATTTTAAAACTTTAAAACTAACAGCGCCAGGCGGCCGGTCAAGGCTGAGCGGCTCAGCAAAATGTGTTATGATGCTGTGATACTCGTTTTACCATTGAAATCAGAGACCCAGAATGAATGCAGTCAGCGCTGCCTGATCTGCACACCATTTCTGCCTCAAGCATATCGTTTGGCTCGCAAACTATGTTATTGTATACTACAATACTACATAACTGACACTAGCAGATGCTGCTAACTCTAGTACCATGATCGCGATAAGCCGCACCTCACATGCCACCAGACAGGCGCCAAGTATTCCAGATACAAATATCCTGCTTTCTGCTCTGTGGATTGCTGAGGGAAGGGAACAGACGGTACACTCCATGTGAGAGCGATTATTTACCGCTGGAGAAGTCGGAATAAAGGGGTACAAACGGGCGTGCTGCCCATCACGATGCTGCAACGCTCTAAAGCTCAGGAAAACATATATGAAGCGAAACACCCAGCAATGGTTTGATTTCTAGTTTCTATGCATGCAGCCTACTGAAGTAACCGAAGGCGTTGCTTTTCAAACCCACTCAGAAAAATTAAACAATATGTCAAGTCCGACTCACCCGCCCAGACTAATTTTTCAATGTGAGCCATGTTCTCTGAAGTCTACAATAAACCTGAATAATTCCATCATGTTACATAACCTCATAGTCAGCCAGTGTTCCGGGCGGGCACCGAATACATACACGGCCTGGCAGTCGGGGAGAAAACATACCCTGGCCTTGGCAGCAGCCAGCGGCGGCACCGATACACTGCGGATCCTGGACTACCTCTGTAACTTTTCACCCGTGTAATTCGCCGCGGGCAAAACGGCGAACAAATGCGCTTACAGCCCAGGAATATTCACATTCTTTGAGGGAGCTTCTGACGGATTTCTGAACATTTGTTCACAAAGCAAATGAACAAGTAATTTTCCAGTCAGTGACTATCTAGTTAACTTTAGTTTACAGGGTGTCCCGAAATTGATGCGCGGTTGTTTTATCCTCAATAACTTATCAAGTGCTCGAATTTATTTCACGGCTTATATGTTATCATAATCCCCATTCAGTTGCATACACGGCCTATTGTACTCTAGCGTGTCACGTTTCAGGTTGTCAAGAGTCTCTCCTTTGAAACAACGCCATGCCGTTTATATCTTCTGAAACAGCCTCTTCTCTGAGCTAGCCCTGGAAGCTTGCTGAGCTCTTTTCTGACGATTGTCCAGATAATTTGAATCGGGGACAGGTCCAGACTGTTGGCAGACCATGTCCCCTTCTCCCAGAGGCCTGGGAGCCTCGCTCGGCACCAGTCCTGGGTATTCCTGGCGTGATAAGCTGGAGCCCTTTCTTGCTGGAAAATGGCCCTGGACATGTCCGACAAAAGTTTGGCTCCGGTTTTTGAACCATTTACCCTTTCCCTCAGCATCTTTGTGGCATCAGTCTTCTTCAACACCTCGTTGACATAGTAATAAGCAGTCACGGTCTGTTCCCGAGGCACCTCGTGAAGCTCAGAGCGCCTCTGTAACTCACCATGCTCCAAATGAGATTCTTCAGCAGACGTTTCACCGTCTCGACAGCGGACTCCTCAGAGCTGCCGTTGGCCCACATTTCGATCGTTCTGGCAGTTAGGGGCTTAGAGACCACAAAGGGCACCTTGTCACTGAAAAGGACGCATCTCCAGTCCTGAATGGTCTAGTTTTTGTGGGTTTTGGCGAAATCCAGCTGCCTGGACTTCTGGACCACGGTAGGCCAAGTCTGCATCCTGAAGCTGAGCAGCTTCAGCTTCAAGATAGTCTTCAAATACTGGTGGAGGGTCGATTTGGATGCTGGGACATACATCTCATTCAGTTTTCTTGTCAGCTATGTTGAATGGTGCTTTTTAAAGGTCGACTTTGCAATCACGATTTTCGCCACTCGGCTGAAGGCAGTCTTCCGCCCTCGAACTGTGCTGTTCTTGAGTGTCTCTCCTGATCGTTTGCGGTCCATCCAAAGTTTAATTGTCGCAGAGTTGACGCCCAATTCTCTGGCATCCAGAACCTGGGTCACACCGTCCTTGATCATCCCCACCGCGCGGTAGCGGATCGGCAGTTTGTGCCTTTTCACTTTTGGTGATATGCAGTTTCTCCACGTTGCCTGTCTGGACAAGAGTGGCCTCCCGCGCCCACTACCGGCCGCGGTCGGGTTAGTCGCTTGGTTCACGTGATCGTGTGACCAGCAAGATGTCAGTGGTGCCAGTGCCGGTAAAATTGCAGTTGTTCAGCACTCGGGAGGGACAACATAACATGCGGCACCAACCGCGCATCAATTTCGGGACACCCTGTACTTCCCCTTCTTTGTAAGCCAGACTATTGAACACATGTTTTCCTCCCATCCCAGTTGTGTTTGGCTCAGACAAGAGCATAACAAAACTGCCGGTTCCTGTCAGTGCTAGAAGCCGCTGAATTTGGATCGAATCACTTGTTAACCCTTCCCAGAATGCGATAAAGCAGCTGCACTAATGGTAGTGACTCAACCCATTCCCGCCACTATACAGAGTCAGATATTTAGAATCAGAGTCAGAGTGAGAGTCGGAGTCGGAGCATACGCGGCCGAGACGACATCAATACGTCCAAGATCCCCCGTAACGATGCGGCCAACCTAACGAACGCGGCATGTCTATATAGTGCAGACAATAATTCAGTAATAGCATCATTTGATCACCAATCTTATTCTTAGGGTATTACAAGTGGAGCGTTTCACGCTGGTGCAATATGCTAGGGCGCCGCTGGCGTATTGGATTTCACTTACGCTATAAGATTGGTCAGTCGGGTAGGCTGGACTCCCCTGCAGTGAATTCGAGTTACTGGGGCCGTCCTCTCACGTTCGACTCTCCAGCTGTAACTCTCGCATTGCTCGTCTGTTTTTCTTCTCTTCTACCCTCTCTCCCCTCGTCCATCTTTCCTTCTTTTTCTCCCTCACCTCTTCCTCATCGTCTCATCTCGTCTCGTTTCGTCTCGTCTCGTCTCGCCTCTCTCTCTCTCTCTCTCTCTCTCTCTCTCTCTCTCTCTCTCCCTCTCCCCTCACTCCCTCTCCCACCTACCCGAGGTGGGCGCTGTAGAGGACGATCTTCCGCTCGAGTAGCGCTGAGCCGAACAGTTTGATGAAGAGGTCGACACCGAGCCGCCGCACCAGAAGGAACAGACCGTCCTCCTCCAGACGCGGGTCGAGCGGACGACGCACCTGCTTCGGCTGCCGACAGGGGACGGACAAGGGCCACTTAGAACATCTGCACAAAAATGCATAGAGCAACAGGTTCAGCAGAGACAAATATATAAGTTCACTTTCATCGAAAGGTACTAACCATCACAGAAACAATCACGGCAACTCCATCATTCTGCAGCAAAAGGGTTCTTCACATCAGAACATAAAATGCAACAAGCTAGACCAGACGCCATGCACAACTAACTATAATGGCTCCTCGTCAGATCGAGCACAGGTGACGCCAAACTGCAGTCCATTTGACACAGGCAGGTGGCGCTGTTGGGTGTGTTTGGAGGGGCACTAGGGAGAGCAAAATTTCTCTTATGACACATGAGCCGCAATTAATCGGCGATGCCCCTCAACATGGTTGGCGTAGGCAAAGAAAGGCTGCAACCGACAAACATGAATGCAGCTATGCGTCACGGAAATTCGAAAGTCATGAGCGTATTCATGTAACGACAAATGAGTATGTGCATGCATTTTAAATAAACATATATGAAACCACCGAGAACCCGGCGGTTGGTAGTTGCCCGTACCTTGACCTCGGTGTGCGTGCCGTTCGTGATCGTCTCCGTCTCGTCCCCTGGACAGGTGGCCGGTACGGGCGGTACGGAGACGGATCCACCCGGCAGCGGGAACGGCCGTCCGTACAGCTCGTCCAGCACTGACAGGCGGTGCTGCTCAGAGGTGCCGTGGTGCTCCAGCAGCGCCGCCAGCAGCTGCAACATACAGAGCAGATAGTCAGACGGTGCTGCTCAGCGGTGCCGTGGTGCTCCAGCAGCGCCGCCAGCAGCTGTAACACACAGAGCAGATAGTCAGACGGTGCTGCTCAGCGGTGCCGTGGTGCTCCAGCAGCGCCGCCAGCAGCTGTAACACACAGAGCAGATAGTCAGACGGTGCTGTTCAGAGGTGCCGTGGTGCTCCAGCAGCGCCGCCAGCAGCTGTAAGAAACACAACGACCGTCAGACGGTCAGACAATTATAAGCTCCCGCACGCGCGACAGCAGCAGCTGTAACATACAACACGGTCAGTCAGTGTTCCAGAAGGGCCGACAGAAGACAGAGGATAGAAGACAGAAGAGAAGACGTCCAAATCACTCGATTGATTCCAACTCCTGGCACCCTGATTTATTAGCGTCAGTTAAAAGTTGAGAAACCGGCGACAAGAAAAAGCATTAGAAGCAAGTGGCTAAGCATCGAACAAGAACTATTGGTGCAAGTAACCCCGCCAGAGGCCACTATCATGCAGAGGGCCACCTGCAACAGCGGACGACAAAAGCATAGCGTACCAGCTCACAGCTCTTAACTCTGGAAAGGTGGCCCCATCAACTCAGAAACATATAGCTTAGATATTTGCTTTGCATAACGAGGGTCAAGAGAGCCTCCGAAAGCCAATGGCGAGGAGTTTTATCGCACCACTCTTTTCTTTCGGCAGACAGCACCCAGCCATTCCCGACTTCATACCGTCCCTCCATCACTCCACTACCCTGCCGTCTCCCCTCACCTTTGAGTAGAAGGCGGGCGCGTCGTGCCGCGTCAGCAGACAGTAGGCGATGGGCAGGGTGACGGCGTCCTCCTGTCCGGTATGAGCCGTCAGCCGGCGGCAGAAGCCGTACGATCGGCCGCCGTGCTGGTCTGTCACCACCAGGGTGTAGGCGGCGCCACCGTCGGCCGCCGAGCGCCCCCACACGTCCGGCGCGCGCTGCCACCGCGCCGCGTCCGGGAAACAGAACGGCGCCACGTCTGCCTCCAGAGATACCTGGGGAAGAGGGGAAGGGTGAGAGAAACAGAACGGAGCCACGTCCGCCTCCAGAGACACCTGGTGGAGAGAGGGAGAGAGAGAGAGGGGTGAGGGATACAGAACGGGATAGGACAACGTCTGCATCTAGCGACACCTGGCGGGAAGAGGAGGGAAGGAGGGAGATAGAGGAGTAAGGGAGAAAGAACGGAGCCACATTAACTTCCAGCGACACCTGGCAGTTAGCGGAGAATATGCATCGAGGTAAGGCGTGGACAACTTGAAGATGACTTACATGAGACGCATGGGAAACGAACCTAGGAAGTTAGATGCTATCGTGACTCGAAAATTATTTCTGTACTTCACAATGATTACTTATTAATGCAGCGCATCAGACTGTGCAGGTGTGGCGACTTGTTCTCGCCCCTTTTCCCTGGAGAGCCTGTTAGTTGACTTATGAGTTTCCTACCCTGCCGAAGTTGCCTGAGCACGACGGAGCTCGGGCGGATAACTCACATCGGGCGGGTACCGGCTGACGACGCAGGGTTCCAGTCGACCCTCGGCGTCCGCTGAGAGAGCCACCACGAGCAGAGCGTCAAACAGCCGCTCCGGAGGGCTGACCGAGAGCCGGGGCCGCGAGCCGCCCATCTGGGGGGGGGGGGGGACACAGGCTTAAGACGGACGCCCATATTCTAGGGATGCCATCAACCACTCGCCCATCTAAGGGACAGGACTCTGCTACTGGATGCCATATCTGACTGTAATTCAATCACTCACACCCCTTTGACTACTGTGGGACACTATATCTACCCCGTCTCCCTATATCGTCCAGTCTCACCTACGAGCTGACACGTCCAATCCCCACCACTGCTCACCATCTCACCCATGAGATGGTGACACCATCTCACCCCTTCCACGTCACCATCCGCCACCGTTCGTCGTCTCACCTGAGTGCTGACCCGCCGGAGGTAGTTTTTTCCGTCTGAGCGCCAGCGGGCCGGCCTTCCAGCGCTCGGAGCGCTGCTCGGGGTCCGTCGGGTCACCGTCCGCGGACACAGCGGTCAGCAGGCAGCCCATCCGGCCCTCCGCCTGGGGATAGAGGAAACAGAGACACCGGTCAGTCCCAGGCGGGAGGGGATACAGCGGTCAGCAGGCAGCCCATCCGGCCCTCCGCCTGGAGATACAGGGCAAATAGAGACACTGGTCAGTAGGGGTACCCATTTTTCCCGATTTTGGAAATTTGTGGGTGGGGGTGGTTTTTCCCATTATTTCGCGGCTCCTGATTCCAATGGTGCCAAAAATATTGAAATCAAAGGTGGTTTAGGGGTCGCGAATTGAGATTGAAATTTGCGTATTTACCTAGAAATATGCTTATTTTACGCTGATAGTAAATCGCAACGAAGGCAAACTTTTTGTTTCGAGAGTCGGGTAGAGGGGTCATTGAACGCTCCCTTTTCATCCAGATCGATGTGCTCTATCACGTGGTTACGGTTCAATACTTTACTAGCGATCATTACAATGTCGATATTGTAACATTTGGTGAAAAGCGCCGGGATGGTTTGCTCCTGTTGCTGGTATCATTCTGGTCAGCGTGCAATCATTTTTGATATTTTCTTTTTGTGTTGCATTAGTGACCTTTGATGACCTTTGAGGTCAAACTAAAATGTGAAGTTTCAGTTGCCATATCTCAGTTCATGACAGGCTCTTTGTGTCCATTATACAATTCAAGTTTGTGCAAATTAGCTCAGGATACATCTGACAGATCATGGCTCCGAATGTATTTCAAACCATGTAATTCAAAAACGATCAAACCATTTCGACCGTATACTTCCACAAGAAACGCCGTCCCGCTCACGGCTACGATGTAATACACCTTTAGACAGGGTAGGATAAATACCTATAGGTGTTCTATACAAAAAAAAAATCAACTTCTGATCCAAAAACAGAAACTCCAAAGAGTCGATTCTATCCATGCCCACCAACCATGTACCATTTCATTTCTTCAGTGGGGACAGATACACACCGTTCATGTAAGAGTTTCCGATACACTCCGATCATTTACGAGTTCATATTAATTATTCGACACGGGGGACTAGCCATGCGCTGATATACGTGCACGGTTGATAGGTAGATGACGAAGAACTTTCACAGCTTCTGGCACAGATCACTTGTGATCTCAGGTAATTAGCGTCTGAATCTGAAGAACCTATAACGTAGCAGAAGATTTTCATCCTGCATGGGCCGTGGTGGCACCAGGACGCATCATATAAAGGAGTGTGCGTGCAAAGGCTGAAGAGGAGGAGAATCAGGTCCGCCACCAAAAGGTCCGTGGCCCACCCACTGGGTCGGCCCCCCAGGCAATGCCAAGAGTCAGTAAACGGTTCTGCCTCGGAGTTGGCTGAGTCGTTTAGACTTGGTACCTTCCTAATTCTCAGCTTTAGGCAATGCCATTCGACTTCAGTTCAGCACCATCTGAGGGTTTGGACTGGGCCTGTGACTTGTGAGTGCAGCGTAAGATCCGTTACTTTATCTTGCAAGGATACTTCTGGCAGCGGCCATCACCAGGCACTAGCTCCATGGCATGGTATCTGCACCCGTTTCATGTCAACAGCTTCTTGTAGTGGCACATGCCCAGAACTGGAGCCACGAGTAGTCGTGCACGCGTTCGGCCAGACCAGTGCTGTCCGTCATCAGCAAGATTGCAAACATATTGCTTTCATAATGGGGTGAGGATGAAGTTCATTGTTCCTCTCCTCCTGTGATGTTCTCCGCCAGCTGTCTTTCCATATGCACAATCGCATTCTGTGTGTGGTTGTGGGTGTTTGTGGGGGAGGGGCAAAGCTACACTCCAGCACAGCGGTCACCCAAAGGCGCGGTGGTGTAAAGCTTGCGCCCCTCCCTCTGCCGTCTCTGCAACTCCGGGACTCGGGGAGGTCGTCTAGCGAATTGGAAAAGGTCACGCATACCGGCGTCGCTTAGTGCTGTTTTTATGTCCCGGGCTTCTCACAAAAGTCGGACCAATTTCTTTTGCGGATAATGGACTGGAAACAATATTTAAACGAAACAAATGCACGTGAAAAGAAAGCAAATTTTTAGGAGATTTATATGATACCATACTTGTTGAGTTTCAAAAATGAGACAGTGGTCTTAAGACGCAAAAGCAAACTCAAAGAAATTCTACTTTCAGAATAAGTCGGTCGTTTCAACACAACGGAACTTCCGCAATCTTTTTTTTTTGTGCAAAGTAAGCACCATCTTGAAATGCTATTTTCCACGTTGTTGAAAGTTTCTGGCTCGAGGAAATGTTAACTGCGGGTTCAAAGAACATAGCGGCGGCCGCAAGCCTAATCAAAGAAGCCCGGCGAACGTCGCTCGTGTGAGATGCGCTATACCCAGGCTGTCAACGGTCAGCGATACCGGATAACCCTGAAAATTTTTGGAGTGTCCTGCAGACCACAATGGGCAGCGATCCTGAACCACTCAAATCCCAATAGTTCCAGCTAGACGCTTCCACGGCCAATACCGCTAAATAAAACCGGGAGTGGCTGCAGGAGCGCTCCGGGCAGCGTGTGATCTCGAGGTTTAGAGACACATCCGTGACCAGCGGGCTCCCCGGACTTTACCCCACCGGACTTTTTCCTGTAGGACCACCTCAAGTCCCAGGTGTACCGAAACCACCCAAGAAGTCCCAAAGACCTGAAGGGTGCAATGAGGTCGGCGGTGCGCAGCCTGCCACCTTTCGCGTGCCGTGCTGCAACAGAGGCCGCGCTGCGCGGGGCTTAACTGTGCGTCGAGCGAAACGGGGGTCATCTCGAACAGGTCCGGCGCGGCTCAGTAAGGCGATCGCCGACGGTCGAAATCCCCCGAAACAAAATATTTTTAACCAGGCTTTCAGATGATACCTGATTTATTTTTGTAACACTGACACACCCTAAAATATATTAATTATAAATTCGTCCGACTTTTGTGAGAAGCCCGGTAGATATATTTGGTGCTCTCTTTTACCGCTGCACGTCAAATATACAACTGAAGTAGTGTTGCACGGTGTCCAACAGTCATCAATACCACTGCAACACATTGGCTTTGCATATTTGTAGTCGTTAAAATGAAGTGATTTTTCCAAGTAAACTTAAAACTTCCAATGCAAGCTCGCCACCACTAAAAGTGGTCTGATATCGTTATTTCTGTCACTGCTAGATCCAGAACGGAGCAAAAAATAATAACATCGACCCCAAACTGTTGACATGGTAACCTTGTCCCAACATAAAATGATGTTAATTTGGTCGATTTTCCGTTAAAATTAACGTTTTCATTTTGAATTCGTGACCCCTAGAAATCGTTTGGTTTCGTTATTTTTGGCACAGATGGAATCAGAATAGACCAAATAATGGGAAAATTGACTCCAACCTGTTCGCATGGCAACCTTGTTCCAAAATGAAATAACATTATTTTGGTCAATTTTTCGCTAAAATTGGCATTTTCATTTTGAATTCGCGACCCCTAGAAATCGTTTGATTTCGCTATTTTTGGCACAGATGGAATCAGAATAGACCAAATAATGGGAAAATCCACCCCCACCTAAAATTTGGAAAATTGACCCAAAAATGGGTACCCCTACTGGTCAGTCATATGTGAGACAGCATACATATTACATACGGTTTATGGTTGGCGGAATAAGCATACAGAAAGAGCACTGTCAGTCAGGAAGAATTGATGACTCACTGTCAAAGACATTTGCCTAGCGCGGGTTAATTGTAAATCATTAATTTTAAACTAGCAATAAACCTGGACATAAAAGAACATAGGTACTCCCAATCGAAACACGCATCGATCTGACATCACCATTACCTAGTCAGTGTAAAGTCTGGGAAAACCTGAACTTGCCAACTGTGCGGCACTCCATTGTCATTCGCAGGAGAGCAAAACAACTGGGACGAATATCCGATTCCTCACAAACACAAAATACACGCTCGCGGTCAACTGTACTATGAAATCGACATACGTCCGAAGATGGCTCCTCTTTCTCCTCCTCCCATGGCTGGGACACCGGCTCCGAAGACATCACTTGATCAGCCATCACTGCACCGTAGGCACAACACTCCTCGCTGAATCTCACGGATAGTGCAGCAACTGAATCTGACAGTAGGCACACCAGCGCTCGCTTTATCTGCTCTGTGAAGCTGAACAGCTGGTCGACTAACTACTGGAGCTGGACAGCCAGAGCACCTATGTTTGCACACCACGGCTCCCTGAACCTGGAGAACAACTGGACTGCCGGATAGCGCCGACTAGCCAGTGATGACGCGTCACCCACCAGTCCGCTAAGCTGGGACAGCCCAGGAAAGGAGCATGGTATGACTGATAAACCGGTCCGACCGCCCTCGGAAAACTGCAGCCGAATCTATGAATTCCAAAGTTCGGCAGCAGAAAAGTACGATGCCATAAGCGGAGCAGTAGTGCCATTGCTTGAATGCACAAGTCCAGCACGATGATTCAGGGATACAAAGTGGATTGCATTTGGTCATTGGTCACGCAATCAGAGAAAATGCCACGAGTTGCCTCGGCGGGGATTTTCATAAATGTGTGTGTTGCTCCTACAATGGTAATCTTCTATTTTGGACCAACACAAACAGGCGAATTTCCGTTTATCGATGAACGTATCGTTAGACCAATGTCTGGCAGTCTTCCCCCACTGTATCAATCGCCCCTATCGCCTCAACCCAGACCCCTCGTCTTCTGTCACAGCCCCTCACATTCACCGAGCCATCCATGGATAGAAAGTGAACACCCACTACACACTACGCAGTAAGCACTGACGTCATCCCCGCTCGTGACCGGTATCATGAGCGTTCTGCACGGCCCGTGTGCACAAAAGGAACTCGTTGCACCAAACACACACACATCACTCCAGTAGCGGTCCTGCGGCATGTTCCCAGGCCCCCGGCCAGGTCGGGTGATGACCCTCACGGAGCCGTGGGAGGGAGGCGCGAGCGGCCAAGGTCACGAATCGCACTTACGGCGCGCTTCCTCACAGAGTGGAGCTTACGGTACTGAAATGTAGCATGTACTCATGGAGTACAAGCTACAGCCCACGGTGCTCGGCCTACGAACGGAACACTGACTAAAGGTAGATAGTACCAAGAAGCAGGGATGCGGAGCCGTGGGAATTTCAGACGGCTCCGGCTCCGGCTCCGGCTCCGGAGAAAAAAATCGGCTCCGGCTCCAGCTCCGGCTCCGGGTTAAATGTCATGGCGGCTCCGGTTCCGGCTCCGGCTCCGAGTAAAATGATCCGGCTCCGGCGGCTCCAGCTCCGGCGGCTCCGGCTCTGGCTTCTACTCAGTACATCCCCTATGCGATCAATTAAATACGGGTGGAAGAAAAAAGGCGATGGGATTGGTACACGTTGCTTCAGTATTTGTATAACAAGGCTATTTTGAATACCACATTGTTTTACGCCTTGTACTATCAAACCGATCTAGGTAAATAATTGTTTCCTCTTAGGAAAAGGAGCCGGAGTCGTCCCCTTTTTTCACGGCTCCGGCTCCGGCTCCGGGCTATATTGTTTCACGGCTCCGGCTCCGGCTCCGGCTCCGGGCAAAATATCCCGGCTCCGGCGGCTCCGGCTCCGGCTCCGGCTCCGCATCCCTGCCAAGAAGGCGTCACGACTCACGGACCCAACAGGCTTCCTCATGGAGAGCAAATCACAAGGCCGGCGACATCATGAGTCATACCACCACACTTCGTCATATCTTGGTCCTATGACAACCCGACCTGTCACGTAACAATCAACACTCAATACTTTCTCAGTTCTGACGCATCGATTAAGCGAAATGAAAGACGAATATCCGAAGCCGCTAAACCAATCCGTACTGAGACTAGAACAGTCCCCAGGTTTGGTTGGCATGCTGGCATACATATATTTAACCCTAGACAAGCACATGACGAAGGGAGCCATGCGGTCATAAATAAATCAGTCAATTCATCACACCATCTCATTTAACTGCGAAAAGCTGCCAATTTGGATACCATACTTTGTCATCACCCCTCCTGATTACCTTCCAATCACTCACAATTATCACTAATGAGCGCAATAATAGCGGCCAATAATAACGCCGCCCTCCATCTGCTCACCAGAAAAGAGCCTCTTCTCTCCTCAGTCTGCTGTAACAGTCCCGTCAGCGCCGCCACTCTGTCCGATAGCACACCTCGCTCACTACCCCACCCCGACTGGACAACTAAACAGAGACAGTGACGGACAGAGCCACGGACAGGGCCGCTCCAGAGTGGCGGACCGAGGACCGGACCGGTGAGGAGCGGACCGTGACGGCGACCTTCAGACGGTCCGGACCCGTGACGGGGGCTGCGGGAGGGTGGAGTGTTACGGGCAGGGGTATTTGATAAAGGGACAGGTGCACAGGAGTGAGAACGGCACTTTGTGAGGTCGAATCACCATCAGCGGCTGAAAAATTGATATTGCAAATGGATTTCTAGCTGAACGCTGTGTTTACGATTTACCTACGTTCTTAGACACCAGGCTTAACTATTTACTATACAGTCTAGCAACTGGATTGTTAACAGCACGCGCCGGCTGCTCATCCAGCCTTGAGCCTAGGATCTAAACTCGGGTTCACGGACAGTTGACCTTGTGCGGTGAGTCATCCCTGGATATCAGGTGAGCGTATTTAGCTCCTCGTTTGCCACTTATCGTGACATCGTGACGCTCCCTCGTCCAGGACCGTGACGAACCGTGACGAAGTGACGTCACCCGCTGTTGCCGGCCGTGACGCAGACCGGAGGTGCACGCGGGGTGTCACGTCAGCCCACCGTCAGGCTGTTGACACCATAGCCGCCGAGATGGGGACAAAACAGGGGACGCGGAGCGCGTTAGAACGGAACCAGAAACTCCCCGTATGTCCCACCCTGCCAATCTACATGCTGCAATCAGACATACACACAATGGACAGTGGACAAAATAAGTGACCGATGGTCATGTCTTGAACAGCAGGAGGCGGTCACCACAGGTGGAAGAAGAAATTCAAGGCAACCCCGGGAAAATCTTGGCATAGACGAACCTTCTTTCTCGGCCGTTGACAGCGATGGCGGCGCACTTGTAGTCAGAGTGCTGTTCACGGGCACCTGCGGTAGCTGCGGTAGCTGCGGCTCGGCGGTCAGCCGGGTAATGACGTCACAGAAAGTGGGGATGGGGCGGGTGGTGTGACGTCATACGGCTGCGGCCGGCTGCGGTCGCCTGCGTCTCCTGCGGTCGAAACGATCCGACCGCAGCGGCCGCAGGAACCATTTGTCATGCAAAGTGGCGCGGCAGTTGCGCATTCGTGTAACTTGGGCGGAAAATTGACACGGCCGCCTCAGACGAACGCGTGATGACGTGCGCACAAGTGGGCGGGACTTACAGCCTGCGATCTACCGCAGCTACCGCAGTTACCGCAGGTGCCCGTGAACAGCACTCAGGTAGTTCATTACCTCGTCAGAACGACCAGGAGAGCTACGCCCACACCACGCAGTGGCACAAGCTTCCCAATCCATGGCTGACTAGTGCTGACTGCTGCTGGTATCCCGCCTTACATCGGTACAGCTCTGCTGGTTAACTCATTCGGTGTGGTCCCGATCGTGACATGCTAACTCCTATCACTGACCGTAACTCTCGCTGGATGGGGTGACGGCATCCCGCATTAGCCTGGTAACATCTTCCACGGCGACTACCGCACACCGCGGCAGGGCTGACACATGGACCCAGCAGCGGCCGCCCTGGGTGGTCGTCCGTCCCGCGGCCCGGGAACACCAACAAACACAGTCGCTGACGGCAGGCTAATGACGCTGAGGGTGGCGGATAGGGAGCGAGAGCCCCGCCGCACCGGTAGCCATCAGTAAATACAGCGACGTAAGACACTGCCGAGTCAGGAAGCCCAGCTACTAACTGCGGTGTAATCCGTGCCATGGCACTGGCCGGGGTTTAGCACAGTCCCGGCCAATGACCGGGGTATAACCCCGTCACTCATCGAACCGCAATGTCCGTCGAAGACCGGAGTACAATCTCCATGACTGATCGGGGTACAATCCCGCCAATCATGGGAGCACTATTCCAGTCACTGATCGGGATTCCCATCTCTGACCGGGCCAACAACCTCCACCGCCGCTGAGCGGGGCGGTTCCATGACCAGCCTAGAGGGAAGGCGTGCTGAGCTATGCCGTCGGCCTCCCAAGTTGACTCCCAGCTGTTGTGTCTTTGCTATGCGATGTTAAACATATAAAACATCTTACTATTCATGTATGCGCCATGACACATGTAATCTTTTCACAGCCAAGACGCTCCTAAGGTACTGGGAATGTGGGGAGTGCAGCAGCATCAGTGCAGCACCGATGGTCGGATGCGACGGCTGTGATAAATGGTACCACTTCCGTTGTGCGGGACTGACCAAGGAGCCAGGTAAGCGCAAATGTTTTCTGTCTCAGTATTTTTGTTGCAGCTATAGTGATCAATGAAATATTTTCCGCACTGTTCAGCCAAACATGTTTTTCAAACAATCTGCTTCCCAACCAAGGGCGTCGCCACAGGGGGGGGGGGACGGAGGGGATCTCGTCCCCTCCACTTTTTAGAATTTTAACATTACGCCTATGGCGTTGCATGGAAAGAATCGACTTGAAATGGTCATCGTCCCCTCCAAAATGGTCAATGTCCCCTCCAGTCGTCGCACCGTGGCGTTGCCCCTGTTCCCAACTACACAAATTTAGTCAAACAATGTGCCAATATGGAATTTTCAGGTTCAGTTGAATGAAATAGGAACAATGATAATTGTAGATTACGTATACCTGCAAGAGAGGAAAACAGAATACATTGTATTGCTTGTCCTTCACCGATAGTGTTATTTTTCCATTTCTAGAAACACCGACATGGCGATGCAGGTGGTACTGCCTGGTGAGGCCGCGGTCTCCGGAATCGCCTGCAGACGAAGTCACCTGGCGTCCATCTGCACATCACTTGCAGCAGTGAGGCCTGCTGACAGCGTCTGGCAGTGTCGGCAACGTGCCAGACAGCTATCTGGAGTCCTGCTCACCGCAGGTCGCCGACAGGAGGGGCGACGCATCGTCTCCGAGGTCGCCTCAGCAGCAGTGAGACCCCACTGGCCGTCTTCTTAGGCTTCAACTAGATTGCGAACAACCTATGCTGAGACAACGCCCATGACGTGTGATCCGGTACCGCTACCGCACTGCGTGCCTGTGCCCGCCGTGAGCCGCTGGTGCATGGGTTCGACCATGAGAATATGTGTTTATGTTGCTTTTACTATTGTTTATACATTGAAGTGACGAATTGTTTATTTTTCGAAAGCCTCCGCTGTCCGGTTGCCTGCAGCTCCATGCAACGCCAGCTGTACTGTTGTTTTAATGTCTCTCCGCTCAGCTGTACTGTTGCCTCTACGCTCATAACAACCTATGCTGAGACAACGCCCATGACGTGTGATCCGGTACCGCTACCGCACTGCGTGCCTGTGCCCGCCGTGAGCCGCTAGTGCATGGGTTCGACCATGAGAATATGTGTTTATGTTGCTTTTACTATTGTTTATACGTTGGAGATATAGATTGGAGAGGTATTGGAGAGTATTGTGTATTGGGTATGGGCCATACCCAATACACAATACTCTCCAATACCCAGTGCACGACCACCGCCCGGTACGTACGAGTATAAGGTCGTCGGGTCCATATTCAAAGGGTTGGAGATAGACCGTCCCGGCAGGGAGCAGAGAGGCGGCAGGATGGTGACACAGGCGCTACGTAACCCCGACCGGAACTTACGGGGCCCGGACGAGGGTGATAGTGCAAGTGAGAGTGACCAACCATCTCTTCCCCCCCCCCCCCCGCACGGTGAGCGGCGGTCAGACCCGATAGGGGGGGGGGTCACCGGCGTCAGATAACTACCGGAAATCACCAGCCTAGGCGGACCTCACGAGTCACGACACATGACAGCGGCTGGCGGCGACGAAGGCTGACCAGTGATTGTGACAGCACCAGGGGGGGGGGGGGGACGGTCACGAAACCGACAGGCCACCAGGTCACAGACTGATGGGATAAGGATGAAGAATGGTCCAAAACTCCATAGTGAAAGGGCGATACGCAGCGATCCACGCCAGTCGCCAACCCTTGAGTCGGGTGAGAGTACCCGTGGGGAACGAAGAGGTCAAGATAGCGGATGCCAAGGACCAAACACGCTTTGGAGATGACTGAAATCATGGACCGTGCGGCTGACGGGTTAGCCCCACAACCGTATTGCGGACTCTATTGACGGTGCTAACTTCACACTGCGCCACTTGTTACTAGGCTGATACGGCAAGTGTTTGGTCACACATCAAAAACTGCCTCGTAACTCCACATCAGATCGGGTCCATAAGTCCGCCTAAAAACTGGACCACCACGTCAAAAAGTAGCTGCGATGTCCCGATACAAAACCGGACTATATACAGCTGCAGCTCCTAACGCGCCTGACACTGCCATGTCAGCGCTCTGCTCGCTAATGACAACGCACTGACGGCCGACGCACCCGCCCACCCTCTGGTATCCGCCCAGATCGAGACCGGGGCTGGGACGGCCCAGTCGGCGTCATCCTCTGGGCGGGGGCGCACCAGTCAAGGTCGGGACAGCAGCAGGAATGTGCACGGCGCCGCCCCGGGCGCCCCAGGTAAGTATGGATGTATACGGGCCGAGGATCGAGCTGTGCAGGAGCAGCCGAGCCCGGCGCATTTAATCGGCACCGGTGGGCGCCCGGACAGCGTCCGTCACGATTGGATGCACGGCACCGCGCCCGCCGCCGCAGAATCACCTACGCCACACCGTAGCAGCATCGCGGCATCATAGCCGATGCATCACTGCAGCAGCATCACATTACATCACCGAAGCGACATCGCGGCATCATCGCAGCATCACGAACGCTACACCAAGTCCGCGCAGGCAGAGCGAGAAACAGTGCAGACGTCGGCTCGGTGCAAATAATCCGCCGATGGACTAATTGTACGGGACACTGACCTGCCGTGTGTCAGCATTACCAACAATAGGTATCAGAATAAGTGCCATAACTAGCAATGATATCATTGCGTTCAATCCTCTCATCAAGCGCTGGTCCAATCCGGTCACTTTTACCACGTTTCCCCTGTCCCGTCTGACCCTCTATGTATGTGTTAAAAGAGCCGACTTTGACGGCCGTCCCGTCTCTTCTGCAGAACTCCGTGAATCTGGTGCCGCTCGACCGTGGCGGCGTCGGCGTCAAACACCCCGCTCCACCGGCGGGAGGCAGGCGGCAGGCGGCGGGCGGTGAGCATTGGGCGGTGAGCGGAGAGCCGTGACCGGCGGCGACGGCTGATCTGGTGGCCACGCGAGGCCAGCAGCCTCCGCCGGCGCGCCGCCGTCGAACGCAGCAGGCCGTGCAAACGAGAGGAGGCGCCCGAGCCCAGAGCCGCCGGACCGGCCAGCGCTGAGCCGCGGTAGAGCCGGCCGTGTGGGGGCGGGACGGGGGCGAGAGGTAGCCTGGGGCGAGAGAGCAGCCCCAGTGTGGACCAGCGGGACCGGCCGGTCAGCTCACGGACTGGCACGGTGAAAAAAAGCGGAAACACAAACCGGTTGGAAAGACTGAACGGTGAAGGGAAGACGACATCTCACTGTTGTGTAATACAGGAAGAGCGGGGACGTTTGGATGCTACCGAACCAATCCAGCAGCGAGGAAAACGGAGAGGGAAGGTCGGCGGCGTCACTGTTTGTTGGTGTGCGGTAAAGATAGCACGACAGGGAGTACTTACCGACCAGCGATCCTTATCTGAAGGCGCAGCGTGAAACAAAAACAGCGTCAACGACACAGACCAGCGGCTGTCGATCCCAAACGCACGCCGGGAGATGGACCACCCAGCGGGTAAAAGGGTGTTGGGGCAGGTCATAAAATGAAGATATTATCGATGCTCAGGAAACATACCATCGGGCTGTCATCAAATTATCGGATTACATGCCTAACACATGTTCAGCCACCGGTTTAGACGCGTCTGATTTAATAACAGAGCCCAAGCCAGGCCGGCCGGCCGGTCACACAGCTCGAACACGTGACGCTACCACCCACCATCCCCCGCCGCGGGGGGCGCCAGCTGACGGTGCCGCGGCCGGTCGGCCGTCCGACGGATAACGGACACGGCTCGGCACTTCATAACCAGCTCAGCACGAAAACAGCCGTCAGCAGGCTGTCCGAGCGAGGCACACGGCCGGCCGGCGGCCCCAGCCTCGCCTGAGGGATAGCTCCGTCTCCGAACACAGGGGTACTAAACGGGCCTCTGTGAGATGCGGCATAAACCGTGGGCGGGGGCAGCAGCCGGATCCGGACAGAACAGAGCAGATACGCCGCTGCACAGGGCACATATACAGTGATGAGATCAGCCGCCGTTTCCCGGTATCGTGCGGCGGCAGACTGTCCCCTCTCCCCCACCCAGTTTGTCTGACCTGACAAGCCTTCTCGGACCGCGGCAGACTGATTCCTCCGTCCAAATGTGTGAGATCTTATCCGCCGAACCAGGCATGACAGTTTGCAACCCAGTTTATCAGTTCACACTATCCGTCCGAAAGCTCCGTCCATCGTTGCTTTGCTTGTCGATCGCACTAAAAGACGTTTGATTGATCTCAAGCCCTCCGATTTTACTCTCCCTTCTCAGTACCGTCCCAAGCAGCGGCAGGTTGACCCCCAGTCCACCCTCAGACCCTCCCTGTCCGTCCCGTACAGCGCTCATTGCTCCAGTGCTCCATGTAAACACTGCCTCACCGCACCGCCCCACCAACTGACCGCAGCTTTATAAACGCCCGGGGCCAACGTCCGGCCTATCGTCAGGAGAGCAGCCGGACCGGGCGGAGACAGAGCCCGCTCCCCACCCCCGCTGCAGCCGGGACCCAGATACCGCAGCAGCGCAGCGGGGCGAGCGGTAAAACAGCGCACGCGTGATCCAAACACGGCCAAAGTTTGGCCTCAGGACCGAGTATTTACTGGGCAAATAAACCACGGATTGTTAAACATTTACAAAGGCTCACGGCTCTGATAAATGACAAGGATGGTCCTTGAGGCGATCAGGCCTGGACGAGCGGCGCCAGGTGTGAAACACTTTGTCCACTAGTAGACAGGTAGTTGTTTGGAGGCCCGTTTCCCGATCGCCGAGCGCAATGGTCCACACCTGTGCCGGCAGGCGCAGAGCTGACCTCCCAGCTAACCTGCCCATGTCGGTAGTGTGATGACTAATGACTATTTAGATGGATGTGTTAAACGCCCTCAATGAAACCTAACACGCGAGGCACGGACAGCTTCATTTATAACCTTAATGGTTTTTCGTTCCCTCTAGCCCTGTCCAGTAATTTTCTCTTACGTAATTGTGGCCTTTGTGTAACTTGCTGCGTTTAATAAGCAAGCAAACGCAACTCGTGTTTTACATCAGTCAAATCTAACTTTGATAGTGTGATAAACCGACTAAGATGCCGCTGGCATTCACTAAAATAAATACGTAAATGCCTTGTTTAAGCACTCAAAACAACATATCTGCATGAGACAGCGCTCAAGCTGCTGTGATGTAACGTTCATGAAAGTGTCATGAGTATGAAAAATACACAATAACACTTGCCTGAGCACGCTCAACAAGCAGAGCTGCTGCGGTTGCCATAGAAACAACAGCTGCACTGCATTCAATTACCAGCCAGGACACTATAGTAGGCACAGCCTCAACAGTACGAAACTTAGGCTCAGCTACCAGATCTAACTACATAAAGGCACCTTCCGGTCAGGGTCCTACAATCATCACCCACAATGTTTGAGCCTCTGACGCGTTCTCAGCCCCACCTACCGATCCATGGTTTGCTGCTGAGCGTGTGTGACAGCTCCTTCCTCTCCTTAGCAGTCCGTGTTCCTCCTCCGTGAGCTCACAGGAGTGCTGGTTTTCCTCAGAGTGATAACGTCTCACAGAGAGTCCTGGCTCCTTACAGAGCCCTCGCTCCTTGCAAAAACCCCGCTCCGCACAGAGGCTCGACTTCTGCTCACAGAGGCTCTGCTCCTTACAGAAGCCACAGAGGCCTCGCTTCTCACAGAGACACTGGGCACACATGGCTCCGGCAGCCGATCCAGCGCCACTCCCAGTCCCGACTGTCCTATCTCACCGGCAGCTGTCGCGCCGCGGGTCTCTCCCAGACCGCCCCCCGCGTCTTCGGTCACCGCAGCAGTACTATACCGTCCCCTGCGAGCGGTACGGAAAATCCAATCCAGTATCGGAAACGGGCCCCAGCGGGTCTGTGCAGCCGGGCAGCGTCATATCCTGGGGCTGCACCGGTCAACAGACTTGGGAGGCGCCAACGGCGGCGGGCGGTATCTACATTTGGGAGTTTCTCACGGCCGCAACCGAACGCCCCAAGGGACATACCAGGAATAATCTCCAATAAACAGCTCAAGACTGGGATTATCCGATATCGCAGTGTAGAAATCCGAATACGAAGGTAAAACCAACTACATAGACTTCGCTGTCTTCCCCACTATCTAACAAAATACAGACTCCCGTACCCCAACGCACCACAAATGACAAAGCACCACACCCACAAGCGCACAGTCCGTGTCAGCCGGTAGCCAGCCATCCATCCTTCACCCTGTGACGGGGAAGAGCCACGGGTCACGGGGCCAGGTCACCGACAGTGGTCGGCCGGCACTCACCTGTCTTTGGACACGCGCCAGGGCAGGAGGCGGCGGTCGAGCCGGGGGCTGTCGCAGAGACGGACGCTCGTGCCGCTTGAAGGCGTGGTGCCGCCGGAGACCGGGAGGGGAGCCCTGTGGTGGCGGGAGGCTGAGTCAAGTACAGCAGAGACACAGGGGTATCTTCACCACGTACAGGTGATGATGGTGAACAAAACGTATGTCATGGAAATGTGAAACGCGCAAGATTTTACGAAATGAGCACCACTCGGGCTAGATGCCACTATCCAAAGAACATCTAAAGAACACACCAACAATGTGAAAACTCGGCCTTCTCAACCCTAGCCATTGCTTTGCACTACGTCGAAGCTATCAACCAGTATAACGCCTTTTGGGGCGACTAACGGAGCGAGCGAGAGGGTGGGCCTTGCACGTGCGAAATTGCGAGGGGGTACCTCCAACTGACTTGTGCACGGCACCCTACTAACCGGTCTCTAGCGATGTGCCAAATTTGGGCACAATCGGGCCAGCCGTTCTCGAGATCTGGAAGCGGCACCCTGCACGTGCGCACGTGCAAAATGGGTCCCAACTGACTTGTGCACGGCACCCTACTAACCGATCCCTAACTGTGTACCAAATTTGAGCGCAATCGGTCGAGCCGTTCTCGAGATCTGGAAACGATCCCTGCACGTGCGCACGTGCAGCAGCACCCCAACTCTGGCACATGGATATGCAGTGCCTAGTGGGTGCCTACCTACATCCCAACTTTGAGCGCAATCGGCCAAGTAGTTACCGAGATATTGCAACAAGTACAAAACTGACACCTCTTCGTTTTGCACGTGGCACGTGCATAAGGGGTCACCCACATGCGTCGGGAATAGTCCAATACTTGGTAGAAGGAATGAAGCTACCCTACAAAAATTACCGCATGTAAATCGGTCAAGTGGTTGCTGAGATATAAGCCTCGCAAAAGCGTCCGCACGGCCGGCCGGCCGGCCGCTCATACTCAGAAATTTCCGTTAATCTAAGGAAAGACTCCGCTCGCTTCGCTCGCTCCGTAACAAATGAGTCCTAAGACCAGTAGAACGCCTTTTGGGGCGACTAACGGAGCGAGCGAGAGGGCGAGCCTTGCACGTGCGAAATTTCGAGGGGGTACCTCCAGCTGACTTGTGCACGGCACCCTACTAACCGGTCTCTAGCGATGTGCCAAATTTGAGCACAATCGGCCCAGCCGTTCTCGAGATCTGGGAGCGACACCCTGCACGTGCGCACGTGCAAAATGGGTCCTAACTGACTTGTGCACGGCACCCTTCTAACCGGTCCCTAACTGTGTACCAAATTTGAGCGCAATCGGTCCAGCCGTTCTCGAGATCTGGAAACGACCCCTGCACGTGCGCACGTGCAGCAGCACCCTAACTCTGGCACATGGATATGCAGTGCCTAGTGGGTGCCTACCTACATGCCAACTTTCAGCGCAATCGGCCAAGTAGTTAACGAGATATTGCAACAATTACAAAACTGACACCTCTTCGTTTTGCACGTGGCACGTGCATAAGGGGTCACCCACATGCATCGGGAATAGTCCAATACTTGGTAGAAGGAATGAAGCTACCCTACAAAAATTACCGCATGTAAATCGGTCAAGTGGTTGCTGAGATATAAGCCTCGCAAAAGCGTCCGCACGGCCGGCCGGCCGGCCGGCCGGCCGGCCGCTCATACTCAGAAATTTCCGTTAATCTAAGAAAAGACTCCGCTCGCTTCGCTCGCTCCGTAATTATGTTCCGCTAACAAGAACACTGAGCATCAAACAGTACCCACAGAAGACAAACTTCGAAAAGAGTGGCTAATGAATTCATGTAGCTCGTCCACATCCGCCAGTTTCTCCCCCCCCCCCCTTTCGCCTCCCCGCTCATCACATCACGACGCTCCCTTACCGCCGAGCTGGAGGCGGAGACGGGCCGCGTCTTGGCGTTCGGCAGTCGCTCGTACACATGCTCCCGACTCAGCGTTCCATACAGGGTCTCATCACTGGCCGTCCTCCGCAGGGGCGAGGACACTGCGTATGGCTCCACGGGCCCCTGGCGCGCCGGCCGCCGGTTCCTGCCGGGAGGCGGTGGCGGCGGCGGGGACGGGGGCGGCGGCGGCAGCTCGCGTCGCGGCACTGTCGGCTCAGCGTACACGTGCTCGGCTGGGGACGGAGAGTCCCCTGAGGACGCCGGAGGGTCTGCCGGCGCCGGCAGCGGCTGGAACGTCTCTAGGCGACCGGACCGGCGCCGGCCCAGGTCACTCGGCTTCCGCGCGATGGCCGGCCGCGGCCCCGAGCTGCTGCGGCGGATGGTCACCGTGGTGGCCGCGGCAGCTGCGGCCGGCACGACCCCCGCTCCCGCTCCTACAGCCGCGGTCTCTGCCCCGGCCGCGGAGCTCTGACGCGCCTGCACGTACACGTCGTGAGCGAAGGTGCGTGGTGGCTTCCGCGGCGGCGGCCCGGTCGGCAGGGGAAGCGACGAAAAGTCGTCGGTGAGACCCTGTGTCGCCGCCGTCGGTATCACCGTGCGCCGGTTCAGCCTGCCCGGCTTTACCGGCCCGTTGTTATTGTCAGGGTCCTGTGCCGATTTCACGGGGGCACTCACGGCGGGGGCGTGGTTCACCACGGACACATGGTTCACAGGGGGAGCTGTCACCGGTCGCGGTGCGGGATCAGCGGCCGTCACACGGGTTAGCGGCCGATGCGCCGGTCTACTACCAGTCACCTCACCATTCGTCTGGCTGGCCTTCACTGGCAGCGGCGGCGACGGCGAGTCTTTGCTCTCTGCGGCCCGCTCCGCCGACGGCCGCCGCTCCATGTCGCGCACGCGGTCGCTGACACGCGCCTTGAGCGCTGCGTTCCGTTTGAGCACGGCCGGTCGCTCGCGCAGCAGCGGGCTGACGTGTGCGCTGACCGGCCGCGAGCGCGTCAGCCCGATGCGTCCCTCGCTGTTGCGGTGTCGGAGGCGCGGCTGGAGCGGCGCCGTGGTGCGGAAGCTGGCCGTGCGGCGGGCCACCTGGCCGCGGGGCCGGGGGCCGGCCGGAGCCGCGCTGTCCGACACGCGCGTCTCCTCAAAACGCTTCATCATCTCCTGCACACTCATGGTGCTGTCAGCGGTGGCGGCTAGGGCATGTCCAGCAGCCTCCTCAGGAGCTCAGCAGGCCTGGGGGTGAGGGGACATCTCAGTAAGATGAATGTAAAGATACTGGGTCCAGATTGGCCAAATAAGTTTGAGACCCCATGCTTACTGGACATATTGTTTAAATCATAATTACTCCAAGCATCAGTTTTTAAGAGAATGAATTGACAGAAGTTCCATTCAATGCAACTTAGATGGATATAAAATGTCATTTATAACAGCTTTGTAAAAAGCATCTTTGGAAAGGTACCTAGGTAGGTGATAAGCCAGATCCCTTTTCAGTTGGCCAAAGCAGATGATGTGCCTATCATTTATTAATCAACAAGTTATGAAATTAAATACTAGTTTTTCACTAATAGTAACTCATATCTTTTTTTAGTCACAGTTCAAAAGAGGGTTAGCCAGTCTTCCCTTCTGATCAAATATTAATTGTCTTCCAGATAGGCAACTAAACAAAGGCCAACATCCTTTCATCATTTACCTCTGGAAACCCTATAATTTAACTTAGAAATTTGCACAAAAAAGAAATGTTCTACATGAAATCTGAAGACCACATCAAAATTGAGCATTTTGCAACTTGTGTAGGTACTCATTCATTTTCCGACTCTTGAAACAACAATGAACAACTAACAAGGCCTAGGTAGGTACTTTTCAGAGAACCCAACTGTTCGGCATTCAGTCGTACTGAAGGAGCCTATCTCTTAAATTTACAGTTTATATAAAAGCATGGCATTAAACCTTCAAAAATAAAGATTCTGGATTTGACCAGTTGAAATAGGGACTTTGAAATTACGTTGAAACAGCATTTGTACCTATCTTTTGAAACACTGATTTAGTATGATTGATTTATTGAAACAAGAACATTTTAACCCTTCACCATTACGATACTATTGAAAATATTTTTGCATCACATTGCAAATTAATCAAAATTGAGCTTTTGCAAGGAAACATTGTGGAAACGGTTCAGTACGGCGTGCTCAGAACAGCAAAACTTCAGAACTGAAATTTTAATTCTTTGCACTCTTTGAACTTAAAGGTATGGTAAATTCCTCTCAAAATGAAACCCTGATTCTTACCTGTGATAAAAAGTACTTCAAGGGTACAAAATGCTGAAACTAAGCAAAAACCCCGGGTCGAATGCGACACCCACCCACAACCACCAGTCGCGCGAGACTGAGAGCCAAATAGACAGGGTTGCCAGATCCAAAATGGTCCTTATCGCCAAATTCGCCCCTCGAATTTCGCCAAAATTCGCCAAATAGGATGCACTGTATAAGCATACGTAGCAGCGCAAGTTGGCGTTCGTGTAACCGTGTTCACGATTCGTTTCCTAGTTCACGATTTACCTATCTCGTTTCTCATGTTCATCTACATAACAGCGTACCTTAACCAGCGCCAAATAAAATAGCAAAGGCAGAGGTGGAGATCTCGGGGGGGGGGGGGTCGGGGGGCAGGACCCCTGCCCCCTGCCCCCTGAAAACGAATTACTGCTATGTAAGTCAATGGTACTGCATCCAGCCCGCCTCCATCTGCCCGGCCTGGACCCCCCTGACATTTTGACATATCTCCACCCCTGAGCAAAGGTCGTGCGAGATGTGGTTCAGAAGATATTTTCATCAGGAACATTTTATATTTATATTAAATGTTCGGATGTTAGGTTAAATGTTAGGAACATTATATATTTGAGTGCCTAATATGAAACGTTGGAAGGTTAAATTAAAGGGACCCTCCCACCTTAACATTAGTTTTGAGTTGAGATAGCCAAATTGGTGGCCATGGCCTGAAAATACCGGTTTGGGCATTCACAACATCGAAAAATGCTTTAATTCGGAGATATGGAATTTCAAACTTGCAGTTTTCGGATTCTAAGGGGCTAATGCATTGGTATGCCCCCTTAGAATTTGTGACGTCAGCGGAGATCTAACGATTTTTAAATCTTTTACTAAAACGTTTGGCAGCACGCGGTGGTATATGCTGCTTTGCGCGCAACAAATGCCGCACTTTCAAATAAAGTCGCTAGGAACAGCGGAGATCCCAAAAAGTAAACAAAAGTAAAAGTCTAATATCTTGAAAACCGGTGAATATTTTTCGATGAAATTTGGTAGATATTCATTTTTGCTCTTTCTGAACCGAGCGACATCACTTTCATGCCAATTCATTAACTTTTTTGAAGGTGGGAGGGTCCCTTTAATCAGATTACGAAACATTTCGTAACGATGTTTTTTGCTTTGTTTTGTTTATTTTTTAAAATAATATTCGGCGATTTGGAGGCGAACTCTGGAAATTCGCCAATATTTGACGTTTTATCGCCTATCGCCAAACGCCGTGCTTCTATCGCCAATGACTTCCAAAATTCGCCAAATTGGCGACATATCGCCAAGTCTGGCAACCCTGCAAATAGACTGAGAGCGGTTTGTTGTGATTCGGGGGCGGAGCAACAAGTGTAAAAAGCACGAGACCACCAAATTGAAATAGCGCGCCAGATACCACTGTCCAGGGCGATAAAATACCCGTCCACATGGCAAGCACTGGCGAAAATAGGCATTCGTTTCATTTTACAATTAGTTTCATCATTTCGGATGACAGAAACGCTTGTATTCCAATCAGAAAGAGCACACGAAACCATTCAGGGCACCATGCATTATGAGCAGAATTCCCTGAGCAAAAATACAGCTTCTCCACCATGGGCCACTCACTTCCTTGACCGGCAAGTTCAGGTTCTCTCTTTGATGTGCTCGGTACTCTTCACGTAGCTTCAGACTCACCGTCTACCTCTGGCTGTAACTCCTGAAATCTAACCAGCACGCTCTAGCCTGGCGTTTAAAGCCGACACCCGACCCACCAACACGCCGACTGGCCCGCGGAGTCAGCCCGACCCCGGCGCCGACGGACGAGCGCCGTATCGGAGCGGACTCCCACCATCCTGACTCAGCCCGTCAGGTCAAAGTGCGGACACTGACGCACAACTGTATTAACCATCACATCACTGCTGGACGCATACACGACCCAATAAAAGCACTACGTCTACAGTCACATGGCAGGTAACAGGGTCCATTCAACATCACATGGTGACTACAAGCAGGCAGGCACAACGAAGTGAGACGTAGTCCCTTTCGAAGGTATGGGGAAGCATCACAGACGTTGAAATCATTAAATGAAGATCCGATGACTGATGAGTAATGTCACAACCACAAGTTAACATTCCCTAGCAACAATAAATATCCATTGACTATTCAATTAAGCGAGTCTATGATGGCTGCTGTCAGCTCGCCTTCTTCTTGGGCGACCTCTTCTTTTGCGACGGTCCTCGCTTTTTCGGCGATCCTTTCTTTGGGGATTTTTTCTTTTTGGGCGATTTCCGCCGTCGTCCGCTATTCTCCGTTCGGAAGGTGATGCACTGAAACAGACAGATGCCGTCAGCGCGGTGGTAAGTAAAGGCCGATACCGATTGCAGGGTCACCGCCACTGGACAAAGGTATGCCGGGCATGGACCACCCAACTTGTCAGATAATTAGTGGACGAATACGTACATTATAACTACCGCATGTTTAAGGAAACTGACATATACGAGTATAAACTATGCGAAACCATCGCCAAAAATGTCGAAAATGCCTGAGGATGATGCCGACGCAAAACAAATCAAATTTAAAAGTGGACAAACGTAAAATCCGGCAAACATCGGCCTAAATTGTTTGAAACGACGCTAATCTAGCACCTGTGCAAATCTCCGATAAGATAATCGATGACAGTATAAACGAAGCACCGCCACGGCAACGCTAATAAAAGCTGTGCTAAAACCGGAATGCGTATCGAACGTTCGTGACGTAAAAAAAGGAGAGATATGGAAGGAAACAGAGCATTACAATGGTAACTACTACGAGAAGAAAATACTTTCAATATGTGTTTTCGAGATCTTTCCTTAGAAGGGCTACCATAAACTTGCTCTTTTGAGGGAACATCCCCTGTCTACGAAGCACAAAACACTACAAAGGTCTCCAGAAGTGACGGTCATCGGTCACCTGTTCGTCGAGGAAATCCATGAGCTGCGCCATGCTGAGTTTGATGCCGTTCTGTCGCAGGTCTCTGTGCAGACTCTCTAGCCAGACGGGTTCGTAGGTGAGGACCTGGTGGTACAGCTCCGGTCGAGACAGGATGTAGGAGCGCAGCCGCTCCGGCAGCGCCGCCGCGGACGCTGCAGACAGAGACAGACATGGCGAATCGGACAGACAGACATATACAGGGTATATAGAGTATATACAGACATGTACACAGACACGGGAGAGTCCGACATACATGCATACAGGCAGACACTAGACAGACAGACAGACAGACAGACAGAGGAGAGTCAGACAGACCGACAGACGGACGGACGGACTGACAAAAAGACAGACAGACAGACAGACAGACAGACACAGACAGACAGGCAGTCAGACAGACAGGCAGTCAGACAAACACACCCGGAGAGTCAGATTGGGTGCAGACATGGCGCAGACATTGAGCGCAACAGAGTGGGGGCGATCCGTGACGAGTGGTACCGACTACCGATACCTTGCCATGCTATAAAGGATAGGTACTGTGCTACGATGCGACGGAACCTTGCAATGCTCGACGTGACAAGTCGCATCGAACTAAGAGTCCGTCTGTCACCCGTGGGTACGAACAACGGGAGACGGGAAGTGCACCAGCCATTTCCGGAATCGGTGGCGATTGTATGTCGGAACTTCTTAGTCCGCTGGCGATTTTACACCGGGTGCTTGTGCACCGAGACTAGAGGTCGAGAGCCGTCTGCTTACAGCGGACGATTTGAATAAGATAACACTGGATGCCTCATATCACTCGATAACAGCTAGTAGTCCACGCCACACTTCAATCGGTAGCTTATCAGCCTAGCCATCAATTATCTTTTTAGGTGGCTAATACTGCTACGCCTCTGGACCACAAGGACATGCAAACGCTTGATCAATATCACAACAGTCTTCATTCAGGAAAGAGCAGTCCATTTTCCCCAATCTGTCAGTAGCTGCCCGTCCACAATCCATCAGTCACTGCCTTCCCTGGTCGCGCTGTGAGTCGCCCACTCCACGGCGGTGTGCGCCACAGCCTGTCCTTGGTCAGCACAGAGTGACCACGCCGCGTGCGTCCACCGCGTGCGGCAGCTCGCCGTGTCGAGCCGGGCTGCACAGCGCCGCACAGTGCAAAGGCCGTGCACGACCGGCCGACCGGACGGGCCCCGTATAACCGTATATAGCCACGGCGGGCAGCGGTGGGCTCTGTCGTGTATTGTGGAGGTCGCGGTCAGGGTCGGGATTGGGGTCGGGAGTGGAATTGAACGGGGCTGGGAGACATCGGTGAGTAGGAGACACCGGAGAGAGAATGAAAAACGGGATGGGTCAGGCGGGGAGATAGATGATGGGTTAAGTGAGGCAAGGGAAAGCAAGAGTCAATGGGGGCGAGAGAAACGACGGAGGGACTTGACGGCCTGAGAGGGATATGGTGAATACATTATGGTCGTGATGACTGGAGGCAAACATCAATAACTGGATAGCATATTGAGCCCGCTATGCTTCAGTCGATACAGCGGGTTCCACGACTTGGCTGTGGGAACTGCCGCCACCCCTCACACTGACAGCGGACATAGCGTGCGTGCAAGGACCGCGGGGTGTGCAGAGCGGTCTCTCCGAGCAGACAAATGCATGCCAGTGAGCTCCTGACCGGCCGCCGACCAGCCGGCCCATGACCGGTCATTACACACCACGTCAGCACCCTGACCACCTGCCCACACTGACCGGCGGGGGGTCGGTGTCCACCTGTCGTTCGTGCATTCCGTCAGAACCCCGCGGCGGTCCGCGGCGGACCTCGCGGACGCAGCTGGCTTCCGCCCCCCTGCCCCCTGCCCCGTCCGGTCCGTCCGAGCCGCCGTGCCGGTCAGGTCAGCTAGTGGAGCAGGGAGGCGGTATCAGAACAGACTGAGCCAGCGACCAGCTGTCTGTTTTGACGGCGAGCGCGTCCGACCGACCCGTCACAAGGCGATGACTCAAACAACACGACCGCTTCCGGAGCTTCGGCCGCCTTCAGATCAAACAGGGACCACATCACTCAGAGTACGTCAAGTGTGACTGGGAAACAGTCGACAACCAAACACGCGTGTTGACTCAGCGGCGTAAGCCACTCATGTCGAGAACTCGCATACACTCGATGTGGTTGGGGGCGGGCTAGTGCGAAATTAGACGGCTTTTATCACACTATAGAGCGTGACACAAAACAACACTGCGCCTGAGTATCAAGGACGATGTAGGTATGTAGGCATGCTGTCCCCTGTCAATATGTCATACGAAGCCAAGCATGCCTCCGCGATATAGACTGCGTGCTTCATACCAAACCAGCTATGACCGACCCCAAGACTGATTTGCAATGATGAATCGCAAAAGAGGCATCGATAAGGCAGATGAAGGAAAACGGCAACACCGCGGTACACGTTTTCAGCGTTCAGTCTTGTGTAGCTCTGCGCTGATTGCAGTTTCCGGCGCTGTTGTGAATTATGCAATAGCTGTCACTCAGTTTCGAAACGGTGACTCACTGCGGGTTGACGAGAGTTGCATACAGCGTAGCTGCAGCAACGTACTACAAAGTGAAAATGCTATAGAACTCTCGACCAAGAACTTTCGACTTTGGTCTCAAACCAGAGAAACTATTCAATGCCCTTTCAGTCTCAAGTCCGAAGCTTTTTTTATTTGCTTAGTGGGCGGCAAGAGGGAAAGGAAAATGGTCGCAACAAGTCTATGCAAACTTAGCGACTTTGTTGGAGCTTGAATTCCACCCCATACAGTGACTGGACTTTTCACTGAAAGGCAGTCTAACTCCGCATGGCCCGGCATGCCGATAGCGTTATATGAGCAAAGCGCGGGTCGACAATGCCGTAATCTGACTCTGCACGGGACGAGTCACGAGCTGAGCGAGTGACGAACGGTGAGTCACCAGCTCGTGAGTCGTGACATGAGTTGACCTCGAGTTGGTCACCGCCGCCCACTGCCCACCGCCCAGCGAGCGCCGGTGCACCGCCCATCGTCCCCGCCACATGTCTCCACAGAACCGTCAGGTCAGCCATTCACCAGTCAACGTCTATCAAACCAGGGACTAACAGTTCAACAGCCAGCAACCATAATACCAGCCTACAGGGTAACAGCCTGACTTTAAGTCTATCCCATTCCCACCCACCGGCCACCGTCCATCGGTCACTGGACACGGGTCACTGCATCTCTGGCGAGCAGGCACAGGCCGCGGAGATCTTATCGAACAAGTCAAACAGGTATGCATATTGCACATACCAGCCGAGCGGCGGGCCGCTACGAAAACGAATACTACAAAACACACAGTAGTATTGTACCAAACACACAGTTACGCTACCTGATCTAGGACACGTATCGCATGATAACCTTTTCTTACTTCAATTTGTAAAAAGAACCTGCTGCTCCTATGCACAGTCCAGGGCCCAATCTCACCAAGTGCGGTAAACTGAATTTGGGGTAAAATACCAAACTACCCCACTCCATAACTACAAAAATACTACCCCAAAATTAGTTAAACTAGCTTGGTGAGGTTGGGCACTTGGCCCAATCTCACCAAGTTATGTAAACTTAATTTTGGGACAGTATTTTTGTAGTTACGGAGTGGGGTAGTTTGGTATTTTACCCCAAATTGAGTTTACCGCACTTGGTGAGATTGGGCCCTGCAGTGAACCAGACATTTCTTTTAGGATAGGAGGACGTCAGTGCTCGTATCGAGGTCCCCCAACATCTACATGACCAACATTCGGATGACCGACTGCCGACGACCCAGTGTCCGGCGCTGGCGAAACCCTGCCTTATTATGCATACACCACACTGGCTCGTTTCGACATGGCATCCTTTCATTCAGCCGAATGGCATAGAAGCTGTGAAACTGGGACCCGTATAAACAATTACACCATTAAAGAGGCAGACATGGCACCGCTTTCGCCGCGGGTCTACCAGTTGTGAGAGGAAAACTCAGCTACCGGGTGATAAAAGTTTACAAAAGTAACGGAATTTGTGCATAGCAGCCACCGACACCGCATGGTCCTGAATTGGCAGCAGAATTGGCAACATTCAGCTTGCAATAAAATGTTAATTATTTTATCGAAACATGCTTCCATTTTAACGTATTAGATAATCTCAAAATGTAGCATTAGGTACAATAAAACTGAGCTAGCCTTTGCAATTGAGTTGACAGAGCTTCGTAAGCAAAAGAACAGCACGTTGGCAGCAATCCGCATATAGCCGACCATCACAATGACTTGGAATCACACATTCGAGCTTCAGCGGCCATCCAACGAACCATGCCCAAACTCCGTATCTCCAGCATTAGCGTGTGAACGATACCGAGCCTCAAACGGCTCGGTGGGTGGGAAAATCATGTTGGTAATCAGTACCGGCGCGAGGTTGGTGCGCCATTCATCAGATTGCTCTCCGGCGATTCGGCCAGTGACCACCCGAGCGGACAGAATGGAGGATTGGAGGATGCACGGACGTGAGCTCCAAAGAACGAACGGACGGATGGATACTGAACACAGACCACATACTCTTCAATACAGCTGAGCTGAGCTCGTTCCCAATACACATGTTATATCACAACGTCCCTCCCTCCCGTTGACGTCTCTCTAATTCCCGAAATGGCGGAGATAACAATGACCGCCTGAGGAACTCACCTGCCTGTGACGGCGTGATCTCCTCCTCCTCATCCTCCCGCTCCAGCCGTTCTCCTAGGCGACTCAGAGTCTCCTCCAGGCGAGCGGCGGCGCCCTCTGAGCCGGACGACTCGCAGTCAGAGTCAGAGTCGGAGCGACCCCCGTCCCGAGTCGGAGACGGCTCCCGGGGACGGGCGAACTCCCCGTCACCGCCCGACTCTGGACCATCGCTGGGCGAGGCCGCGCGGGGTCGGGAGGTAAAGCTAACGCTGGGGGCGGCGGCGGCCTTGACTCTAGCGGTTTTGGAGCTGGTGGAGGCAGCGCTGGAGCTGGCAGCAGCAGAAGTTCCTCTGGAGCCAGCGGTAGAGGTTACAGGCTGTGAGGCGGCTGCCTGACCCCCACCACTGGCGCCAGTCGCCGGAGGGTGGGTCTCCTCGTATATGTGGGAGAGCAGGGCCACCGCCTTACGACGGGAGATGGGCTTGACGCCGATTCGAGCCAGCTCGCGCTGTTGAACAGACAAAAGATGCCGTCAGATAGAAGCACTTGTAGGTCCACGATGAATTCAGCTGCTCATTGATAGGGTAACGCAATGCAAGGCACGCTATTCGTTATTTAATAAACGCGTTTTAGATATGCAAAGTCAGAACTGGAATATAATTCATAATTCATGTAAAGCAACTCACGTATTAAACATGCATCGTTCTGAAGACAACAAATAATCTAGCTCAACCATTATTCGAACTTCCTTGCTAGTGTTACTCTCCTCATCCCGTCAACATGACAAATCTACGTCATCACAATCCTCCCCACCACCCAGCAGTCCAGCCTGTCCACACCCACCAGTCCACTGCACCCACCTTCAGCTCCGGAGTCAGCATGAGCACGTAGTTGGGCCGCGGCGTGTTCGAGTCCCGCAGCACCACCCGGTACGGGTTGACCGGAGTCCGCTGCGGTGGCCGCGGCGGCGCCATGGTTGTCTCAGGAGTCCCAGCATCATCCGTCCCGCCAGACCGAGCTCCTGCCTGGCCCGACCTCCGTTCTGATGTCTCAGAGTCCCCTGGCCTCCCTACCGGAACCTCGGCTCCTCCAAGTCTGCTCACTGGGGTGTCCGATCCCGTCGATTGCACCCTGGAATCACCAGCGTTCTCCTGGTGAAACGGATGAATCCCTGAGTCCGCCCGTCGCGAGGTAGTCGTGGTCTCTGCCTCAGTCGGGGTGACGTAACCGGCCAGGAGGCTGGAGTCTCCCCAGAGCTCAGAGTTGTCCAGGGAGGAGCGAGGTCCTGCCGGCGGCTCCGTATCGGTGGCTGGAGCTGTAGCGGTAGCGGTAGGACGGAGAGGAGTACCCAGAGGTGGCGGCGGCGGTTCGATGAGTTCTATGTAGCCGCAGTCTTCGAAACCATCCCAGACGTCCGCAGGCGGTGGGTCGGACGGGGGAGATGGGGCGGGTCCGGGACTACCCTCTCGGTGACTAGGTGGTCGAGGAGGGGAGACTTCTGACTTCTGACGGACCTCAGGCGATGGAGGGCCGATTGAGGTCCGGTCAGGGGAGAGTCCGGAGGACGGAACGGGTATCTCCGGTGAGCAGGGAGGCATGGCCACCGATGACGCAGCGCCACCAGTATCAGGACGGTCAGACTCCGTCGGCAGACGCCGGGGAGTGACGGGCGAGCCAGCTCCGCTCACTCCCGATTCGCGTCGCTCAACGGTCGGCGGCGGTGAGGGTGGACTCTGCGAGTCGGCAGCGGGTTCCTGACGTCTGGAGATGAGCGGTGAGGAACCGAACGAGTCGTCTCTCAACTCGGTTTGTCTCCGCGGCTGGGAACGAGACGGCGAGGATAGGGGAGAGACGCCACCGACGGGGGACTGTGCCTGACTAGCTTCTGTTTGCGCCTTGGATGGAGAATCTCCGCCCTGATCACTCTGATCGCCGCTTTCCAATGCTGCCTCTTTCACTGGTGAGCCGTCTCCTTCCAGTCCGCTGGAGCGACGAGGTGACTTCACTTTCTGCGTGAACACCATCGGTGCCTCGTCTAAGATCTCTATATCCGAATCGGCTGACACGGGGCGCGGTGGTGGCTCCTGAGACCCTGAACCCACCTTCTGTAGGGTGTTGGACGACGAAAGACGCCCTACTGGGATGCGGGAGAACCGAGATTCGCCCTGGTGTCGCCTGGTGCTCGGAGAGGCGAGCCGGGCCTTCACTGGTGACGGTGTAGCTGGTGATGAGGTCCTCCGCCGTTTGGACAGAGACGAGAACACTTCACAGATGTCATCCGGAGAGACGGGTCGGCGAGAGGGACTGCCGAGACGCTTCTGTCCTCGTCGGGGAGTGCTGGGGGTAGCGGGATTTGAGTCTCTACTAGACAGCCTGCGGGCAGACGATGGAGTGCCCAAATCACGCACTGGAGTCTTGTCTCTATCCGATAGCGTTCTCTCTCGTCTCCTCGGAGTTCCTCCTGACCTTGCAGTACCAGGTGTGCGTTTGTAGGGGGACTGGAGTCCTGTGTTAGCCCCGACCCGGCGGGGAGACTGGTTTGGTGAGCACACCACGTCACTGTCTGAGTCCCGGTGAGGTGACTGTTCTCTGTCTGACTCTGAGGCGGTGGCATGGACCGGTGAACCTTCCTCCATGTCCTCTCCACCGTCCGACGCGGTCAGGTCAAACAGCTCGGGGCTGAGCGGGGGCCTGTCGATGGAAGTCTCGGCCGGCGCGGGAGACGACGGCCCAAATGGGCTCTCAGTCACCTTCACCAGCTCCGCCTCCTTCACAGGCTCCGGCATCGTCACTCCGTGCTCCCGTCTGAGATAATACGCCAGCTCCAGCAGCTCAAATCTCTCAGCCAGGAGGAGCAGCTGCGGCAGCGGCGTGCTACCACTGGTGAACACAATCTCTCCTAGGTACAGCAGCCGGACCAGAGCCGCGGCGGCGCGGTGGCTGACCTCCGGCAGCGACAGCCGTCCACCGGCTTCACTCAGCTCCCGGTACAGGGGCGGGCAGCGGACGGCCATCACTGCCGCGTGAACCGGTACCGAGCCGTCATTACAGAGGAGCGTCTCCGCCGGGGGGCCTCGACCTGTCAGTAGGAGCTCCAGCAGCGCGGCACCCAGGTCACCGGCAGGCGCCAGGAAACACCCACCGTCTGATGAGGGGGCGGGCGAGCCGGAGTCGGGGGTGGACGGAATCGGCCGCGGGGAGGAGCATGGTGAGAGGGCAGCTTTCTTCGCAGTACCGCCACAGCGTGGAGTAGTAGTGGTACCAGTGGAGGCGAAGGTTGTGACAGATTCAGAAGATGTGATGGTGTCAGCAGTCGAGGAGGTGGCCGCGGCTGCGGATGTTTCATTAGTGTTAGTGCCGGAGCCAGACTGCTTGCCGGTCCGCTCTGTCGTGAGACTAGTACTACCAGATCCTCTCGACCTGACATCAGCCTGACCGCTGAGACGAGCCCTTCGTCTAATAACTGGCGAGGGATGGTGCGTGTTATCGACACCAACTGAGGTGGCAGTCGGGGCTGGTGATTTCTGGTGACCATCTCCATCAGTCATGGGATCGGTCTTTCGTTCGCATCCAACTCCAACTGAAACATGTGGAGGGACTAGCGATGGCTCCTCTGGCTTCAGCGACACGTCGGTGACATCATCCCGCACAGTCTCGATTTCCCTGCTTATGAGTAGAGCCGTTTTCTCGTCCTGTGACTGTTCGGTTGTTTCAGTTACCTCCACTGTCACTCCATTCCTTTCCTGACCTTGCTCCTTGCCTTTCTCCTCTCCAGTCTCCGCTGAGTCCTCAATCACAACGTCCATCTTAGCCACAGTATTACTATCCGCATCCTTATCCACCCCACTACCTTCTTCATCCTTAGGTACCGTCTCCCCCTTTGGGGTCACTTCCGATGATTCGGCCGTGACTCCGAGGTCACCAGAGTCACCAGGGCTGTGCGGTGGTTCGGCTGAATCAGCCGGCGGCTGGGATGACTCTGAGTCCTCAGCGTCGCCAGCCAGCAGCAGCAGCGCCGCCTGCGTGGCCCCCGCGGGGTCCTCCGCTGCTGTTGTGTCCATGTCCTCCGCGCCGCCGTCATCGTCTGGTTCCTCTGCAGGCGGCTGTCGGAGGACCGCACAAAGGAAACGTCAATAAAGGTCATCTTGGATACTTTAGATCAGGGACAGCAAGTCCAGCCGTGTTGTGATGGAAATCGCACTTCCATTCCAAGTGAAATCGGAAAACTCAATATGACACGATGCAACATAGGATCAACAAACGAGCCACGAGTACTCTTTCCATGGTAACTCACCTTTTGTGTGAGGCTTTCCCGTCCCGGTATGTCTGCCACATCCCTGAGTAGACTTGTGACCGGGGCGGTACAGGGCTCCACCAGCCCCACAAGCTCCGGAACGTAGTAGTCCCCCTGTGAATTAGACATGGTAAGGACATATTTCAATATATGTGATGGGGGCGGTAACTACAGAGTACAGGTCTCCACCAGCCCCGCCAGCTCCGGAACATAGTAGTCGCCCTGTGAATTAGACAAGGTCAGACTATACTAAAGGAACAGGCAGTGACGGGGGCGGTACAGGGCTTCACAAAACCCAGCAGTTTCATCACGGTAAAGTCACCCTATGATGGGAGATAGGGTCAGCCATCAGGAAAACACATGGTGTATCATGCTCTACTGGCCACGCCAGCTTCGGTAAGACGTAATCGCGCGGTTACAATCGGTAGGGCTAAGAAAACCATTATCTGAAAAATAGGAATGACTATCCTGCAGCTCGGAATACATGGCACGAACGACAGAAAATGGCCAATGGCCTCCCAAACGTGACCTGATCTGACCTCCGTCTGCTGCTTTTCCCACGATACCCTGGCCTACCTCGCTGCTGTGCAGCTGTGCCGCCTTCTGCCAGGCGACCGCCGGCTGCGGCGACCCTTTCCGCGCGCGGAGACGACGGGGCTCAACAGGAATCACCTCCTCCTGAACAGAGCCATACAGAAGCTCAGTCAGATGTCAGACAGGGATAAAGTGACAGAGCATGTACGTTATACATAATACTCGCCTAATGAGACATGCATATTGCATGCACAAATATTTTGACTGAAAAGGTAGGTCTGCATTTGCAATGCGAGCAGAATATACTAAACTGCACGATTTTTGTCCAACCAGAAGCTTCAGACAAATGCTTTGTTGGTGCACGTGCATTCCAAGATCAAGATCAAGATCAAGTTGGTAATTCTATAAATGCTCCCGGTTCCGTGAACCCTCTGGCCTCTATCTTACGAATGTAACGGCAATTTTCTATAACTATATTATGCTTTCGGAGACCCCCGACCTTACTAACCCATGCCAGTAGTTCGGCTACCTTCTCGCACAGCCGCCGGTCCCGCTCCTCCTTGGTCTGGGTGACGAGGACAGAGGCGGCGGCGGGGCCCTTCTTCCTCCCGCCTCGTCGGCTACGACCGGCTGGAGGATCGTCTGAGGAACACGAGAGCAACTTTCAGTGGCCAGCACCGAATAGCAGACCGAAAAAAGATCAATGAGCTGCTACTGGAAGGACAAATGAGTAAGCTGCAGAACTAAAGAGAGCTGGCAAATATCGTTATCGGTATAAAGCTTGGCAAGTACTACAAAATGTATCAACATACGAGCAGCTAAGGAGCATTTAACAAATGATGCATCTTCTGGAAATCAACAAAAACGAAAACTATGACGATTAACCGCTCGGTGGAAGTGGCATTCGGCAACAGCGCTCATTTCCCACCGGCCGCCACCCCTGACCCCTACTAACCGTTGGCGGGGGCGGGGGCGGTCGGCTCGGGCGGCACGGCGCCGCCGCTGTCCCGGACCGCCTCCAGCTCTCCCTCCAGCCCAAGTTCGAGCAGCTGAGCCTCGGCCAGTCGCCGGGAGCGCTCCTGTTCGTCCCGGAGAGAGGCGGACACGGCCAGCGCCATCTGTAGTTCGGCGTCACCGTCAGCAGAGGACGCCACCGCTCCGCGACGCCGGCCCTGAGAGACGAGGACGGTTACACGGTGCAGCCGCAGTGCGGTACAGTCTAGAAAACGGATGAAAGGTCGGAAGCAGAGACTAGAGTTTACCACAACAAGCAATCACACCATATATCGGGCTCAATACATAAATGCATAAAATGTTCCGTAAGAAAAGACCAACGACTGGCAACAGCCTGCCCCGAATCGACTGCACCGGCTAAAAATCCCACCTAAAACATCATCTTTCCATCTCAGTTACAGTCCTCCGATCGCTATGATTATTAATTATCAGGACGCATATATACTTCTTTACGGTTCGAACTCTGTTCCGGACTGGACGGACTGGACGGCCACCGGACCGACGTCACCTCAGCGCTATGTTCGCGTGCGGCGGGTTGACCGTTATCGAGACTGGATAGTCTGTCCATCAAAACTGTCTCAGCTTCCGGCAGCGCACCAGGGTGGCTGTCCAGACCAATGTATATCCATATTTCCTAGCAACATCTCCCGGCTCTGAAAAGGTCTCACTAGGCCGAAGACCTAACTGAACAAAATAAGCCATCATTTACAGCAACGCGTCAGACTGAGCCAGTCCCCCGACAGAACTAATCAGTCCCCACCCACACCCACCTGTTGTCCGGTACGGGTGCGACGTGCGGCCGGCGGCGCCGCGGAGCGCGTGGCCGGCAGACCGGCCGCCGCCCTCTCCCCGGCCTGTCTCTGTTGGAGCCGAACAGCGGCCAACAGCTGAGCGGGACTGAGGCCGCGCCGCTCTCCGCATAGTTTAATGTGCGCTGTGCGAGCTGCCGCCGAGGGCTGCGGCTGCAGACACACAGGGCAGTCGGCCACAGTCGCTGACGAAATCGTGGAGACACCCACAGCAGACACTTGGGCAGTGGATGCCGACGGAATATCGGTGACAGACGGCGGAGGAGCGGGAGACGAGGCGTCAGACGAACCTGCCGCCGCAGATGCTGGAGTGTTTGAGCCTCCCGGATCAGAGACTGGCGGTGGCACGGGCGAAGGGTCTGGAGCACCCCTGGCAAACCGCGAGAGGTCGATGGTCGGTGGTCGGGCCGGTTCTTGACCGTCCGGAGGCGGAGACCCTTCCGAAGCCGAGACTGCCGACTGCCGTGAGGAACGGGTCGAACGGGAGCTTCTAGTGGAGGCTCTGGTTGTCCGGCGGGTCCTCCCACCCCGTCCGGCCGCGGCGGACGACCCACGGCCACTGCCTCCAGGCTTCTGTCCACCGGGCGGTTTAACGTCACTGGGCGGCGGTTTGACGTCACTATACGTCTCTCTGACGTCACTATCCGTCCCTCTGACGTCACTGGCCCGCGGGAAGAGGTCGCCGGCCGCCCTCTGTGCCACGGTGTCGAGCACGCCGCAGAAGGAGACGGCCGACACCGTTATCTCCCCTGACAGCCGCTGGGACTGAGTGCTGGATGGCTCGGCCGCGCACGACGACTGGGACAGCGTGGACCGGGTCCGAGACCTGGACAAAAGACAGCGTGTCGGTCACAATGTATTAGCACAACAGAGCTCAGTTTCACAAACAATAACACTGCATACTAGTTACTCAATTGCACATTGATATTCAATAGTTTCTATGCCTGCATGGCGAACCGAACTTCATCGCAAGGAACCAGTAAAAATGTTCCTAGCACAGCTGCGACAAAGTATCTATTCACTCAAAAGCGCCTCTTTCTTAATAATGCTGAATGCTGAACTAGACAGCTTCATCAACAGCAATGCTCACAAATCTACTCTACTCAGCCATACAAAATCCCCCACAGTTCAATTACCGAGCGAAGGAGAGACTGGGCGTGAAGTCGTCGCTCGTGTCCAGGTCGGGCGGCTCCGGGGCCGAGGTGGGCGGCTGGCGGCCGCTCCTGCCGCCCCGCCGACTCAGTTTGCTGACCCGCTGACTGGCCTGAGACATGGCCGGCCCGTAATACACCCAGTGTCACGGCAGTTAGACCGTCCTGGCGTCCGGTGGATACAGATACTCAGTGGAGGGTGCTTCCAGAAACACTCACACACGGGCACTGCGGTCCTTCAGTTCACTGTTCTGTCTTTATCACAGTGTGACACGGACGCTGTCACACACAATCCGTTCACACTACCACTGCACTCCTCTGGAGCTGGATGCTGTCCCTTTACACTGCAGTAAAGCAACTACGCAAACCGGTGGTGCTCCTTGTCGTAGTCTTCATCGGTTTTGACCTTTTGACTCGGCCGTACCGGCAACAGTTTTCGCATCTTCATCTCATTCAATATCTGAAAAAAAATGTACACAAGATTGATGACTGTCTCATTTTTTTTCTAGATCAAGTCAAAATATGCAACAAATGGGTGGATTATCAAGGTTGTGACCACTGCCCCAAGCAGCTGTCTACATTGGTGCATCATGATTCCAGCAAAAAAAAAAAAAAAAAAATCATGGCCAGCACAGAACAAATATGTGAAAACCACTCTGTCATAAGCAGTGTCCACTTGATGTGTAAATGTCAAATGAATTGACACAAATCAATAGCCACAATACAGATCTGAACACGAAACAAACATCCCAACTGCTCCAATGATTCCCTGACCAGCAAAATAAACAGTATGGAGGTAAAATTACCTTATGTTCTTCCTCAGTAAAGTTGCTAGCAGTATTCTGAATTTTTTCTTTCCTATCATCAGAAAGTGATATGTATCTGAAAAATATCATTGGTAAGTTATACTACATCAAAATGTGTTGTATGATTGGACAATAAACACATATGTAATATTATGCAACAGACAGAAATTCTTGACATTCCATTTTGAAGTAACAAACAAACAAACAAACAAACAAACAAACAAACAAACAAACAAACAAACAAACAAACAGTGATACTGAAACAGAAATGTGAGAAACTTTAGCTCTAAGCCAGAGCCTAGGTGTTATAGTGCAAACCAGGTGCTGAAAGAGGTTTAAAATAAAAACATACATGTGAAATGGAAATGCAGTATTCCTCATAAACTTTTTTGGCTCTTGGCATTGACCCATCATATTTTCATATTGTATCTAAAAGAATCATGACAAATGTTTATTGAGTACCTTTGAAAAAGTATTGTTCACATGAAGTAGGTTATAGGTATGTCAAGTATATGCACAAACAGGGACAAAACAATAAATATTAAATGGAATGTGTTCTTACAGAGCTGCACCAACCAGTAGTGAGGATCCCACTAGTCCAAACGCTACTTGAGTAGATAGCCTTGCCAATGGTGTGCCTGCTATAGTTTTAGGCTTCTGCTTCCACTGTGGCCAGGACATGACTTTACAGCCGCCTTACCCAGTGTTCACCCTGGGGGATAAAAAGCACAAACAATTAAAATCAACTACTAGCCTAGCTAGCACCTAAAATGATGTCTTGTTCTGGCCTGTTTAGCCGTTATCCTGCTCCACTAGTCCAGAATACTGTTCAATTTGCTAGTTTTCACAAACACATTGCCAGCCAGGCTATAGTGGACTTTCTATAATTCTCATAGGCAAAATTCATACCAATCAGCAAATGAATGACAGATAAAGAAATGCTAAAAAAAGCATATTTCATACACAACAGAACTTGCAGCAATCAGCATGGTGATAAAAGCCTGACAGAGGACATCTGACATTAATAATGCTACACTGCAGAATTCTCTTTCAATAGTGTGTTTGTAAAATAGCAATAAAAGAAAAATAAACAACTGATGCAAACTGTGGGAAACTAATGCACAATCAAGCTGATCCAGAAAGCAAAGTGTGGCAACTGACTACTGAGTCAACAAGCCGCACCATGTTGGATCGGTAACAAATCCAATCTGAATCAGTCACCAGCCCACACCAACCCGACCCCCCACCAAACACGATTTGGCAGCACTGTAATGATGTCTGCTGGGCGTGAAGTTTTCCCTTCACCATAGGGTTTACACACAAACTGGTCAAAGTTTGAGCCAGGATATACTAGTCTAAAAATGCAAAAAACGAACAAATTTTGGCATCAATAGATTCAGCATTTCATCGTGTGCCTCAAATCGTCCATCATTTGGCCTCAAAGGAGGTAAAAATTGTTCAAAATCGAAGTTGAAAAGATGCTTTCTGAGCACATAATCTGGTAGCTATCACGTGACCTGCTATAAGCAGCTTATCGATAATTTACAAACATAATTATTAATATACTGCTTTAAACAACATTAATCATACATTTTGAGCTTTCAGTACATTAAATAAGGTCAAAACATCGCAAAACACAAAAGTTAATACAATAGTCACGTGGGTGTCAGGAAATGTCACAGGTGCGTCAAATTTGTGACTGGGGCTTTACTTTCAAACATCGGATCTACCTGTTTCTTATAGGTATCTTGCACCAACCAGCCCATAGGCGGCGGAACAGGAAGGGCACCGGGGCACCAGGCATGCCCCCTTTTGATTTTGGAATTTTAACATTAGCCCTATGGGCGTTGCATGGAAAGAATGGGACCAAAAGTTGGCAGTGCCCCCGCCCCCCCTTAACCCTCGCCAGCCGAGGGCCTTTTCCATAACACGGACGGCGAGGGGAGTTGGTACGACCCCCCTCGCAATTGGCTCCTATGGCACTTAGAAATGCCAAATTTACAGGGTAGGTGGGTCCATAGGAGATCTCGTCCCTGTGAAAGTTCGGTGACTCTAAGTCAATGTGCCGCCATTTTAACGTTATTTGCGAAAAACCTTAGGGTGGGTTGCATCAACCCCCCCTCGCCGGGCGAGGGTTAATTGAAGGTGTTTTGCCGCTACTGAACCACCCTGGAAATCTGCACTATATGCACAAGATGCAGTTGTGATAAAAATCAGTAAAAATTATAAAAAACTAACATGCCAAACATTTCGCAAATGTGACATTTGCAGCGCAGAGGGATGTCATAATTATTTTAGAAAATCAATGAAATTATCCATTTGTAATGACAAAAACACATAATTTATCACCCAGCATCATACACACTTATTTCGTAGCATAAGCAGTTAGTTGAGTTAGTTATATTTCATCTAAAATGACTAAAATATCCAAGCACGGAAAAACTCTGACGCGCAAGAAATGTCAACACAACAAGGACGCGGACATGTTGAAATCCAGGAGCTATAGATATCAATTTAACCTGGTTATTGATTCAATTTTTGCGATCCTGTTTTAAATATTAAATTTAATAAGATATCATAAAAACAAAAATAGTTTCTTTACATCTCAAGCAATTATCTTCTATTCGCGCTCTTGCTTTTGAATAAAAGGTTTTGACAAATTTATTATTTCTGTAGAAGAATACATAGGTTATCACCCAATTTGTGCAATCTTCACTAAAAAACTTAAAATTTGACTCACATTTCACCGTCAGCTCAACAAATCAGAGTGTAGGTATATATTATAAAACATCAAACTAATTGCTTTTAGAAAAGGTATTAAAATTGCAGGATTAGCCCTCGCACTTTGCTCGTGCACCTATAAGCGGAGGCCGGGTCAAACGGAGCCCCTCGGTTTTTCACAAATAACTTTCGCCGATCGCGACGTAACTTTGCTGGCGATAAGGTTTATTTCGACACGGCAGTAGAGACAAGCTTTTAACTATTAACCCGCGCGGCTCCAAGATTCCGCGCCGGGCCGGGGGGAGGGGGATATCTGAACACCCCCCTTCTAACTCGGCTCCTGGGCCACGTAGTGATACGCGGTAAGCGGCAGCCGGCAATCGAAAGAACGTCCAAAATAAGGACGAAAACACTTCAGTCATTTTTTGGGTCAGGTCAGAGGTCAGGTCACCAGAGGTCACCAAAAGTAAAATGTTGACTATTTCAACATTTTGGAAACTGCCGACGGCTATCTCGGGAACCGATAGAGCTACAGCGCCGCGGAACAGGGCATTGGATAGCCCTTTACAGAGCTTACTGAATATGTTCTCAGAGTTGACCTCAGGTGAACGGTTTAGCCTCCAGAGAGCAAAAACTGTAAAAATAGCCGTTTTCAAGAAAAATGTTTTTCGGCAATAACTTTTGACTCAAGAGAGCCACGACATTACTTTGGCAGCATCGTGTTCCTCTCGTCGAGACGCGTCGAATGAACTATTTGCTGTCCTTGAAAGGTCATTTTGAAGATTTGACCCCAGGTCAAGGTCATGATCTGACCGGAAAAGGTCATGTTACATATCAGTCGATCCGTATCGTCAATCTGAACACATCTGACGTGTTTTCTTCACTCAAGCACGTCTCTATCAAAAGTTATCATAACTTGCTAGTAGCAAAAAACTCATGTTGACCGTTTATGACCTGAGATGACCTCAGGGGCATACAGAGAGGTCACAGCCCACAGGTGCATTTTTCCGATTCAGTGTGTCATGTTTACGTGTGACCATGTGAACCGATGTTGTTTGAGAGCGTTTTGAACGTCATTCGTCCAAAAGATATGCATTTTAACCCGCGAGCTGCTGGGGGGGGGGGCGTTAAACGCCCCCACTTTTTTCGCCGGGCCATAGCATAAAAACGGCGCGCTGCAGGCGCGCCAAATTTTGGGTACCTGTAGGGAATTGATTGAAGTTTATTGTGACAAAGTTTTTAAAAAAATCGGTCAGAAAAGTTTTGAGATATCGAGGTTTTAGTGACGTCGAGATTTCTGAGTTTTCGACCAAAAACGGCTTATGTTCAAAAAATCATATAACATCACAGAATAGACATACAGACATGCCGTAAACGCCATTAGACTGCCAATACCATGAACAATCAAATGGATATCTTCGATTATTGATTATCGTTCCACATTTTCCAAAATCTTGAGCTGAATCTTGGCAATTTCTCGTGACTACTTCACGACCATGATACATGCATTTCAAATTGAACTTTTTGAGCCAAACACGTACACATATGGTAAAATGAATGTCACTATTGTGTTCTACGCCCCAAATTACCCATAAAACATGTGTCACAGGCTGCGAATATCAGTTTTGATTTTCGGGGATATGTGCCTACCCGGTTGACCTGACGGCTGACCTTGACCCTGACCTATGCTTGAATGACCCCTACATGGAGCTGACACTCTTGTAGGCCTTATATGATGGATTGTGCACCGTTTTGACAGAGTTTATGGCGAGAGGCGCCCATTGCGAAGTCCTGAAGTCCATGCTACTGAAAGCCCGATTTCAGGTGTTTGACCTGACCTTGACCCGACCTGTGACCTCAAAATTCAACTTTAAAGTCCTCATCTGAAGCATCTCGTCACGTTCTTTCTTTTGCCGCCTCGTGCGTTTCGCTGCGCCTATTGGTTCTCGAGTTATCGGCTGGGGGCGTTTAACGCCCCCCCCCCCCAGCAAACGGTGGGTGGCGAAATACCCCAGCAACTGCCGAGTTAATGTTCTCCCATTAACTTATACCTAATGGAGAGGTCGCAAAATTGATCTCACTTAAGGTCACTTATAGGTAGGTATAAAAAATCCGAGGTAGGTATATATTTTATACATACATTACGAGTACTGTTACTCAATCAATCGCTGACAGTTTCAAAGTGATCGTTCCGTCGTTGTGGCTATAGCGCGCCTTTGAACTTTTTCAGAGGTAAGGTCACTTGACGTGACCTGGTGACCTGACCTTGAAATTTTCACAACATGTGTGGAAATGATGTATGAGGTGTAGTTTATCTTCTGGGAAATGGAAGTAAAATGTCTAAAAACGGTTTTCACTCAGTTTCCCGTTTCTAGGATGTTTCTAACCGGCCGAAAAATGGCTCCAAAGTTAAGGTGCCCGTCTTACCCCACTTTCCCCTACATCTTGCAGCTTGTTGCGGCTGGTTGCATATTGAGCAAACAGGGGCGGATCCAGCCGATCCGTTTGGGGAGGGCAAAAGTTTAGCCGACCATCGGCGACCCCGACCCACCACCGCGCCAGTGACCAAGTTACTTCACAACGCCAGTTACACCATATTACCGTAAGATGGTGTAAAATGTCTTATGTTAACCCGTGCCGAGCCGCGCTGGGGCTCCTGGATTTTCACGCCCCTGGGGAATGTTTGAACGCCCATATCCATTCTAACTCGGCTCCTGGGCCACGTAGCAACACGCGGTAGGCGGCGTTTGAAAGAGTGTCAAACATAATGACCAAATTACCCCAGTCACTTTTAAGGTCAGGTCAGATGTCAGATTACCATAGCCCATCAAAGGCCAAATCCCGATAATATTTAGGTCCAGTTTCGACAATTTTTGAAGAACTGGCGCATAACTCGGAAACGAATAGAGCTAGAGCGCCCCAGAAAAGCTAATTTGATAGCACTGTAACTGCTCTTTCTCGGTAATTTGCTCAGATTGGACCTAAGATCAACGGTTTAGCCTCCAGGAGAAACTGCCATAATATATACTACTTTTACGGGAACGGATTTTCTGCGATAACTTTTGAATCAAACCTTGTGCGATCTTACTTTTACCGGCATCGTGTTCCTCTCGCGAAGACGCGTCGAATGAGTTATAATTTGATCTTAAAAAGTGAACTTACAACTTTGACATTTGGTCAAGTCATGAGCTGACCGGAAAAGGTCGTGTTGCATATCAGTCGATCCGTATCGTAAAGCTGAATACATCTAAGGTGTTTCTATTGCTCTAGAATGCCTCCAGTAGAAGTTATTAGCGAATTGCTGCAAACTATTGCATATCTTTCGTGACCTGAGATGATCTCAGGGACATAAGGAGGGGTAACGGGTGCTATTTTCCGGTTCATTGTGTGCTGTTTAGGTTGTAACTCGGTATTGTTAAGAGTGACGTTTCTTATAAATTTAGCACGAATGTTTGAAAGGGCGGATTGACGGGAGCTGTCCCTACGCTAAGCAGAGCTTGTTGCGTAGAGCCCGACCCCTACCGTCCGATCGCGTAATTCCGGGTGACAGGAGAATTTTGTTTAAAGGTAGTGTGCCACCTTTGAAAGATTTCCCATTTTATTTTTCCTAGGATAAGAAGCTTCTGTTTTTACCTAATATCGCAAAAAAAAAAATCAAAAATGGGCCTGGAATAGTGCCTTTTTCGCCTAAAAGTTTTTCGGTTTTTAGATATGTATAACAACTGTAGTGGGCTCAGCTGCAAACAGGCGTCGGGCAACAATCGCGAATGCGGCGCACTTGTGACAATAAGCAAAGGTCATTATAGTGTTACGACGGGTGTGTATCAAATGTACCCAAGTACAGTCGGACCCAAGATCCAACGGGACCCAAGATTCATAAGTACCCAGGTACCTCAGGCTATACGGAAGTACCATAGCGACGTTGGGTCCCAAGGCTCAAGGTTGCCAGAATATGATTGGCTGAGCAGGCAGACCAATCGAACGAGCTGTTAGAAACTACTGTACCTCAGTACACTCTCTGACAGAGGGCAAGTGCGGTGAAGATTTCGCATACCAAAGTGACCCTTCCGGAGAACCGGCGGCCGGCGCCCAGTCAGGTAACAATGGGAAGGGTCGGAGGGACGGCCCGCCGCGCCGCACGGTGACAGCTGATTCCCGGGACGCTCAAGTGTCGCCTGTCAGACGCGTCGCCTTCCTCCCCCCTCCCGCCCCGCCGAGCCGCACAAAACAGCCGGACCCTGTCGCGGAACGAACCACCCGACCATGCTGTCATCATCGGCGGCAAACTGAACTGCATGGCTTTCTGAGTCGTGGCGCTGAGCAAGCCTGAATAACCGGTCATGCTTGCGTATTTCATACTTCAGCCCTGCTGTGAGCCATGTTTTATGATTGCGGATCTTAGCAATTTCTTAGGAAGAGGTGAACCGTGCAAAACGCCCCCTTAAGAAAGTGTGTCACGGCTAGGCTAGTTATTGGACCATATGCTTATAGGCGTCATCTTTAGACTATTGAACACATCATATGTAAAGCACTGGAATGCTACATTCCAGCATGAATGGGCTTTTGCAAGACCTTTGAAAACGGGGCGTTTTACATTACGGATATGGTAAAACGCCCCAACTTTGGTTGTCACCTGGTTATGAGTAGGGGAAGGAGGGTGAATTGCGCCACCTTAAGGAAAAACGCTAATTGCAAGAAAACCGCTGGAGATATAAGCATGCACTGGTAACCATTGCAAATAGGAGCTCATTGGCTACGATTTAAGAGCCTCCCGATCAATTAAGAATGTTTCGTTTGCTTCTGACAGCTGCTTTTTCAGAAACATGCAAAAGGGCGCATTTGCCAACAACTGCTGTAAATTGCGCCAGGGGGATGGCGCAATTAGAACCCAATTGCGCCCTATACTTTAACATGGCTAAGTGAATGAGACGGAATGCATACACCCGGGCAATCTAATGTCTGTGCGGCTTGCTTAAACATTTATAATGTTATTCAGGCTGGATGAATAATAAATGTAGATATAAATTGCGATGTTTTTTGCCCAGGTAGATAACTTTACATGTGTCCGTACGCTTGTAAAAGTGCAACGAAAACGTTTACTGTAACCGACTAGATATATGTGAACGTATGCGCCTATACAGTTAAATTTTCAATCGGTTCTCTCAAAATTAATAATTTTTATCGTTTTGACAACTTAATGACATCAGTTTTTACTTTTTTATCATAGCTGTCACTTCTCACGCCTGAGTCCATGTTGAAAATGTCGTATTTTGTCAATTACACCAAAAGTCGTGGCCTAAATGGCAGCTGCATTATAAGTTTGACGATAGAGATAATTTGCGGACTGACGACAGCGGGCTGCTCCCTTGCCTGACATTAAACTCCTTCTTTATTGCAATCAGTTAATGATGTATTCATACTGTCGTGATACAATGGCTACACCATTATTCTATTTGCGCCCCCCTGGCGCAATTGCCATGGGCGCAATTAAAATTGAGGTACTTTTTAATAAAAGCATAGAAGTTATCATAAAGATGTTGCAGGAAGTTTACGGTTTCAGTGATATACAATGAAAAATGGGTTTTTCTTTCTAAATATCACTCTGAAAATCACACAAATATCGTAAATTTTTATAGCCAACGGTTCAAAATACTGCAAAAAAGTTAAGAAAACGCCATACCATCTTTGATGGCGTAATGAGCCTTGCTGATTGGCTTCATCGGAGTGTTTGGGCCATAAAATGAACAATCCAGTGGTAAAAATAATGTTTTCGAACACAAAATTCTAAACATGCCATTGAATCCGTGGGAATGTAGGTGGGCGCAATTGGTTAGGAGGGCGCAATACACTCACTTTCCCCTATGAGTTCCGTTTGTGTAGATAATGCATTTAATATTCCAGTTTCGGCGGTACTACTCTATTATTTAGGTAAGCAGAAACGTATTAACGTCAGTAACGTGCTTTCGGAGAATATGATTGGATGGATGTGATGTTCCGCTTCGCTCCCGCTCACACTCCACACGCTGGCTCGGCTCAGGCCCAACTGGTTTATTCCCTCAGACCGGGTCAGTGGGATCGCGCTCATTTCGCCCTCGGGCACGGTCAGGCCACACTGGGCCGACAGGCACCAATAACGGAACACTAACCGACAGAACCCGACAATAACAGAACGCTACACTCCTTCCTTTCTTACAAGGACAGCACCTTACAACAAACACCTCGGTTAACACATCAGACACCAGCTTGGAAGAAGTCCGGTGGTTTCCTGACCCTACAGGAACGCCTCAGCGGATCCGCCGTCCGTCTGTCCGGGGTAGGCGGCGCCGCTGGTCCGGATCCAGTCACTACAGGTGCACTCGCGGGAGCCAACGGGCCCCGTCTCACGGTCGCAGCACCTGACGGCGCCGGAAGACGGAGTGACGGCTGACGAGCGCTGGAGTCCGGATCCAGGGTGGCGGACTCGGCGTCCGGTCCGCTCCCACTCGCAGCGCCCGGCTCAGCCGGGTCGAGCGGCGGCACGAGACGGGCCGGCGACTGGCGAGCACCACGAGGGTCCCCGGTGACGTGTTCCGGGTCGGGCAAGCGTCCAGACTCCGGATATGGTCCAGCCTCCCGCCGCTCGCCGCCGCCCGCCGGGGCAGCCGGCCACTGGTGGGTCGGTGGCAGCTGCTGAGCCTCGGTTCTCGCCCGCAGCTGGTCACCGTGTCGCCGCCAGGTCCTGCCGTCACAGAGACGAACTACGTAAGACACTGGACCATCCACAGCAATCACGAACCCAGGTAACCACAGGGGCCCGTGACCAAAGTTGCGAACGTAAACCAGGTCTCCGATCTCAAAACGCCTAGCAGTCGCAGTTCTGTCGAAGTCGCGCTTCTGACGATTCTGACTTTTCAAAACGGTGCTGTGGAGATTTGGGTACAGCAGGTCAAGCCTGGTCTTTAATTTGCGTCCAACCATTAACTCAGCTGGCGTCACTGATGTAGTTGAATGGGGCGTTGTGCGATAGCGAAACAGCCATTGACTTAGACAATGTTCCCATGATTTGCCCCCTTTTTCCTCCCTTTGCAGCGCCAGTTTCACCTCTTTGACGGCCCTCTCCGCCAGCCCATTTCCTCTGCTGTGACGGGGAGCAATGGTCATGTGAACAATGCCATTTTCTCTCATGAAATCTTGGAAGTCGGCACCAGTAAACGTAGACTGGTTGTCCGAACAGCAAACATCGGGCAGGCCGTGCCTCGCGAACAATGCGCGCAGTTTCGCTATTGTGGGCTGAGCGGCTGTGCTGTACATTACCTCAGCCTCAATCCATTTAGACATACTATCGATAACCACGAGAACGTATTTGCCTTTTTTCGGCTCTGCAAAATCGATGTGAATTCTCGACCACGGCCTGCCGGTCCACGGCCACTGGTGCAACTCACAGTGAGGCGGCGCTCCTCTACTCTCCTGGCACGGAGCACAGCTGCGGACGACCGTCGAGATGTCCTCGTCAATCTTCGGCCACCACACTATGCTGCGAGCCAGAGCCTTTGTCTTCACGATGCCGGGGTGGCCGACATGGAGCTCTCCAAGAACTCGCTTCCTGGCGACTGTGGGAATAACAACACGATGCCCCCATAAAAGTACCCCAGCCGTCTGGGACAACTCATGACGACGCGCTGCGTACGGCTTCAGCCAGTCGGGAGACTCTACCGGCCAGCCGCCGTGCTGCACCAGGCGCAGAACCTGCGACAGGACCGGATCTCTGCGTGTCTCCACCGCCACCGCTTCGGCGTTCAGGATGCACTGCTCGGTCAGCAGAACCAGCTCCTCCTGGCGGGGAACAGTCTCGTCAGGACACGGTAGTCGACTCAGACAGTCGGCATTAGCGATTTCATGCGTGCCTTTAAACTGAATACGATAGTTGTAGTTGGATAGCTTCAGAGCCCAGCGACGAATTCGGGCGGACGCCATTTCAGGTAACGACTCGTGCTCACCGAACAGCTTAATGAGTGGCTTGTGATCCGTGACTAATAAGAAAGGCTTAGCAAGCCCACAAAGGTACTGATGATGTCGAGTTACGCCCAATATTACAGCCAAACCCTCGCGCTCTATTTGACTGTACTTTGCTTCAGACGGTGATAGTCTGCGTGATGCGAACGAAATCGGCCTTTCCACCCCGTCATCTTCCAGGTGAGCCAAAATAGCAGAAATCCCCTTACTTGAAGCGTCACAAGTGAGAACCAACTGCTTGCGTGGATCGTAGTGAACCAGCATGGCAGAGTCCGTAAGTTGTTTCTTGACTGACTTGAAACTGGCGTCATGTTCAGGGCCCCACACCCAATCGGCGTCTTTTCTAAGCAGATCATACAGTGGGGACATTATTTCAGCTCTGTGCGCAATGAACCTCGAGTAGTAAGTAACGAGCCCCACAAAAGCCTTTAACTCTGTGGCGTTCGTCGGAGCAGGCGCAGCCGATATGGCCTTTACCTTGTCAAGAAGTGGCTGAATTCCTTGACCGTTGATCCGGTGACCGAGGTACTGGACGCTGCTGGTGAACAGTTCACATTTGCTCTCTCGAACCCTCAGTCCGGCAGCTTCTAGACGGCTGAAGACCTGCTCCAAGACGTTCCAGTGCTCCTCCTCCGTGCTACTGCCGATCAGAGCATCATCTAAGTAGACAACCAAGTTGGGAATGCCACTCAAGATGCGCTCAATTTCTCGTTGGAAAACCCCCACCGCGCAGGAAATCCCGTAAGGAAGCCGAGTGTATTGTAAAAGGCCACGAGATGTGTTGATCGTGAGTATTTCACGGCTGTCCTCATGAATCTCTAATTGCTGGTACGCAGACGCGAGATCAATTTTCGACCACACTTGTTTGGCCCCGATTTTTACCAGCATATCTTCCATCCGGGGCAGAGGATATCTATCCAGCCGAACAGCACGATTAGCAGTGCACTTGAAGTTAGCGCAGACGCGTATTTTACCGTCTGCACGAACCACGGGCACTATCGGTGCGGCCCACTGAGAGTCACGAACGGGCACCAACACTCCATTTTTAATGTCAGCATCTAGCTGAGCTTCAACCTTGTCTTTGTAAGCAAACGGCAGTGAACGAGCTTTACAAAACTTTGGCGGTACGTTTGCATCAATGTCCAGCTTTACTTTAACATTTTTCAGTTTACCCAGCTCTGAGCTAAACACTGTCGGGTACTTGCGTTTGAGTCGCTGCAATGGCGACGAAGACAGGCTGCATCTGTGGACTTCAGACCAGCAGATCTTCATCCGCTCGAGCCAGTTGCGTCCCAGCAGACATGGAGCCGACCCCTTCACGACGATCACCGGCAGCCGGCTGTGAGAAGCACCATGGTAGACGACGTCAGTGACAAACTCGCCCAGCACGGGAATCAGCTCCCCAGTGTACGATCGCAGTTTGACGGGACACTCAGTCAGCTTGGGGCGGTCACGCATCCGCTTATACGTTAATTCATCTATTAACGTAACCCCCGCCCCTGTGTCCAATTCCATGTTAACGGTTAGCCCTCCGATGCTGACGGGGCACCAGATGGGGGGCGGACTGACCTGGCCACGGTTCACGATGTATACTGGTAGACCTTGGTCGGCGACGTTCGTGAAGCTGATGTCCTGCTCCTCTTGCCGACCTCCTTGTCCCCGGTCAGCGGCTCCCGCATCCTGCAAATGCACCCTAGAACCGCCAGACAGGCGGCATTTACGGGCGAGATGTCCTATCTGATGACAAACCCGGCAGCGATAAGTACGAAAACGGCACTCGCCGAGATGGTTATTGCCGCATCTCCAGCACTCCTCCGCGGACTTGCCTGAACTGTTGACCGAAGCTGATCTCGGGGCCGCATTGGTGCTCCTACCTCCTGGAGCGGGCCGATGTCTGACGCCATTCGTTCCGCTCCCCGTCGAAGCGCGGTGCACGGCGCCGGTGCCGTCAGACGCCGAAGCCTCGCCGAAACAGCCGGCTTCCCGAAGAATCGTCTCGGAAGCACGTGCATGCTGAACAGCTGTTGTCAAGGTGAGGTCGGCCCTGCTAAGCAAATCCTGCTGACATTTCTCATTGCTTAAAGGAAGGGTGCCACCTTTTGGACACAACGCAGTTTTTACAAGATTAGCCTCACATGAACCTAAAAACCGGCTTCACTTACCTATGCTCGAGACGGTCAGCATTGAATCCGCACGTGAAGTTATCATTTGCGAGTTTTGCTGCCAGCATTCGGGCAGGCAAAAATCTTCAGCACTATTTCCTCGTCGTGTTAAGGGTATTTTATAAAATATGAAATCAGCAAAGGTATGTATAAAAGTTATACTTTTGAAGCATGTTTTATCATTTTGAAAGGGTATATTTTTTCTTTATGGTATACACTTAAGTTTTAAAATTTTAATTGGGAAGTTTTTCTAGTAAGTTGCATGAAGGGTGAAGGGTTCCATAGATCTCTTAAGCATTGTAAAGGAAAAACCTTTACTCGACTTATTTGATGTTCTTTTGACGTATCTTACTTAGTTCAACTTACTTACTACAACTTAGTTCAAATCATGTTATCTTCTTCCTTTTTATTTGTTCATCTTTTTGTCTCAGTTGCGCCATCAATGCAAATGGCAGAATGATATGTTGCCATGACAACAGGATATGCCAGCCGTCCTAGCTGCCACATCAAACGACCTTGAGTTGTAGTGGTGATATAAACAACGATCTTTTTTTTGGCCAATGTATTAAATGCAATGTTTCGGTTTTTTGTATATTGTGGACGCGCTAACCACGTCTAAAAATTCAAATAAGTAAAATAGATTCATAGAACAAAAATTTCGGAAGGTGGCACCCTTCCTTTAAACCACAGACCAGCTGGTCCCGGAGTGCCGTTTCCAGGTAAAGTCCAAAATTACAATCTTTCGCCTTGCTCCTGAGTTGTGCCATGTAATCTATAACACTCTGGCCTGGTTGTTGCACACACTTGAAAAATTTGTACCTCTCTGCAATCTCCACATGCTGCGGTGAGAAATGTTCTCTGAGTTTCTCTGTTATCTCTGATAATGAGGCAGCCTGCACCGATACAGGATGTAGTAGATCACGGAGCTTATCGTACGTTTCATGGCCAATGATCGACAGAAAAACAGCTTTCCTCTGCTCCTCTCCCGTTACTCCGTTGGCAACACAGTAAAATCCAAATCTGTCCAAGTAACTTACGATTGGCTCCTTATCAACTGAGAACGTTCCCAGATCACCATGCACCATACTTGCTGAGGCTGAGTCCGAAGCCTCGTCGCCAATGTGATGTTCCGCTTCGCTCCCGCTCACACTCCACACGCTGGCTCGGCTCAGGCCCAACTGGTTTATTCCCTCAGACCGGGTCAGTGGGATCGCGCTCATTTCGCCCTCGGGCACGGTCAGGCCACACTGGGCCGACAGGCACCAATAACGGAACACTAACCGACAGAACCCGACAATAACAGAACGCTACAATGGAGAACCGTTAAAAAAACAATGCTTCAGCATTTGCAAGCAAAGCTAGCTAGCTCAATAAATTCACCCATTGCAAAAAATCACTGTTTTCAATGTCTTCGTTATCTACCGGGCTTCTCAAAAAAGTTGGACGGATTTCTTTTGCGAATAGAGGACCCCGGCCCTAACAACATTTAAGCAAAATCAATGCACGTGGAAAAACGGAGAATTTTTCGTAGATTTATATGACACCATGGTTTGAGCTTAAAAAATGAAGCCGTGGTCTTAGGAAGTAAAAGCAAAACTCGTGAAATTATGCTTTCCCAGACTAAGTAGGTCGGCTCGACACCGCGGAAGATCCGCAAGCACTTTAGGGCAAAGAAAGCAACATCTTGAAACTAAATTTACCACATAATTGACAAGTTTCTGGCTCGAGGAAGTGTCAACAATAGGTTCACGCAATTCAAGGAACACAGCGGCGGCCATAAACCCAATCAAAGGCTCACGGCGAATGCCATGCTCGTGTGAGAGATGCGCTACTCAGACTCCAATGGTCAGCGATATCGGGTGGCTCTGGCGACGTTTTGGAGGGTTCTGCAATATCAGGATGAGCAGAGATCCGGAAACGCTTAAGATCCAATGGTTCCAGCAAGACGGTGCCACGCCAATACCGCTAAAGAAAACCGAGAGGGGCTGTGGGAGCGCTTCGGGCAGCGCGTGATCTCGAGGTTCGAGACACGCCCGTGGTCGGCGAACTCTCCGAACGTAACCCCACCGGACTTTTTCCTATAGGACCACCTCAAGTTCTAGGTGTACCGAAACCACCCAAAAAGTTGCGAAGATCGATGCATTGAAGTCAGCGGTGTGCCGTCTGCAGCTTTCCGTGGGTCGTGCTACAGCAGAGGTCGCGCTGCGCCGGGCTAAACTGTGCATCGAACAAAAAGGGAATCATCTCGAACATGACCTCGGCGCGGCTCAGAAAGGCGACTGTCGAGGATCGAAATCCCCTCAAACGAAATGTCTTTGATTAGGCTTTTAGGTGATACCCAATTATGTTTTTTTTTACATTGATACACCCTTCAATACGTTAGTTATAAAATCGTCCAACTTTTTTTAGAAGCCCGGTATTTACCCTAATCAGCAACAATGCATCACAATATAGCCGTTTCTGGATTGTGGCATTTAAGCAAATAAAATGATCAAGGCTGAAACAGACTTTCCGCAGTCAGGAAATCGCATGCGAGAGCCTATTCAAATACATTACAATCCTTCCCGCATCAAACGCATGCGGGAGGTGCGTACGATTGATGCGAGCGTGATTTAATCTATTTGAATAGGCTCTCGCATGCGATTTCCTGACTGCGGAAAAAGTCTGTTTCAGCCTTATTAGAAACCATGCTGGTGCGTTTTGTGAATTTTACAATGCTTGTTTGTAGTGGTATATCTTATATCTGTCATTTATCCCGCACCGTAGTCAGTGTTTACAATTGCTTCACGTGCTAAGAGAGAAAATTAGGTATCAGATGTTGAGTAATTGATTTGTTTAACAGGTTCTAGACGTTTAACAGTTGTTAAACGTCTACTGTGACGATTAACAAACTGTTAAACCGTCTAGTAGACATTACATGAATTATGTTGGCGGCACGGAATAAAATTATTAAACCGCTCTTAGGTAGAAAAATCTTTTAAACGTCTCGCCTATCGGCTCGACGTTTAAAAGATTTGTCGTACCTACTCGCGGTTAATATGTGTTATCTGTCGGTATATCTGTCATTTAGCACTGCTTTTAGCGAACTTCATGGTGCTTTATACAAGTCTCGTTAACCGAAACATCTCAGGTCCAAGTGACAGTTCTGAGCAGTGAATCAGTGCCGTTTTTATGACGGACATTTACATATTTGAGAAATTGCATAAAACCATGTTTTGGCTATAAAATCAACCCGATGATGATGCCACGAACCAAACTTCGTCAGTATTTTTCTTTCACAGTATCTGTTTAACCTATATGGTATGGTTAATAAAGGCTAGGAAACAATTGTGCCGTAAATAAGGGCATGGGGCGTTTTACCTACCTAGCCTGAGCGTTTCACACGGTGCACCCCTATGTGTTTCTGTTGTAAGATGGGTACCTACCTATTGTTATTTGTTACCGTTTCAACTGCATCATCGATTTAGGCATTTGTTATAGCGTGCCTTAGTTTTTTTAGCCGATAGTTTTGGTGCCTTTGTAACATGTTAAGAAGCTGTCAGTGGTGTTGGACATCTACCATGGATAGCCGGTAGGACGCCTATTGATTGACCTGAACTGACCCAACCTGGCCTAAATGCATGAAGACCTCATTATCAAAACTAATATAAAATACGTGATCAGCACCTCTAAAAACACCATTACATCCACACTTAACGAAGTTCTAATAGGTTCCGATTTTCCGACTTTTGGGTCATTGACCGGAACATAAGCATTGGTAGCGTTGATACATTAACCTTCGCCCCAGTGGGGAGGGGGGGGGCATATGTTACCACCCTGTCGCGTTTTTTTTCGTATAAATAAAAAACCGCGGCGCGTAGCGCCGCGCCGCTTGGGGTAGCTTTTGGTACATCAATTTTGGACAATGTGTGAAATTTTTGACCCCAGGTCATGTCAGGTCAGGTCACTAGGTCAAGTTAACTGACCAAGCCTAAAAAAAAGTTTGCAATCATGTCCAGCCTGCAGTGTTTGTCAGAGAGGTTTCAAACTTGGTGGATTACATGATGTTATGGGTGCCTACAATTTGTATATCTCGGATTTTTTATATGCGTGACCTAAGGTCAGGTCAGTAGCGTGACCTTTCCATTATAAGTCAATGGAGAAAAACGAAAATGCCTCTAGATCCGTGTGTACGCATAGAAACAGTCCAAATATTTCAGGATAACAATGATTTGGACCACCCGTGACGACCAAGGTGTCTTTTTTGCTGATAGCCTCTTGAAAGGTCATCCGAGGTCATTTGAGGCTACAAACAGTTTTTTGCCAATAACTCTCGATTGGAAAAAGATAGAACGCTGGGGTTGGCCTCATTGTGTTTGTCTTGCCGAGACGCATCGACTGATATGCAACATGACCTTTTTCGGTCAGGTCATGACCTTGACCTGAGGTCAAATTTTGAAGTTGACCTTTCAAGGTCAAATTATAGTTCATTCGACGCGTCTCGGCGAGAGGAACACGATTCTGGCATTAGAAATGACCTAGCTTTTTTTAGTCAAAAGTTATTGTCGAAAAACACTTTTCTTAAAAACAGCTATTTTTGGAGTTTTTGCCCTCTGGAGGCTAAACCGTTGACCTGAGGTCATTTTTGATGATGACCTTATCAAAAGAAGAGTTCAAAAGCTATCGATTGCTTTTCCCAGCGTTTTTCTAGCTATCACAGTTCCTGAGATATTGGCATGTTTTCTGAAAAATATAATGACAATTCGCAAATTTTGACCTTTGATGACCTCTGGTGACCCCAATATTGCTCTAAGATGAAAAATGACCGAAATACTTTCAAACGTACGCATCAAGAGCTATCGACTGCTTTTCACCGCGTCTTTCTAGCCCTCTTAGTTTTTGAGTTAGAGGTGGGTGGTAACATATGCCCCCCCCCCCCTCACTAGGGCGAAGTTGGCGGAGACCGCCACTGGGGCGCGGGTTAAAGCATTGAGGCAATGATGATGACTACACGTTGACGCTTTGATTTAAACATAAATTAATAGAGACTGATTCTATTCATGTCAATGCCTTAATTGGTTTGACCTTGGTACGGCTACCTACCGTCAACCCCTACATCGTAGTCACGTGAGAGATCATGTCACACTGTGCACAAACTATAGGTACACGCTTTAACCCTCGCCCGCACATGCCATTTTCCCACCCCGCGCCGTTTCGTTCCTGTTGGAGATAGAGCTTAGCGGTAAAGACCAAAAAGATTCTTTGGGAAGAGACAAATCCAATGATACCCGATTTTACCTTCTCAGGTCAGTCATTGACCTTCCAGGTCAGGTCAAACTAAAAAATGTTGCTGTTTTGGGTCACCGTTGGATATCAAGTGCGCTGCTTATCATATACCGATGACGATGCCGTTTTCTGGTGCCAAGCCAGCTAGAACCTCTTTGTCACACTACCCGACCAGATTTTTGCTGCTGAGGTCATTTCAGGTCAAGTTAGGTCAAAGTCAGTTATATGTGCTTGTATGTCTGTGTGTGTCTGTGTGTATACTGATGTGTACTGTGCACCGATTGTTTTTGTGTCCATATTACATGAAATCATGATCTGAAAAGCTTTTACCAAAAATGCAGTCAAAAAAACTTCACAAAAAGTAAATTCAGCTTGCCTAAAACGCAATTATCTTCTTAGATGACCTAGGTTGACCTTGACCCTGACCTTGACCCCTGTACATCGTCGAACAACATGTTCCATGATAGGTGGGAGGTAAGACTGGCAAAAAAGGCCGAAATCAACGTGTCAAAAGCTCACAAGGCCCATGGCAAACGCAAGATGTTGAGAATTGGCCATTTGGGTCATGACATGACCTGACAAACAAGGTCATATCTCCGAAACCAAAAACCACAGAAACTGGAAATTTTCAGTGGACATCAAGAAAGGATAGAAGAGCAGCTATACCAAAAATCAGCCTTCTAGCTCTAAAAATGTTAAGTGCAGAGCAGAAAGACTACCTGGGGGGGGGGTGGCAACCCCCCCCCCATGTGCGGGCGAGGGATAAACAAGGTCATGTAAAGCGACTTGATTATGTCAACAGTGGACACATGTACGGCCAGCGCTTTGCGGTCCAGCACCGGGAGCCCGGCCGCAGCCGGGAGAGCGGGGTGCAGGAGCGCCACACCGTCTGGGAGGTGGCGCGCACCCCTATTCACAGCGCAGGCCCGGCTCGCCTAACGGTTACCGCTGCCACTACCGTTCACATACTCCCACTGTCATGAGACAGCAGGGGTGGGAAGCTGATTGATGAGGATACCCTTGAGGTGGGTCCGAGATTTGCTCCGCTGCCCGGTACCAGTGGCGGATCCAGGGAGGGGGGGGGGCAAAATGGGCATTTGCCCCCCCCCCCAAACGGCATAATTTTAACATTACGCCTATGGACGATGCATGGAAAGAATCGATAAATTGTTATGGTTTGCCCCCCCCCCCAAAAACTCTGAGCTGGATCCGCCTCTGCCCGGTACGCTCTTACAATGGGCACATCCGATGGTCGGCTCAGTGGCGGGGCCCGTCCCCTGCGCTGCCCCGGCCCACCGGGGGACCTCCTGTGGCGACACTCAGTCATCCATGAATTGAGCAACTGGTGCAGCCCAAGATAAAAACTACTAAGAATCAGTTGTAAACCTATTTTAACCAGATCGCACCGAATGTCACAAAATGTGTTCCAGATAACCGTTCTAAAAATGGCTATTATCTTGTCATCTCCACATTTCTTTGTGATAAACTAACTACCTGTGTTTACTTGTTGATAGGGTGGGTGGCAAGGTCACATGAAGCTGCGGAGACGATGGATTTTAAGGTGACTACGACTCAGACTCAGACTCTGACTACGGCCAAAAAAATATCCGGCTTCAAAAATCGACTCCAACTCCGACTTCGGACAATGCCCAGCAAGTCCATATAATGAAATAAATTTTATTGTCGGAGATCTTTTTATCTTGCCTGAAGCGACCTTTTGCGCGTTCCAAGGCCAATGTTGCAAATAAGTGCCTACTTTTTAAATAGCATGCATACATAAAAACAGGTTTTGACGCAGCAGCCTTCTTCAGTTTTTTTTTTTCAACGAAAACGCTGGTCCAAAACCGTAGTCTTATGTTCTTAGCTTCAACAAAATCAGATTTTGAAAGGTCAACAAGCCAAATATCATGAAGCAACCAGGTGTCGGGCATGACTTTGAGCAATGCAGTGCTAACTTCGGAGTCGGAGTCGGTATAAGATTTTAGCGACTCCAACTCCGACTCAGGGCAAAACTTCCGACTCCGACCGATCCGACTCCGACTCCGCAGCCCTGGGACTCAGGTCAAAGTTATTTCCTTAGATGACCTCGTTTGGCGTTTTAAAACGTCTCAGCGTAGTTTTTATGAGCTGATTACAAATTAAGCACAGATATAAACATTTCGGAACTAGTTCTGGCAATATGTTACAAAAATGACAGCGATGGTTTATAGTGACTAATGGATAGCCGACGGGACGCCGGTTGACCTGACCTGACCTCGTTTGATCTACTCAAATGGATGAACACATATTCTTTGATCGTAATAATTCTTAAGTTTGAAATCAGGACTTCAGAAACATAAAGCATCACTTTTAGAAGTTCTACAAGGTCTCGATTTTCCCGATATTTGGTCATTTACCTGACCTTCGGCTTCCAGGTCAGACTAATGGCCTATGTACAGGGTGGGGCAGAAAGATTCACCTGTTTGTTTTCAGTCCATGACTGAAAAATGTACATATGAACGGATTTTATTAAAATTTTGCATGCGGCCTCCAAACTGACTTGTCCATTGACATTGATATCGTTTTTGCATTTTATCATAATTTTTGATGAGCTATGGCGAAGATTATAATTAACCCTCGCCCTGGCAGGTCGCCCGAGCCTTTTTGTGATGCAAACCGAACTATTAGTTGGATCGTGCTTAAATTTTCAATGGCCTCTGGGACATCCTTCGCGCAACTTTTGGTAAAAAAAATCGGGTCATATCAGGTCACCGAGCTACGACGTCATAATAGGTACAACCTCCGACCGTTTTTGACAAAATCGCGCATACCGTAACTGGGCGTGGTCTCATCGACAAGAACGAAACTATCCCGTGTAATTTATGTTAGAATTTGACTATCAACTGACCGGTGTGCAACGAGCAGATAGGTATTGATACTCGGCAATGGTCATTTTTGTTGTTTTGATTTTTTAATATAGGGGAAAGTGGGGTAAGACGGACACCTTAACTTTGGAGCCATTTTTCGGCCGGTTAGAAACGTCATAGAAAAGGGAAACTGAGTGAAAACTTTTTTTAGACATTTTACTTCCATTTGCCAGAAGATGAGACATAGACCTGATTCAACAAATAAACTGCAGCTATTTTTGCAAAACCTTTCAAAAACCCGTCTTACCCCACCCCATGGGGTGAGACGGTCACATGGGTAGGGCAAGACGGCCAGCTTCTTTCACCGACCAGCACAGCTCGCACCAAATGCCGAGATTAGCCGCATTGATACAGTCGCTCGTTGGTCTCAAGTGCTTCGGAAATGGCAGTATACGAGATTCGTGCAGAAGGCGTATGCTCGTATAGAGGCCCTAGTTCAGAAACCATGTAGAACCGTTTTTCACATTCATTATTCGAGAATAAACTGTGCCGAAGGAATATTGCTAACATGTCTGTAAGTATCGGAATCGAACATATTCTTATTAGAAATGCTTCTTTTTTCCTACAGCAACAAAAATATTTTCACCATTGCAGACCCATTGGATTCATAGTTGCCCGTCTTACCTCAAACTCAATGTCAGAAGTTCAGCACGATTTTTCTCTGTGGACAATTTGATGCAGACAAAGCAAATCCGCGGTAAATGAGCACTGGTGGCATATGAGTGTACCACAAGTGATTGCGAGTTTTTTAATCTATAGTGTTGCACACAAAAGCTTGCACAATGCACAATACATTATGGATGTTTTCAATGAAATGAGTGTTTTAACCCTCGCCGGACCTATTGGTTTTCTACATACGCGCCGGCCGAGGGGGGGGGGGGGCGGGTACGACCCCCCCTCGCCGTTTCGCCCGTGGTGGAGCTAGCGCGTCGCGGAAAAAACGAGCGTGTGCGCCGTTACGAGACGCAGAGATTGGTACCCGATTTTAAGGTCCTAGGTCAACCGGTGACCTCTGAGGTCAGGTCAAGTGCCCCAAGGTACGGTTCAGTTTTTGGTGAATAACTTCGCAAAAAACGGCCGCAGAGCGCCGATTTTGGCAGCATCGTGTTCGTCTCGCTCAGGCGCGTCGAATGATATACTTTTTGTCCGGGTCAGGTCAACTTGGGGTGTTGACCTCAGGTCAAGGTCAGGTCAGCACCCCCAGGTCACAAAGTTGGTCGAAAGAGGTCATGTCGCATATCATTCGATTCGGCAGGTCTTCCTGAGTCCATTGGTGGCTTTCCCGACTCGCTAGCTCAATTTGATCAAGAGTTATTGACGAAAAACTAATATGACCTTGATGACGTCATAAATGACGTCACGCAAGGTCAACATTGCAAAAGTGACGCATCTAACCTTGCAAGGAGTGCATCAAATCACGATTCTGTGTGCTTGAGATAGTTGGAGATCGTTCCCGGCGCCAGAATAGCAGTTTTCATTTTTCCCCATTGACTTATACCTAATGGTGAGGTCACGAAAATGACCTGACCTCATATGACCTTTAGGAAAAATCCGAGATATACAAGTTGTGGGACTCATAATGGATACTAGATTCTGCAAGTTTCATTTCCCTGTGACATCTCCTCTGGCAGTGAGGGCGTTGCGAAGTTGCGACATCTGAAGACCGTGCAGAGGTTCACTTATGACGTCATAGGTCAGTGACCTGACCTGACCCAAAAATGCGGTTGGTGTCAAAAGATCCGGCTTGGATCAAAGGTCAGGTATGCCAAGTTTCAGCTCTCTATCGCCAGCGTGTTCGGAGCTATCGCGAAAAAACCCTATGGGGGGGGGCGGCACCCGCCCCCCCCCCTCGGCCGGCGAGGGTTAAAGAAATCAAAATAAAAGATTATCGACTGAACACAAATTCACCAGACTTCAATGGTGGTGTGTAGTGAAAAAGGCAATTCTGGTCCTAATTTTTCTCGCTCGTAGCGCTATTGGTTTGGTCTGCAGAAGGGGTGCCCGTCTTACCTACCCTGACCGTCTTACCCCACTTTTTCCTAGGTATGTTAAGAGCTGTTGTGGCTATTTGTTTAGGCACCAAACAACATCGGTGATAGCGAGGTTATCGTTTTATTGCGTGCAAAGATATGAAGACTCTTCTATGTAAGTACCGCACGGTCGGGGGTAACACACCGTGACTTGGTGGGGAAGTGAGGCTTTACTTTTCCTAGTATGTTCAGCTTAGTTTAGCTAGTTTAGTTCATTCAATCAATCATCCACAGGCATACACCCAATGATGGATGAAGTCATAATATAACACAAAGCTTGTCCAAAAATAAGGTTTGCAGGGTGAAAGGAAGTTATATTTGCGCTACTTGAACAGTTTTTCTTTCTCCAGGGTTGAAATGGAATTTTGTGTGACAGAGTAAGCGTAAAAATATGTTACAAGTACCACACCTTACACTTCTCTTGATGCATCTAAAATGACCGTCGTGGTGCGTGCCACATGAAAAGCCAAGGCTGTTTAAGTTCTTCCAATGACAGCATATAACAATATTTTAACCCTCGCCAGGCGAGGGCCTTTTCCATAACACGGACGGCGAGGGGGGGGGCTGGTACGACCCCCCTCGCGATTAGCTTCTATGGCACTTAGAAACGCCAAATTTACAGGGTAGGTGGGTCCATACACACAGAGAAAAAATCACCCCAAAAAATAGGGTACTACAGAGTACCGATTCTGCACTACTATTTCGGGTATGTTTACCTTAAAAATGCAGGTAATCCCATCCCAGTCGTGTCTTGCTACCACCATAATCAAGGTACCCGAATTCCATTACATCTTTTTCCTACTCTTGATTTTCCGTTCATTCGAAGACGCTTTTCAGGGTACACCGCTATTTGAGGTAACGCTACGCAATTATTACGGGTAGTAATACACTACTTTCGGGTTTTTGTACCATGCCCCAGGTTCATTTACCTCGTATTTTGGGGTAGTGTAACCTATTATGAGCGCATAAATATGGGTCGGATAACCCAATGTGGTGTAAATGTACGCCAATCGCTCTGCAGAGTGCCAAATCTGTACCATTTTTGCGGGTACCACGGTTCTGAGGGTTTCGTAACCAGGTGCTCGTATCCAGTGTCATCAGGTACTTGTACACCACGCGTCGGTTCTGCTACATTCCGCTACGCAGTTCACCGGAACAATCTGCTAAAATATACGCACACCGCAGTATATCCCGCGCCCCGCTGGGCTATTCAGCCATACGCGCCCTGCTGGGGGGGGGGCAGATTCTGCCCCCCCCTGTCTAACTTCCGAACCGATGGTCGTAGAAAGACGGGGAAAACGCCGGCGCCGGGACGGCCGGCGATTCCAGCGATCTGTTTGGTCGAGCGCTTAGTTGGTAGGAAGCTGGTAGGCATTTTTGTAAATTGAAAAGTATGATGTTTTAAAATAATTTTCCTTTACAGAATCGCTTAAATGAATTATTCGTTGAGAATAAAGGCGTCTTGCACGACAAAATATTTGTATTTCGTGTCGCTTAGTTGCGCCATCTGTTATATACCAACGTTGGTATATTCGTTATCCTAGCAGAGGTGGGGATGGAATCGAAAAATTTTCGTTTTTTCTTGCGTCGCACGCAATTTTAAAAAATCGTACTTGACTTTCCAAACACATGCATGTGTTGTCACATGTGACATGGTCATTTGGCTTTATTTCAGCCACACTCGTTTGCACTCACCTGGGCCCAATCTTACCAAATGCCGTGAATGCGCATTCACGGCATTTGGTAACATTCAGAACTATTCCGCATTCACTTATTCATTCGTTCAGGCAACATGCATAATCATTCACGCTATCAAAATCATTGGACAAAATTAGCTGGATGTTAATAAGAGGGATATCTTTGATATCAGTGCCGTAAACTCCGGCCATTGCTGCCAAATCCTATTCACGGCATTGGTAAGATTGGGCCCTGGTGTCTGGTACTGCAGACGGCGTTTCTTGACATCCCAGTGCTGTTTCTTGTTGACTTGACGGCTTGGTGCCCTTGCAAAACACGATCCACCACCACACTCGACCGGGAAAGAAAGTCGCGCAGCTCACTTGCACAATAAAACGCGTGAAACGCCATTAGCACTCGCCGTGCGGCTCCCAGCCTCACACACACACCCATCACGCCGGCCACGGCGGCACAAACTGAAAGCCTGCGCGCCAAAACAGTCAAACGTGGAACGATGATTGGTGGAGAGCAACACCCTTCTGCGCATGCGCGACTTAGGTCACGCCCCCTGAGTTTCTGACAGCATCAGGTAAAATTACTAACAAAAAGGTAACTACCTAAAAATAAGTAGTCAGAAAACCGCATTTAAGTACTTATACACCCTTATGAGTTGATGCATGTTACAGGTACCTGCTTTTCAGTGACAAGTAGTAAAAAAACATGCTGCCAGAGTAGCTCTATCACGACCGATTCTGATTTTTCGGGTAAAGATACCACTCTGTTTGTTAATGATACCCCGAATTTGCAGGGTACTGTGAACCTTGAAGGTACATTTACTAGTATGTGTGTAAAAAGAACCATTGGTGTACGGGAACCCTAAATAAACGGTGTGTAACTATTCCTATTCAGGTTTTCATACCTGAGAAATAAGGGTACTGGTACTCCTCATATGTAAAAAAATCCCATAGAGGGGTAATTATTTTTCTGTGTGTAGGAGATCTCGCCCCTGTAAAAGTTTGGTGACTTTAAGTCAATATTTAGGGGGTTTTGGGGGGTATGAACGCAACAATTTTGCTTAAACATGTCAAACGTTTTTCGGTTATAACTTTTTACCTAGTAAAGATAGAGCAAAAATAAAAGCACCAGTGAACTCAGAACGTCCGTGCGCATCGAATGATATACTTTGTTACCATTTTAAGTGAACTCTGGAATTCAGTTGCCGCTAAGCTAGTCCAATTTTCCCCTGAACTTGTACCGGCTTTTGTGACCTGGTGACCTGACCTGAAAAGACTGGGACTTTAAATTTTCAGGATAGGTGCGAAAAGGTTGCCCCAGGCCAGAAGGTATGCCAAATTTGGCGTAGCGCCGCCGTTTTTACGTTATTTGCGAAAAACCTTAGGGGGTTGCATCAAACCCCCTCGCCGGGCGAGGGTTAAAGTATATAGCCACTATTCTAGTCCCTTTTTATCCCTCAAACGAATGAGCGCGCCAAAACTGACCCAGGCGTTCGTCTGATTGTCAAAATAATGGTTACAGTCGATTCGTCGGATGACATATCAGTAACTACGAGGTACCTAACTAGCCTCAGCCCTGACTACCCTCGGACCTGCCTGTAGCTAGGGGAAATGGGGTCAGATGGTGGACCCTCTCGGGCTTTCCCAATAAGACGCGCAAAAAGGAGCCTATTGCAACGAAACTTCCTGTGACCTCGAGTTAATCAATTTTACACCTACTCTAAAAATTTATTGGCCCTGATTCGAATATAGCTGACCTTGGTTCACTTTTTTTAGTTTTATTTGCTTCCACTTACAAGTGAAGTTTTTGGAACTGATTTTGAGTTTAGCGCCCGTTTGAACTTAAAAGTAATTTTGATAAATGGTGGTAATGTAGTAACATGTTACGAAGCTCTCGTTGGTGGTTGTCACCGACTCTAGATGGCCGGCAGGAAGCCTGCTGGTCGACCTGACCTGACCCGACCCGATCTACCCCAAATGCATGGAGTCATCAGCTTTGTCCAAAACTAACATCGAACTCGTACCCGGAACCCCGATAACAGCTACGGCTCACAAAGTTCTAGCAGGTCAGCTTTTTTCTACTTTTGGGCGTTGACCTAAGATGACTCGGCCAAGACCTTGAAATTGGGCATCATCGGCTTTCTCTCATCACGGGCAGCACCCTCGCTTTTCCGCGAAGCTCTACCTCGATCAGGGGCCGAAAGCATACCTTTAGCGTTACGTTGGTAAACATTTTACCTTAGCGACCCGCAGTAGCGGCGGAACACCTTCAATTAAGGGGGGGGGGGCACTGCCGACTTTTGGTCCCATTCTTTCCATGCAACGCCCATAGGGCTAATGCTAAAATACCAAAATCAAAGGGGGGCACGGTGCCCCGGTGCCCTCCCCGTTCCGCCGCCTATGGCGACCCGTAAAACACGAATAAGAGCTAAAGCGACACAGAAAGCTTACTCGATAGCTTTTTTTAAAGCTCTTTCGCCAACTTCGCCTCAGATATAACTTCGGGTCTATGGCCAAACAGTTAAACAGAGGCCAAACAGTTAAACGGACGGAATTTGCCGAAACATTTGTTCTGTAACAACCTATAATTCAGTGAATGTGTATGATATTCATGTTAGGTTTCACCATCGTGTTTGTTTCGTCGAAACACGTCGCATGGCTTACAATTTGAACTTAAGAACTTAACTAGAAAACTTGACATCAGGTAAAGGTCAATCACATAAGAAGTGCTACAGAAGTATCTTATAGCGTTTTTAGCATATTCGTTCAAAGCAGAGGGCATTCGTGCATTTTCCCATATCTTATCATGATTGGTGAGGTCACATATTTGACCTGACTTCACTTTTCAGATGTAAAATCCCAGATTCATGAACTGTTGGCACTTATAATCCCATTCATTGCACCAAATTTCAGACTTATGGAGATAATCTATAGGAATGGCAAGATTGTAGCTTTTAGAGGCTGAACTGAACTGAACATGACATTGTGACCTGACCTCAGGTGGCCTGCGCTTGATTTTTATGCACGATGCAAAAGTGATGTACAATAAGATATACCGCTGCTTTCGTGGCACTGCGCGCCGAGGTTTTTCTCAACACATGAAAAAAAAACCGGGAGTCGGAGTGTGGCTAAAACACCTCTACCCATCAAGACGAAGACCGGAAACCCGACCCCCCCCCCCCCACACACACTAAAAAATCCGTGGCTACGCCACTGCCTCCTCCCCCTCCTGCAATTTAAGTTAGCTGCTGCGAACACTAATTCGTGCAAGGGGTCATTTTCACTTCTCCTGGACGCCGCAGTACGCTATACCGCCGCGCGGGGGGGGGGGGGGGTCCGAGGGACGCTACCTCCCGCCGCGCCGGATGACCCTCGGGCCTGGGCGTCGCCGCGGCGGGCGATGGACGGCACTACCTCAATTCAATCTCGAGAAAATCAATCCCAAGCACACTGCCAAGTAGTGTACCAAGGCGGTCCAAATTTGTATCCGCCCCTCCTATTGGTCAACGTCACGGCCGCCACATGGATGCATTACGTCATTCCCGTCTGCCAACGACCAATCACAGTATGGTACTTGCGTCTTCATGGTCCCTTCAAATCCTGGGGCCGAACGTAACCTGGGCCCCTGTGTAACCTTGGTCCCGGTGTAACGTGGGTACAATGGTACTCTGGTACTTATGAATGTCACCCGTTACGACCATACGACGTACGGGAATGAGTTATCAGCTGTCTAATCGTAGACAACACAATGTCGAGCCTTAAACTGTAAGCCCGTATTGGTATTGTTTCTTTTATTTGGCTGTCGAACATTATTTATGGTTTGAAATATGATTTTATGTAAAATAATTGATATGAAAAAGCCGTCTTATAAGTTATGACCCCATTTCACCACACGCAAGTGGCAGAAATGACAATGATCAGCTGACGCATTTTTCTTGGCGGAAGTCAGAGCGCGCGGCCCGACGCACCACGCGTATTTGGAAATTCCGACCTCGACGAGCATCAGAAGCCACCTAACAGGCGTGTTCGAAACCGCAGGAGATGATGATGAACGGGTTTATCGAAACTTGATTGGATGAGCATATCGGTAATAGCGATTTCAGTGTGTGCATTTATTGTTCATAGTGGTGTGAAATGTGGTTGGGGTACGACCGACAACCCGTCGGGGCGAATTTCGCACTGGGGTACTCAAAATTTGAAGAATTTAAGACGTTTCCATGAGTTTTGAAGGTATGGATAAGTTCTAAAAATCCGGTTCTCCTTATCTGGGCCATTAACTCCATACGGTCCAAGAAAGCTGGCACACTACCTTTAACGTTTAACGATGCCAATGTTTTACGTGCCCTTCGAAGCCAGACACGGCCTGTCCCGGCTGTCCCACTCCTGACTTTGAATGGCTGCGGCTGCTCCCAGCCTCCCACCAACCTCAGACCATCCCCGTCAGGAGTCTCAAATATCGAGCGCCGGAGCGACTCAAACCCGGGCTCTCACTACCGGGAGTCCACTGCTTTACCAACTGAGCTACCGGACAGGAGGCTTGCCCAAAAAAGGTGCCTTTCAATTTTCTCTTATTGACTTATAGTGGAGAGGTCGCAAAAATGACCTAGCCCTAGGTCATCGATATAAAAATCACGTGACTAACATTTTTTACATAGGTACTGTTACCCTTATTAACTGCTGAAAGTTTCAAAGCGATCCGTCACTCGGTTTAGCTACGGCAAGCATTGGAACTGTTTTTAGGTTATGTCACTTGACGTACAGCTTAGTGACTTCGTGTCTCGTGACCTAGAGAGACCTTGGTCTGACATTTTCAGAACATATGCAAAAAATAGGCATAAAATGGCGGCTAGGCACGTCAACGTTTTTTTACGCGGAACGCTCCACAGCAATGAGGCTCCCAACAAATGACAAAACTGTGAATTGCTCAGGTAATTTCGAATATAGGGTGGTGGGCGTCTTACCCGACTGGGCATCTTGCCCTGTGTTATCCCATACCATGGCCATTGGCCACACTGCATATGCTTATGCATACATTCAGTTCAGGGGGTTCAATCTAATATCAGCATATCGACCCAAAATATCAGCAGACAGTGGTCAGCTCCTTCCTTCGGAATGGCCGTCACGGAAAGTCCTGCTTTTCGTCCATATAGGCATCGACGCCGTATTAGATTTGCTCATCGCTACATGCTTTGGGAGGGGCAAAAAGATAGTCTTGCCCACACGATTTGGCTTTGGGGAGGGCAAATACCCATTTTGCCCTCCCCTGGATCCGCCACTGAGCAATCAGTTTGTAGATAATCGTTGATTCAATCCATTGGAAAACGTTCGAGCTATCTAAACCGAACTTTTACAATACCTATTGGCGGAAACCACATGCCTACCTTTTGACGATCGCGTATTCAGACATCGTAGAAACGTCTTCCGGCCGACCTCCTGACATCACACGGTCATCTATGACGTCATCTCGATGTCACCGACCGGGCGGGACGGACGGACGGGCCGGCATCACACGTGACTGGCCATGGGTGACAGCGGCCGGCCGCCACCGGGCTCCGCCGCCGCCGCCGCCGCCGCCGCCCGCCAGCCGCCAGTGGCTGCGCCGACGCCGTCCGTGCCGGTCGTGCGGTGAGGTCTGTGTGTTGTGGCGGCGGGCGGGACGCGTGTGTGCGGCGCTACAGGAGGCTGTCAGAGGTGAGTGGGTGTCTCAGTGGACTGCTGGGGGGATACGGGGGAATGCCGTGACCGGGGGACCAGTCGTGACCACGTAGCGGACGGGTTGCGCGGCGTGGGGCGCTCCGTATCGTTTCCGCTCACGCTAGCGTGGTACAGTCGAGTTGATAACGCGGCGTCTGGCCGGAACTGACGCTGAGATTATCGCGGCGTCTTGCCGGCACCGTTTGTCTGTCGTGATTGTTTTCGCACGGTATCAGTCTGGCTATCTGTCATGTCGGCTGTGGCCGTGTGGTACGCCGTGGGGAGGAGAGGGGCGGGGGCGAGTGAGTCCCTCGTTGGCTGGCAGCAGGGGCGTCACGGAAGGACTGCTGCCTGTTGTTCGACCCGAGTCACACCGATGAACTGGAACTATTGGGCTCACATGATGCATCATGCAGTTTCGCATACCATGCTTTTGGACGTAGTGTATCTTCTTCAGCTTGGCTGGGAGTGGGAATATACGGGCAGCGCAAAAAGGCGACGAAGACTGAAACAACGACAACACGACTCGCGAAGCTAGCGCGATGTTGATTCCAAAACATCACGTGAGCTGGCTATCCCATATCTTTATTTATTTTTTACAAGTCTAAACAACATATCAAATGTAGATAAGTCGCCTCGGCGCCATTCATCTGAATCTGATCTTCCCGGCTACTTCCGCGTATCCACTTCTCCGGTCGTCTGCCGTCACTCTCAGTCCTCCATCAGCGCCCCCGATGAGTGATGGCCGCCAGTCCACCGCCATCGATAGCCCGGTGCTCTCCGGTTACGGCTCGCTAATTTATTGACGCCACACGGTCACCCCGTGCCGACGATAATGATATTCGCTCTGTGAAGCCATCGATCGTCGCCGGGCTCCAGCCGGACAAACACGGCTCGGAGCCGCTCTCCGTCGGTGGCTGTGGCTAGTCCGCTTCCAGCGGCAGCAGATGAAGCGGCGAGGATACTGAGAGCGGAGTGGGCCTCTGCTGAAGGAACTCGTGATGGGATGATGCGTTTCAGCCGCTGTCACATGCAGTTGGCTCGCCTGTCGCAGCGCTCTCTTTCTCTCTCTCTCTCTCTCTCTCTCTCTCTCTCTCTCTCTCTCTCTCTCTCTCTCTCTCTCTCTCTCTCTCTATCTTTCCTTTCCCGTCCGTGAATGGTGTCCCATGAGTGGCACATTTCCGCCCAGCTCACAGTGGGATGTCGGCTGTGGCAGTCACCGGTGTGGCTCTGTCCCCTCTCTCTCTCTCTCTCTCTCTCTCTCTCTCTCTCTCTCTCTCTCTTTCTCTCTCTCCGGCGACCGACCGGCCCCGCCCCGTCCCGTGACGGAGCCGACACAGTAGATCCAAAATCAGGTCCGGAGAACAGACAGACGCAATGCATGGGGCGGACGAACAGACGGATAGACGAGCGAATGAATGAACAGAAAAATGAACAGGCGAATAGACGGACAGACGAGCTAGCGGGCACACGAATGGATCGACTGACGGATCGATGGGTGGATGGGTGGGTGGATAGACAGACCGATAGATGGATAGACGGATGAAGGGATTGGTAGATGAGTAGACGGTGAACAAGACGTGGACCAACGGGATAGGGCGGCCTACAACAGGATGGACGGGTGGCATGAAACGGGATGACCATAGCGGGGAAGCCCCATCACGTGGGGACGAAACGCATGATGTCACGTTTTATGTCCTTAAGGACGTGACGAAACGTGATTGGATGGGAAGGGACGACGGGATGGGATAATATGGAATATGATTAAAGGGACGGGACGTGCTGTACGGACGTATCGACACGCATACAGACAGGCAACCATTTCTGTCCGACCGTTCGCTGTCTTTCCGGTCATCCCGTCCGAGACAAAGCTACTGCTGACGTGCCGCTGACAGCACAATGCATCATGTCCGATCCAGTGATTGAGAGTGACGCGAGATACGGTGGAAAACCATCGCTGAATTCCGCCAGCTTTCTCTTATGTGCGATTTTGTGACAGCCTGTATTCAAATTTAGACAGCTCGATACAGAGATGGATGCAAGCTTCGGAGTAGCGCTTCGAAATCGGGTGCTGTTATTATTGCTATGTAAAAATGTGATTAGACATGCACGCGAACAGCTGATGTTTTTCCATTTATGCGGAGTAGTTTCTTGTGTTTCGCGTGCTGGGAGCGTGATGTGTTTACGAGTTTCATCGATTAAACATTTCACAAATCCGGCTGGCATATTTGCCTATTGTTTTTCTGCCGTCGCTTTCCTCGCCCCAGCTCGTCGAGTGTTGTGCGGGAGAGAAAACAGCGGCACTGTTGGCCGCGTGGCGCGTAGCGTGCGGCCGACTGCTCGGAGTGCGTGCACGCGACACAGCCTCTCCCCTCTCCCCTCCTACATACAACGAAGCCGGTCTCGATCGTCCCCACTTGCCCCGCACAAACCTCGGGCGGTGCCGCCGAAATCAATACGGCCCGCCGCCCGCGGGACCGTCAAGGGCCCGGCTCCGCGGAAGGCAGTCAAGTTGCGCCTATCGATCCGCCATTCTCTGCGGGCCCTCAGCCCGACGACGGCCGGGCCGTGATGCAATCGATAAGGCGGGCCGAGTTTATGAATTCGCAGCCCCCTCGATCGCCGCAGTCGGAGGATTTATATATGGAACGGGAGAGGCGGCGATCGGACTGCGATCCATCAGGATCCATCATTCCATTAGTCTCGGATAATCGCCTCTATTTAGCGCAATGGGAGTCGTCCTGAGCCGATCCATGGATTACTACCCGGTCGGCAGGTATCAGCGATAGACGGCAGAGCTAAGCAGGTGTCCCCTCCATACCTCAGCGCGATAGGGAGCGGCCCAGAGACATGGCCCACATTGTCGGTTCACCGACCGACGTCCTGCGATTGTTTTATAGATCAGGGTCAGGCATTCCAGTGACATTCCCAGGACCGGCTGGGGCGGCGTCACTCTCGGTCGGTGTATAGGACGATCCACCGCTGAACCTTGCGTGCAGTCGTCCATACCACCGGGATGGGCCCAGTCGGCTGGCCTGCCGCGCAGGTACCGTTTGTGTTCAGCTCGGGTGATCTGATGCGGCCTTATCGCGTCCCGTTCTTGCGTGTCATGTCTACCGTCTCGTTTCTGTGTTATCCGTTTCGTTATGGCATTTTCGCCCGGTCTCTTTTCCTGATTCCGTTTGTTTTGCCGTCAACTTTGTCTCGTTTCCATCCGCTAATGGTCTTGAATTTTCGTCTCTGTAATTTGGAGTTGGGGTTGGTCATGTCTGTAGGCGCTGGATAATGCTTTACGGGTGGCTTGAGCTGAGTGATTTTACTCTGATTTATTTCAAACTAAAGTTGATCGGGATGTCGTAATATTTCGGTATTAAAATAAAATATAAACTCAGGCACAAAATAGCACACTTCACACCGGTTCTTATCACCGTCTTCTCACAGGTTCTTCTTCTTTCACGCACACATTCTCAACCACAACCACCGTCAAAAGCGATTTTTGGTCCGCGGCTACATGAAAGGCTTATCTTATTCTACACCAAGTAAACTTAAATATCACTTAACTTCTTCCTTCCTTGCCTTGCGGTTTCGATACTTATTTTCAAAACCTTTGTTCTAAACCTATTTTACTTGTTCAAAATTATTTCCGTCCTACTTTTCTACTTCAGCAAAATTTTATTTCGTGTAGCTCGTGCCCGTCACGAATAACGCCGCCGACATAGAAACGGCATCTACACCCCCGCCCCCGTCGGCGCACGTTAGCCCGAGCGTCACTTAGTGTTCGCTTCGACAGTTGTTATTCTCCTGCTTCCGCGAGGAGAACCAGTTTAGTCACCGGACGCGTCAGCACTGTGCTTTTCGTCTGCACGTCCGCCGCACGAACGGCTCCGCCCGCGTCTGGAAAGACGCGTGTCACGCGCCCGATGCTCCATGTGCTCCTAGGAGCGTTCTTGTCTGCGATGATAACTAAGTCTCCGACTTGTAGGTTTCTTTCTTCCTTTGTCCACTTCTGTCTGTGCTGCAGAGTCTGCAGATATTCTTGGCTCCATCTTCTCCAGAACTCTGTTGCCAGGTGCTGAACCTGCCGCCATCTTCTTCTGGTGTAGTTGTCGCTGTCGCTAAACGCACCAGGCGGTAGGCGAGGACCGGCTCGAAGGAGAAGAAGATGGTTGGGCGTCAGAGGGTCGAGATCCAGTGGATCGTCAGACGCTGGTGTCAGTGGACGGCTATTGAGAATCGACTCAACTTCACACAGCAGTGTCGATAGGCCTTCTTCGTCCACGACTTGACTGAGCAGTAGTGAGCTCAGTATCTTCCTGACAGAGCGAATCTGTCGCTCCCATACTCCACCATGGTGAGAAGCGCCAGGTGGGTTAAACTTCCACTTCACGTGATGCTGAAGCATTGCTTCATGGATCTGCTGCAGGTTCCATTTGTCTATCTCTTCACGCAGCTCTCTTTCGGCCCCGACGAGGTTCGTTCCATTGTCCGACCGTATCTCTTCAGCTTGACCTCTCCTGGATACGAATCGGCGCAAGGCATTAATGAACGAGTCCGTTGAGAGAGTGTGAGCCACTTCAATGTGAACCGCTCGGGTCGTTAGACAGGTGAACAGCACGCCATACCGTTTGACCATACTTCTTCCCTTCTTCACGAGCAGGGGGCCAAACAGGTCTACCGCCGAGAACGTGAACGGCGGCCGGTCGGGCGTAACGCGATCCACCGGCAGGTCGGCCATCTTTTGCGTCAGCGGTCTTCCTTGAAGTCGTCGGCATGTGAGACAGCGGGACAGGACCCGCCGAACAGCTGCGTTTGCACGCACCACCCAGAACTTCTCTCTGAGTGAAGCTAGGACATGCTGACGGCCTTGATGACCCACTGATTGATGCGCGTCTTGGATGATGAGATCCGTTACGTGTGACTTGGCCGGCATAATAGCCGGATGCTTGCTTTCAAATGCTTGTGTAGACCGACCGAGACGCCCTCCGACTCGTAACACTTTCTGGTCTAGAACGGGATCGAGGCGGCTTATCGGGCTGGAGCGCTTGACATTTTGCATCCCTCTCAGTCTGCTTATTTCTTCTTTGTAGCTTTGTGATTGAACATAGCTGATCACGGCCGTCTCTGCGTCGTCAATTTCTTCCACAGACAGGAGAGCTGGTGTGGTCGGCTGATCAGCGCGAGCAGCTGTCCCCTTCTTGTTCGGCTTCTTCTTTTCGTTGGTCGATGTACTCGAGGCACTCGATCTGCTCCCGTCGTGTGCTGCTGTCCTCGTCTGCAGAGCCGAGAGCGCCCGCTCTGCCTTGGCCTTCAGGAGGCGTCTCAGCCGCAGGAAGAACGCCACCGCTCGCTTCAGTCGGTACCATGATGAGTACTGCAGTAGAAGTCTGTCTGTGGGGTTCTCCTCTGAGGTGCTTGTGACCGAAACTATCGCAGGTCGCTTCACTTCTGCGTCATTCTGGTCCAGTTGGACAGGTAAGTTCAGATCCACAGGCCAGTGCTCTTCGTTTTTCCACAGGAACTCCGGTGCTGATGTCCATCTCGAACGATGGAGAAACTTCTCCACAGAAACCCCACGGGAGGCTTCATCAGCCGGATTTGACTTGCCATCGACGAATCGCCACTGGCTTGGGTCTGAGTGCTGCTGTATGACCTGGACTCTGTTGGCCACGTATGTATGAAAACGGCTAGTTCTGTTCTTGATGTAACGGAGAACGGTAGAGCTGTCCGTCCAGAATGTAGTGCTGTCTACAGCTACTTCTAGCTCCCTCTTGAGCTGTGCGTCTAGACGTACTGCTACCGTGGCAGCTGTCAGCTCGAGGCGCGGAATCGTGACAGTCTTCAAGGGTGCTACTCTTGCCTTTCCAGCCAAGAATGAGCAGTGGGTCTTCCCTTCGATATCTGTCATCCGCAAGTAGGCTACTGCGCCGTATCCTGTCTCACTTGCATCGGCAAAATAGTGAGCCTGGCAGGAAGTGATGGACTTGAAGCCTGGGGGCTTGTAACACCGTCTTATCTTGAAGTCCTGAAGGTGATGAAGAGCCTGCGTCCACTCTATCCACTTCTGTTCCAGGTGCTGAGGAATGGGGTCGTCCCATCCCAGGTCCAGCTGACAGAGCTGCTGTAACAGGATCTTCGGAGCCATCAGAACGGGTGCTACGAACCCCAGAGGGTCAAAGAGCGAGCTGGTTGCCGATAAGATGCCTCTTCTTGTTGCAGGCTTTCTCATGTCCTGAACTTGAACTCCGATCGTGTCTGATGAGACATTCCAGAGGATACCTAGAACACGTTTTTCGGCTGAGTCCGTCTCCAGTAAGCTTTTACTGGCTGCTTCTACTGCTCTGTCTTCTTCTGGGATGTGTTCCATGACTGACTTGTCATTCGAAACGAACTTCGTGAGGTGAAACCCCCCCTTCTGGCATGCTGAGCGGAGCGACTCGGTTAGCTTCACAGCTGAATCTACGTCTGGCACGGACTTCAAGCAGTCGTCTACGTAGAAGTTACGTTCTATCGTGTTCTTCACTTGTTTTTGCCAAAGCTTATCTTCAACTGACAGACTTGGTTCGCTGCCGACCTTCTCCGTGAAGTCACTGTTGTACATATCAGTCAGCATTTTAGCTATATCTTCTTTAGCGCTGGCGCCGACTCGGTTCAGTTTGACGGTGTTGCTGCTGGTGATGTTGGTTCTCTGGTCGCTGGGGCCCACTATGGTCCAGCCAAGGCGGGTCTTGATGGCGTATGGTCCGCCGTCTTTGCAGTGTACGACGTCCCAGGGCTCCATGGCGAGAGGACAGTTACATCCGATCAGCAGGCCGACGTCTTCTGCTTCCACAACCGGAATCTTGATGCCAGCGAGGTGAGGCCACTGCTGCACGACAGAAGCGTCCGGTATATCGCTGCTCGTGACAGGGATCTTCTTGATTGTGTATGTACACGGCAGTTTTACACTGCCGCTCCCGTCCAGGCTTGATACTTGAAGTCCGGTTAGGGCTTGGCTGCTGATTTTTAGCTCGTCTTGCTCCACGGTCGTTATCGCCAGTGACGTTTCTTCTCCCTTTAGCTTCAACTTCTCAGCGAGAGCGTTGGTGATGAATGTCGCCGAGCTGCCACTGTCAAGAAAGGCGTACGTTTTGCTTGTCTTTCCGTTCCGGCCCGTCACCAGCACTGGTAGGATGGACATAACAGGTCCGGCTCGGTCTGTCTTCGTTCCGCCGCATACTTCATTTCTTGGCTCGGAAAGCGGACTGGGCCTTCCTTCTTTTGAATTTCTTGGGTCCATGTGAAGCAGAGTTGGGTGACGAGAGCCGCACTTCGAGCATGTCTTCCTTTTGCGACACTGTCTAGAGCTGTGCCCGTATCGGAGGCATCCAAAGCATAGGCCGCTTTTCTTGACCAGCTCCAGTCTCTCGCTGGTAGTTTTATGCAGCATCTTCTGGCACGCTTCCAGGTCGTGACCTTCCTTGCAACACGGACAGAGTTCGCCGTTTGCTGCATCTTCCGTTGTTTTCGTCACATGAATTTTCGATTTCTTTACTTGTACAGCTTGTTCTCTTCTGTTTACAGGTGATGCCTTTGTTCCACTGGAGATAGCAGCCATCTCAGCGGTTCCAAACACGGGATCGGCCGCCACTTCCACTTCCTTCTCCACGAACTCCACGACATCTTGAAAGCTGGGCTTCGTGTCCTGTCTTGTCAGAGAGAAGGCCACTCGGCGCCAGCCCTCTTGAAGGGCGGCTGGCAGCTTGCCAACAATCTTCTGCATGTTCTTTGGGTGGTTAACCTCAGTTAGACTGCTGATGTCTTCCATAGCATTCAAACAGCCTCTCAGTTTGATAGCGAAGTCTTCCAGCCCGTCTATATCCGTGGCTCTGATCGCGGGCCAGGTGAGCAGCGTCTCCACGTACGCCTTAGATATTTTGTAATCATCGCCGTATTTTCGGTCGAGAGCCTTCCGAGCCTCAGCGTAGCCCTTTACTGGATCAATGTGCATGTAGCTCCGCACTATGGTGTTGGGCTTTCCGTCTGTGTATTGATCCAGAAAGTGCAGGCGCTCCGCGCAGTCTTCTGTCCTTTTGGCTATCCTGCTTTCAAATGCGCGGATGAATCCTTTATACTCCAAAGGATCGCCTCGGAAAGTCTGAATCTGCGACTGGGGTAGCAGAGTTCTCTTCTGTTGAGTTAACAGTGCTTGAATAGCTGTCAGTTCTCGTTGCGAATCGCCATTGTCATCGCCATTCGCAGCTGAGCCTTGTCGTCTTGGAATGGTCTCTTCATTGAGGACACTCGCGCTCATCTCAAGTGCCTTTTCTCTTGCTTCAGCAAGCGCAATTTCTTCTCGCAGCTGTAGCCTCTCTCGTTTCATCTTAAGCTCCATTTCTTCACGAAGAAGTCGTTCTTTTTCTTCGAGTAGAGCTACTTTGGCCTCTAGCTCTGCCCTCTTAAGAGTTTCTTGGGCTCTTTGGCTTGAGGTAGAGGAACTTGAAACGAGAGATGCATGTGACATTGAGCTTCTGCATTCAATTGCCTCCGCTTGCTCTTCGTCAGCTAGAGCTTTCTCCAGTCTTTCTATCAGAACAGCCTTTTTGCCGCTTGTCGACAGGCCTCTCTTTCTGAGTTCTTCCCGTAGGGACTTTGCCGTACGTAACGGTAGGTCGTTTGGAGAGTCAGCTCCCATCTTCTTATGTACTTTGACTTACACTTGCGTTGTTTACGTTAAATGATTCTTACGTTAAACAAACTTCATATCTTAAACTTGACTAAATGTAAGAATCATAAACGTAGAAAACCGCTTTTGACTAAATGTAGGCGCTGGATAATGCTTTACGGGTGGCTTGAGCTGAGTGATTTTACTCTGATTTATTTCAAACTAAAGTTGATCGGGATGTCGTAATATTTCGGTATTAAAATAAAATATAAACTCAGGCACAAAATAGCACACTTCACACCGGTTCTTATCACCGTCTTCTCACAGGTTCTTCTTCTTTCACGCACACATTCTCAACCACAACCACCGTCAAAAGCGATTTTTGGTCCGCGGCTACATGAAAGGCTTATCTTATTCTACACCAAGTAAACTTAAATATCACTTAACTTCTTCCTTCCTTGCCTTGCGGTTTCGATACTTATTTTCAAAACCTTTGTTCTAAACCTATTTTACTTGTTCAAAATTATTTCCGTCCTACTTTTCTACTTCAGCAAAATTTTATTTCGTGTAGCTCGTGCCCGTCACGAATAACGCCGCCGACATAGAAACGGCATCTACAATGTCCTTCCTACCTGTCTCTTTTTGTCTGGCTACGTCCCGTTTCATTCCGTTCTTCTTTCATCAAGTCTTGCAAAACCACCTCGCTCTCCGTCAGTTTCTGACCCGATTGTATGCTATTTTTACATTTTTTTCTTTGGCGTAATGTTTGTTGCTCCTGTTTTGTCGTGTCCGTGTTTTTTTCTTTTTGCATGCGTTCTCATTTCTTATTGTTCCTATCTTTTCCTTCCTTCGTCTCGTTTCGTTCTCTCTTTTCCTCGTCCCGTTGCGTCCCCTCCTCTCTCCCCGTTCCGACCGTTACCCTTCACCTGTGTTCGTGAACGGCTGCCGTGCCGGGGACAGGCCAGCGGGGGCTATTGTGCGCGCCGCACTCACCCGTTACCCACGGCCGGCTGCGGTCAGGCGGGCTTTTTAGCGGCGTTTTTGCCGGCTGATTGTGCGTGACGTGCCACCGCGGCCGGCTGCCGGTCCGCCTGGTCCCCTCTCTGCCTCGACACGACTAGCACGGCAGGCTGGCTGGACTGTGGCACAGCAGAACCGGATGTTAGCGCTTTACGCAGTGCATTGTAGCTAGTCGAGCACAGCGTCGGTGCAGCGTATTGCAACTCCGCACATCAAGGTTTAGGCCCTGAAAGGTATTGCAAAATTAAGTGTAATAGTTCGGTATTGAACACTGTTTGTAGACCGGCGAAGAGGTGAATACCGTCCATCTCAGCTCACTGAAGCGCAGGGACTCGTGAGTCAGTCACGTGTCACGGACACCGGCTCCGTGAGCTCAGTCAAACGGCGTACTTCCGTCCGCCCCAGCCCAGCCCGAGAATGCCACGCCGTGAGGAAACCCTCCGCGGCAGCCGGAGCCCGGCACTTTCCCGGGCCACGAATCGATTTAGAGGTTGAGATCGTCTGCTTATGTTTTCGTGTGAACTGGCGGCTGGCGAGCGGACAGCTCGATCGCTCTCCATGGTATTTACGCCGTACTTTCAAACATTCCAAACTCACTTTTGAAAGTTCTGAACGAACGACTGCACTCTCAAGGGTATCCATTTGCAGCCTGTCTGCTAGTTCGATTCTAAATCTCTAGGGTCTTCTTACTCGAATTTTATTGTTGTTAGGCTTTCCATACACATATCGTCGACAGTTGACTCTCCAAAAGCACCTGTTTACACCCACCCTAATATCGCCGCTCGCTGATCTCGATTAATGGGCCCGGTGTAAAATAAACCGCGATGTGAACCGGTTACTAACCGGCACTCTGTTGGGCTGATCGGCCGCGGAGGGACGGTGATGTGCCAAATTTCAGCTGTGTTGGCGGCCGACACCGGATGGGCACCATGCAGGGCCGGTCAGCAGGTGGTCAGCCGCGGTCAGTCAGCGGTCAACGGATTCCAGGGTCGATCAGAAGTCAGTCGGTCAGCAGTCAGTCCAAAATAATCTTGGCTAAGCGGGTCATTAAGCGAATGAGCACCAGGCTCGATCAGATCAGGAATCGGCTGGTCAGCAGCTGGCCAGCGCTCAGCAGCCAATCAGCACAGCATACTGTCGTTCCTCACCCTTCTGCAGGCCTCTCCGGTGGCGGCTATTTTCTGAGGTGCCACGTGGCGTGTGCCGCCGGCTCCTGCCAGCCCACCGGTGACGGATGGGGTTCATCAGCTGGTTGGCCGCGGCCGGGGGCGGGGGCGGGGGCGCGGGGCGTCACCGTCGCCCTGCCAGTTGGGCGGCGGCCAGCCAGCCGTGCAATGTCATCCGACCTGGCTCAGACCGAGCTCAGACCGAGCTCAGACCACTCAGACATGTCCTCCTGTCGCCCCGACCCCCACTGCTGCAGAGCCTTTGGCTTCACTCGGCCCACCTCTCAGCAAATGCCAGCACAGCTTCCCATTTAGTCCAATACATCTTGTGTCACCCTTATTTCATTTTCTTCAAAGTTCTAAGTTCTAATCGGAATTTCAGTGCAGCCTGAGACTTTTAGTCCTAAACGTCCGCCTCTTTCGCGTTGCACCATCCAGGTACCGTCCCTCACAGGACGATAGTCCCTCCTTTCCAATCACCGGGGACCGGATGCTCGTTAGTTGGGACGTCTGACGGGCCGACTGAACCGGCGGTGCACTTCCGGTCGCCAGGTACTGTCGCTCTCTCAGGTATGGGGAGGGGCGGACCGTGGGAATCCACCCGTGGACCACCGGCCAGCTGACGACCGGATGGGTCGGATCACGGAGAGACGGGGACAGAGACTGCGGGGTCACGGAGACACAGACCGGAGACAAAGAGACACAGAGAGACACGGGGTGGGTTCTAAGCGCAGATACGCCGGCTGGGGTCACGGAGACACAGAGACATAGACCGTGGAGACTTAGAGACTCACACCGGGGTCAATAGAGACACAGACCGGGGCCACGGAGAGACATAGAGACAAAGACAAGGGTCATGGGGAGACATGGAGACACAGAACGAGGTCAAGGAGACATAGAGACAAATACAGGGGTCACGGGGAGAAATGGAGAAACAGACCGGGGTCACTTAGACAGAAGTCGGGGTTACGAAGACACAGACACACAGACCGAGGTCACGGAGACAGCTGACTATTAAGCTCTCTGAGACAATGGCTGAAATGGCTGCATTCTCAGGCTGGTCACGGAGAAGTTGGCTGAAGTATCACGGAAAGACGCTGTATGTGGCTGGGGACGTGGGGCTCACGGAAGCAGAGTCGCGACTCCTCGAGTCGGGGTCAATGGTCATGGAGGCAGCTGTCGAGCTGATGCTGTAGTTTCGTAGGTCCTTTTGCCTTCCAATAATTTGACCTAGGCCGTAGGCTGGAGGATATCCAGTCGAGTTTTATGGCGGCCCTCCATCTTCATTCTATCGTTCAGCTCACCTGGAATTAAGCGTGACATTTACCGTCTCTGTTATAACAATAAAACTGTCACTATCGGGACCTCCGCCCAACATTCTTTTAGCTTGTTAGTACCGGTATGCAGTGATCCGTCTTGAGTGATTTTATTTGATTCTGCGCCAGTCCCGCTAGCATAGAGTCTAACCAGAATCTAATCAGGAGGTAGCTTGTCGTCACTATTCAATCGTCCGACATGCCATTCCCTAACGGGGGAATGCTGTCCTCAGATCCCAATGCCAGTCACCCATTTCTGGCCATACCGCCGTGTGCGCTGCCTGTTGACTGCCTGGCTCGTCCGGCTGCCCGGCGGGCCACTTGCCCAAATCGATTTGTGTATGACGTCATCTCTCCCCGGCGGCCCCGAAACGCTCCACCCCCCCCCCCCCCAGAGGGCGTCGTAAGCACCGGCGCTGGGGGGGGGGGGGGGGCGGTCGATGGCCAGCGCTGGAGCCAGCTTCCATTGCAGGGCGTGGGCAAACACGTGGCTCAACGTCGTCGACGCGACGACCTCGACGCGGCGCGCCAACAGTGGCAGCAGCGGGTGGGCGGGTATGTTGTTTGTAACAGCTACCGTTGAAGTCATTTCACTGTTACGAAATGTTTCACCAGTAGCAAACTTAACGTGACCAGCGAAGCGACTGTACGGGACGGGAGAGAATGTAACGCGCGTGACGATGTCGGTGTTGTGACGGTGTGACGGTACCCGAGCTGTAACGTGACGTGACGCACTGTCCGACAGATGGAGGCTGGAGAGGCTCCTCACACCAACGGACATCGGGCGACAGCCGCCGAGAATGGTCTCAGCGGCGGTGGTCTCCAGGGACGAGACAACGGGCCTGCGCCGGGGACAGGGACAGGCCCCGTGAGGCGGGTTACCATCGCCGACGGGCCGCCGGCGGTCAGCGGCGCCAGTGACGGCGCCAGTGACGGCCGCAGTGACGGCGCCAGTGACGGGATCGGCAGGGGCTCAGTGTCGCCTCCCGTGGTGAAGCCTGCAATGAAACCGAAGCCAGTGATGCGACCCACGGTGACGGCCGGTGACGCGGTGACGACCGGTGACAGTGTGGCGGTCAGTGATGGTGTGACCGGGCGGAGTGTGTCCGGCACAGTGTCCGGTCAAACCTCGAACACGGACACGGACAGACCGGCGCTCCGGTGTGCCATCTGCGGACAACACTTCCGGAATCCAAAGGTAAGGAGGACTACAATACTGTTCAGTAGCGGCGGAACACCTTCAATTAACGGGGGGCACTGACCACTGGGCACTGACCGACTTTTGGTCCCATTCTTTCCATGCAACGCCCATAGGGCTAATGTTAAAATGCCAAAATCAAAGGGGGGCACGGTGCCCCGGTGCCCTCCCCTTTCCGCCGCCTATGATACTGTTCCTTGTCATTGTTGGACGTACGACCTACCTGGTCACTATTCCTACCCTTTCCTTACCAGCTTGTGGTTCCCGTAGGCCCCCACACCATCGATATAGTTGTCGATAACTATAACGATAACCATCGATAACTATATCGGTCGTTCCGATATAGTTGCCATTGCTCACCATTCACGACGGACCCATGGCTACCAATCTACCATTCCTATTTCCTCGAACGTCTTTCACCGCTGACCGGAGCTCTCCAGGAACCAGTGCAGGTCGCTGCTGCCTGGCTTCATCAGCTGTACTTACTTCCGTGTCTCTCCAGTAATTGGATCGGTGTGCGCTGGCCGCTGGACGAGACGGTCGAGTAGGTACGGGTCGTTGCGCCGACGAGGGCTACAGAGTTAGCCGCTGCCGGACTCGTTATCTGGAGGATTACGACTGTAGCTTTATACGCTCGGCACACACTGATATCAATTACATATATCCGTGCTTTGTTGCGCGTATGGCTGCAGGAAAATATATTGTCTTTTACTTTATGATCCATCTCCATAAGATCGAAGGCAGTTTTTCCTGGTAATAACCACGTGATTCAAGTGTTAACCTGACAGTAAACAATAATTTAAGAAATCGAATGTATTATTTCTCAACACTTTGGAACCGGGACACTCAACTGACCTGACCTGACCTGACCTTTTGTGGCCGTTTTCTGACTTGACCCGTGACCATGACTTGCACATCGCTTCACGGCTAAATCTATCGTTTGTCTGTGTTTAACCAGCCATCGAGGGCCGCTGAGAATAACAGTTTATCTCCGGAACTTCAGCCGGAATGTGTGTGTCTGTGTGTGTGCGTGTGTGTATGTAGACTTGTGTTTAAAGCTCCAAAGGGTAGGTATATATCACCATGGGATCTGACAAGCATCGAAATGGTCGCAAGTCCTAGATTGTTTCAGATACTTGTGATTGCTGTCGCTTATTTGATCACTCTGCTTGCGTGTAATACTACAGAAGCATTCCTGCTGCTTCTCTGCTATAATTTCAAAAGCCCTCTCTTGAAGCGTCCCGAAGCCATGGGCGCGGGAACCGGGGGGGGGGGGAAGTGGGGGCAGCTTGCCCCCTAACTTTAGGGCCGTGGGGGCGGTGCCCCCACAACTTTAAGACGGAATGCCGCACTTTTTTTGCAAATGTTTTCTTTTTTGTTGAAAAAGCCAAGGGATGAAAAATAAGTGGCCTAAAACCGGCGAGAAAACTAAATTTGGGGGTACCCTAGGTTGATCTCTATCATGGTGTGCCCCCCCAGTCTGAAAGTAGTTCCCGTGCCCCTGCCCGAAGCACCGGCTGGGTGTGACTGTGGCCTTCTTCACTGACATTCACGAGTCACGCACAGGACGCGTAACTTTCTGTGACGTTCTACTTCGTAACGTCTTCGTGTGACTGCCATGTAACGCTCGTGTGTGACGGTGGCTGTCGGTCGTCGCGGAGGCCCCAGCTGTGACCTGTCGCTCCCCCCCCCCCCACCCCCACCCCATCCCCAGTGCAGGGCAACCGACTCTCAGATCGATGCGCGTTCCTCGCGGCTCTGCCAACCATGCAGCGGAGGTATACTCACAGACATGTGTAGTCGGTGTCTAGCTGACTGTTCCCTCGGAAGTGCAACACGTACCTATATTTGATGGTAATACGGAGAAGCACGTGTTTTGTACACCTGGGTCGGAAACTTTGACACAGCAGTCAGCACGGCACTTCCGATAATGCAGACATACGTGTATAGCGACGGGTGAACGCGAGTGTAAAGACGGTTGTAAGATGGGACTGGACATATGAGGATATGAGTCGTGAAATACCTCAAAAGAATTTGAAAGGGACATTGAATGGCTAAAATCGAATATAAGTGGAGATGGTCTACCCTTATTCCTTGTCTTTTTTTAGAATGCACTATGTTATGAAACACGTTGACAATAAATGCTTGGGACATAAATGAACGTTATTTTATACAAAAGGCTCAACTGCCTGAACCTTTCCTTCTCTCGCAATGTACATAGCTGTGCATAAATTTTGTGCGAATTATGCTCACCAGATCCTCAAAAGCAGATCTGAAATCACGTCCGTCATTGAACTCAGGTCCGGCTAGTTATTACCGTTCCAAATTCTGACCCGTTCTATGTTCTCGGACCGTTTCCTCAGCTAGGTATATGCTTTGCTTTTCGACTATCCATTACTTTGGGGACTGAGCTACCCTTTGCATTATACGGCTGTCTTATCGTGACTGCGTCTGATTCTGAACTGCGGGACTGGGGTTGGGCTGGGTGCTGCCTTAGGACCAAATATCCCTCCCCCGGTCTGCCGTCGTGGCTCGTGTCGCCGTCAACGGACCACTATCTGCCAGTCGCGACAGACGGGCGGCTCGCTGGGAACGGGGGCGCCGGCCACACCTGCACAGACGCGCCGCACCGTGCAATGTGCACTATGCACCGTGCATACAGCGAATGCTGTGCAGCGCTCTGCATGGGGTGAGATTGTGCCGCCCCGCTGCGGACTGGGGCGGGGCGGGACCGGAGATTTGTCTTGTCGTGAATCCGGAGATTGTATCGTCGCTCCGATTTCTCTCACGTGGGAGATAATGTCTGCGGTGCACAATGCATGTCGTTCTTGCAATTATCTCGTTATCAGTATAATTCGGTGGCTTACTAGCTCATATGAAAAGAAAAAAAATTCTTGTGACGTAAATTTCGCGTGACGGAAGGGTGAATAACTTTTGAGCCAGGAATTTGGGAAAATAGATCCAAATTCCAATTGCACCAACCAATGAGTGGATGGACATGACTTCTATCAAAACAAAGAATGTTATCACCAGCTGGTCGAAGGCACATAATTGTCGGACTGTTTTTACTATTTGGTGCTCTCTGCACGGCATCGGACCAATGCTCAGCAGGCTCGTCTCTGTCTTTTGACCCACAAACTGTGGCTCTGCTGTTGGAAACGCGCGTGCTCTTCAACTGGTAATCCTGCTGAAAGCTCTCCCATCACAACCTATCCGTGCTCATCGCTCCTCTCTTCCGTCAGAGCTGCGGGCGTCTCTTCCAGCATCGTCGCGGATCCCGAGCAAACGTCATCACTCTTTGTGAAGAGGCAAGGCCGCTCAACTCTGAGTCACCCTAGCTTCTTACTTCCCTCCAGCCTAGATCGCCTTCGTTCGTCGGCCCCGTCAACCAATCTATCCCTCCTCCGCATCAGCCCCAGCTCCCTCTTGTCGTCAGCCCACCTCCTCCTCCCATATCAGCCCACTTCCTTCGTCCATAGCCAGCCCACCTCTCCCCATAGTCAGCCCACATCCTCCTCCCATAGTCAGCCCACATCCTCCTCCCATAGCCAGCCCACCTCTCCCTTCCATAGACAGCCCACCTCTCCCTTCCATAGACAGCCCACCTCTCCCTTCCATAGACAGCCCACCTCTCCCTTCCATAGACAGCCCACCTCTCCCTTCCATAGACAGCCCACCTCTCCCTTCCATAGACAGCCCACCTCTCCCTTCCATAGACAGCCCACCTCTCCCTTCCATAGACAGCCCACCTCTCCCTTCAATAGCCAGCCCAGCTCTCCCCATAGCCAGCCCACCTCTTCCTCCCCGCGTCGTTCACCCCGCTCCCTCCGTCGCCGCCGGCGGAGCCGCCGGGCCGGCCGTTGCACGGGTGACGGCCCGCCGGCCCGTGGCCCGGAGCGGGACGTTTACCCGCCGGCCCGGGACGTTTCCGGTGAAGGCCTCCGACCGGCACCGACAGCTAATTGTTGGCCATTGTGGTCGGCACCCAGTCTAAACGATTGCCGCCTCTGCTCCGACGCCATCCGCCCTGTCCCCGTTCAGCACTCAGTCCCGCCCACCGGGGCACCACCTGTTCCAGATTAACACTTCGTCCCACCTGACGCCCGTCCTGAGCAGGTCCAACATCAATCCTGTCCGCCCTTTCGTAGTTCACGACTCAGTCCTGCTCGTCCTCCTGTCTGTCCAAAACATCGTCCCACCCGTTCTGGTCAGTCTAGCTCGCAGTGTAGTCCATCGCATAGCCCGTCAGCACCACACTGCATTCGCCACCCTCCATCTTCGCCATAGGTCGGTTTCGAGGCCAGCCGCCGCCCCAACTGCTCCATACCCGGCACCATCCGGGTCCATTTGGCCTGGTCATCCCCGTGCGACTCCCACTGTGACTCTGACTCCGACTCGGGTCATCGGCCGACGTGCACGGCTCGGGCGGCTGCGGCAGCTGCCGGGCGCCTGCAGCGCGGCTGCAGCCCGGCCCGGCCTGCGGGCAAGGCCGGACGCGCCGCCCGGGCCGCCGCTGTCGGCGCCGCGTGCCTTCACGGCCGACCGCCGGCGCCGCGGGCCCGTGTCGGCTCGTCGCAGGCCGTGCTGCCGGCCGAGTGGTGCCGCTCGTTAGGTTTACGGCCGGGTTTCGCACGGAGCGCACCGGACATGGCCGGCGAGAATTAATCTGGTGGCCGGCCGACGAGACGGGTTTTTGCAGAGCCGACAGTTGCTGAAACGCCGCCGGAAGTCGGTGAGAAACTCAACAATTTATGGCTATGATACCATGGTTTTATGGGCACGGACGAGCACGACGATTTTCGGTCAGAACGGGAGTCTGATGAGACGGTTACGTGCGTGAAATGCGCGGTGGATGGTATTCAGAGGTAGGTGGCTGGGAATCGTGGAGGTGGGTGAACACGACTGATGACAACCGTTTTGTGACCATGTGAACTTTCTGAAACTCAATGGCTTCATCGGACCGAATGCATGCACAGTTTTGTACGCTACTGCACGATGCAGTGTGCACACTTAGCTGGAAATGGCCGTCTACTATACACTGAGAAACACATTTTAGAACTTATACTGATAGTACTCACCTGAGTACCTTCGATGGTTTCCATTTTGCCGCTTTGAGGAATTGGTCTTTCCCGAGAACTGTGCATGGTCTCCACTTCGGTTTCAGGAGTGGATTTGGTCTTGACCGAGATAGTTTAGTACTGTAAGTTGTCTAGCTACCCGTGTAACGCAAACAGTCGGTCTGCGGTGAGATTCGAACCAGCAGTCATTCGGTCAGAAAGGATGGTAAACTTCTCACTTTTTTCCTTATAGTTCTCGCAGCTGACGTGTTTTGACGACAGATGTCAGCACAGAAGGAAACTAAAGGCGTAGGTGGCGCTGTGTTAAGAGTAGAGCAGTTTGAAGTGCTGCGATTCCATTTTCGCTTAGGAAAATAGCAATTATTGATAAAAATAAAACATGTATTTTTCAGTAGAAGAAATAATTTTTAATGAAAAAGAGCCTTACTATATGACACGATGTTTATCGATTTTAACAGTTCAAACCAATTCAAATGGATATCCCTAAGGAACACCTATATAATGCCTCAGTGCTTCCGGTCCTTCCTTTCTCGAAAGCACTGCGAAGGCTGCCGGCGGCGTGGTTGTTCCTTTCGCGAGTTGGTGTCTGGCGCACAGCGCGAACGTCTCATGGTGAGTTTGTTTTCTGTATTCTTTGTGTGCACTTAACAGCTTGAAAGTAACCACAGCAAAGGTAATTACTTACTCTGGGAGGTGGCAAAATCTGTGTGCCATTGCCCATTTTTGGGATATAGGACAGGTTGCGATTGCCATCTGTTTGCCAGTGTTAGCAAAATCTGCTTAAATACCAATTCGTGTGCTTTGAGGATATGGCTTAGAAATTAAGCGTTTCTGCCGTTTCTCTAATATTTGTCTTACTCTCCCTTTCAGAGCAAGAAGCCGTAGAGACGATGCTCTCAATGTTGGACACCGAAGTGAGGCAACTCATCGGGCACAACGCCAAAATGTCCCTGTTGTGTCCCGGCCCTGGGTCACGCGTGTCGCGCCTTGACAGCCGTGACCTTGAACGACCTTGACCGGCCGGGCCGGGCCGAGCGGCCGAGGGTCAGTATCGTCCGAGCGGCGCTGGTGTCAACACAGCTGAGTGCCGCGAGGTGAGGTGAGGCGTGTTCGCCGAGACGGTCCGGCCACAGTGAAATAGTGAAATAGTGGTGTAATCGATAATATGCGTGGCCAGTACGCGAGTGAGATTGACCCTGTGCGCGACACCGATTCAGAGACGCACATAAATTAACACCGTCGTGTCGGATCGCTCGTACCGGTGATGGGAGACAACGAGCAGCTGGAGCGTCTGATGGCGCTCATGGTTCAGCAGTCAGCAGGCTGCCATGCTGGAGTAGCTCCTCCCCAGCCAGATGCAGCTACCAGCTGCGCAAACTGTCTAGAGCGGCCAACCGGCTGTCGTCGCCTCCGCCGCTCCTATGGCTAGACTTCGGTCTCACATGGACTGCCGTCGGTAGTGTTCACATGCCAGCCCATACATTTTACCTGTATTAACTTTTTAATGTCTGTGCCTGTGTAACTCATTGTACGTGCCTGTACTTAACAGTGTTTGAATTGTACATCGTTCGCACAGTCTGTGGACCGTGGGGAACGCCGCTTGACATGCATTTTTGCACTTACCTGCATTCCGTGTTAAAAGTAAAGTAAAGGGACTGAGCTGTCGTGCACCGGGAGATATTATGGTCTCTTGCTAAACGACACAGTTGAAACTCAGCACGCTGGTCGGTACTGACTGGGGCGGCAAGCGAAAGGGTTTGGGCAGCTTTTGAAACAAAATGTTCAAAATGTTCGAATGACTGCATCGCATGTTCTGTTCCAGAGTGAGTTTTTTGACATCTGACACAATAAATATACATGCCTGTTCTTTACCATGTTTGTGCATGGAGGGAATGGGAAGGATCGAGAACGCGGATGCTGTGCCATGAAAAGCTGGCGCTCTACAGGGAGGGGAGAGGGGGGGAATGGGTCGTGAGCGCGAATGCCGTGCCAGGAAAGCCGGCGCTCTTAAGTTGTAAAGTTCTCGGAGACCATACAGGATCATATTATGAGCGGGAATTGTGTTCGTTTATGATCTCATGACCTGGTAAAGGTTCTCATGGGAGATCATCCCGCAGTATAAGAGTACCTTATCCGGGCAAAGCTCTCGTTCAAGATAGCACACCATTCTCAATCGAGAACGTTACGGGAAAAACCTGAGAACTTTACCAAACTGGAGACCAACAACTGTAAACAAAGTTCTCCCCAATTGAGGCTCTCATACAAGACCAGAACGACCCCTGCATGGTCTCCGAGAACCATTAATAGGCTTGAGTGTTTCTCAGTGTACATGGCACTTCTGTGATGGATGCTCAAGCATGGGATGAATGTAACGTAACATCTACATGAGCTACTCTTAGAAAATGCTTGCGTCGCGAGTGCCGTCGTGCCGGGAGGGCCTAGACGGTTACGCCTGACACCGGAGCGTCACGGAAGTGATGACGGAGAGAGGAATGATGAGCGAAACGACCGGTTCCTCTTCGCCCCTCGCCCGGCGTGCTGTCCTGGGTAATGGTTTTGTTTTGCTGCCGCCAACCCTTGGCCCGCCCCGCTCCGACGCCGTCGTACCCTCGCCTCACCCCCGTCCTCGTCGTCAAGTTTGTCGCATCGCAACGCTGTCTTGGTCGGTAGAGTCGATGTGGTCAATATTGGTGATGTGTTTAATATCTCGCAAGGCAAGTCTTGACGAGCTGAGTAAGTGAAGTGAGGTCAGAGCTGTGAGAGAGTAAAAACATTCGTCAGCTGAGAGTTGAGACGGTGCAATGTGACTGCTATGCCTCTTTCAGCAGTCAGCTGAGCTGGTGTGACAAGACATCTAACCACTGTATCTCTCTGCCACAGATCTTGCCGTGTCTGCACACATTCTGCCAGCACTGCCTGCGCCGCCACGTGCCCCCGGAGAGCCTGTCGGTCTCGTGCCCCAGCTGCAAGTGCCACTCGATCCTGCCGCCGGCCGGGGTGAGTACCGTACCGGGGAGAGGCGTGAGGGGTGAGACGGGTAAAAAGGAGGCAAGAATGAGGTGAGACGGGCGGTGATAGGATGTAGAAAGGGAAGATGAAATGAAATGGGCGAGGAGAGGAGTAGGCGCGCATGAAGGGACAGTGGAAAAATAATCAAACGGCTGGATGATTGTAGTGAGAGGAGTGAAATAGCTGTCAGGAAGAGTAAGTGCAAGGGAGATAAGATGAACCTTAAAAGTACTTGTACCTATGTGATGGGTGAGGAACAAGCCACTCTATTATTAAAGATGATCGCTGACCATTATTGCATTGCAGCCAAGGGCGTGCAGCATGTATGCCTTCATGGGTGCATGCGTCGGCCTTTTCAGCCTCGTAATTTAATTACCATGAGGTGAGGATGCAAATGTGCCAATTCATCAGACAAATGCGCCTCGCATGTTCCATTTCGTACACGCCCCGTAACGGTGTGGAGCGTGGAACATTGTGGATCTCATCGCAAGGTCTGCTTCGCTCCTCACCTCGAAAGGAGCGATGATTGACGACCAGCATAAGAAATGCAAATCCTTTGTCTGTGATTATTACATAACGGATGGGATAGCTATTATTTCAAGGCTAGGTTATTTTTAGTTTGGCTAGGTGTCATGATTTATTGTTGGGGCCTTAGCCGTAGGTGGGAATGAAATCGACCGTGCAACTTCTCACCAATGCACTGAGCCAAAAATAGACGACTTTGCAGCTAATCTAAGAAGCTATACACTCCACTGATTGATAAAAGGTTCCGAAACTCGCAGCAATCTTTGATCTTCGCAGCATCCAGATATCTCGTAAAATGACTGCAGCAGAGATTTCAGGGCTCACGATGTTTGTGATTCAGAGCTCTTCACCATTGGGTGTTAACCCTGGTATCACACAGCACAAACTGCTGATAGCACCGTAGAAATCAGGGCTCCACCTTCACGGTTGGACTGCCTCGGCCGCCTCTTGTCCAATGTAGCGGCACGATCAGCGATTGCTGGAAACGGCCTTCCTGGTCCGTGTATACAGAGCCTATCGCGCGGCGCGGACGCTTCCAAGCGAGCCGACGCCGGTCGGTCGCCGCGGGGGAACAGGGCGTCGGGGCTCTGTCTGATGCCACAGTGCGGACGCCGCGCTGCTGGTGACATTACTCTGCAGTCAGGGCGCGGGGGCGGTTTGCTGTGACGGTCCTCGGCTTTGTCACTGACGTGGAGGGTCCGCAGTGGGCGCTGGGCCACACGCCGGGCCAGTCGCGGCCTGTCGCCGGCCGACAGAGTGGGACGGTGACGAAGACCGAGTGATTGTGTGACTGTGTGACTCGAGCGGTCTGGCGGTGTGACCTGCGATGACCTCTGTCCCACCTACGGATACAGCCGGCGGGGGGCAGGTGAGTGACCTCAGCGTGCACCCAGACTCGACCCCCGGCGGATCCCAGCCGGACCCCAGCTGGATCCCGCCGGTCAGCCTCCTTTGTCCCCATGCCTCATGCATCAATCGCGGCCGGCGCTGATCCCAGCTCAGCGCGTATTGCGAGCCCATAGACTGACAGTCAGAGCCTATATACCAGCTCGGCACTGAGGCCATCCGTCTAACTCGGACCGGGTCCCGGCATGCGGTACCGTCCTATGCACATGCGTCACCCGTCTCTGTCGCTGTCTCCTCTACGGCACGCGCCCTGAATGACGCGCGGTACGCACTACGCACATCAAGCGGGTGGTGCAGCGGGAGGTGCAACGTGCACGAGATTCAGCGATAGCGACCCGGGAGGTGTCAGCAAGAAGTCACTGACCTCGGCGAATCTCCAGTTGTGTCTCGTTCAAGCTGGAATATCAATCGAAATGGCATACACAAGATGCTTTTTCCATAAAGCAATATGCATTTGCAATGCGATCGTCCTCGTCCTCCATTCGAAGCCGTTTCACCGTTGTGACATTGATATCTTCGACATGCCTTTGCTTAGAAGCTACAGCGATAGCCATAAAATGGCTCATTTGAATATGAACAGCTCCGGTGGCGTCGCGTCGCTAGTGCGGTGGCAGGCTACAACTCAGTGAGAGTTGGTCATCTGGCTACGGCGAATAGACCGACAGCGCGTCTATTTGTCAAACGCTTTGCCACGTCACTCGGCTCAGACTCTTCCCACTGATGCAACGTGCGCTAAAATTGCAGCAGCCTGTTACTCCGACTCTACAGTGCCAAATTAAACATGCTCGACGAGCCCCGGACTGCGTGCTACCTTGCGCATATAATTCACATACCCGCGTAGGCATCAATCTTCTTAATTCTTTCTGTGCGTACCAATCTTATCACGTATGCTGGCCCGCGCGCAACCTGCCCTAAGGGCTGGTGCAGACCACATTCCTCAACCATATTCGCTTCGCGGGCCGTCGGTGGCTGAGCGTCCCTCGGGGTCCGGCACCGCCGCCGTCCTCCGCCACTGCTGCCGTCAGCAGCACCTCGCTCCTTCATCGCCTCTGGCGCGACCCAGCGCGGCCCGCTCGGCGCTCGGCGCGGCCCAGCGCGGCTCGGTGCAGCTATAAAAGGGCCGAATTCAGCCCGGCATGGTCCGGGCCTCTCACTGGGACCGCAGCGCGACGAATACGAAGTGCGCCGCCGTCTGCGAACGATACATCAAGTGGCAAACGCGTCGCAGCGGCGGCAACCGCGGCCGGTGCAGCGCATAGAAGGCCGCGTGGTGGTCATGTTCTTTGAGAGATGAGAGGGCGTGATTTTGGGTTGGAGGTTGATTAGATAAGGGCAAAAAGGGATCTGCTTATCTGCTGCTTTCATTTAATGGTATACTTTTCAGAGTCTCAAGAGTAAATGTATTTTTTTTTTTAAATGATGGCAAATATTTCGACCCCCATTGAGGAGCCTTTTTCAATGCGAAATTACATGGAATAATATTCCATGTAATTTCATTATTCCATTAATGCCATGGAATAATATTCCACGCCATTATTCCATGTAATTTCGCATTGAAAAAGGCTCCTCAATGGGGGTCGAAATATTTGCCATCATTAAAAAAAAAAAATACATTTGCTCTTGAGACTCTGAAAAGTATACCATTAACTTATCAACCTGAGTAAAAGATAAAATGACTTTAAAGTCCCACTTAACTGCTGCTTTCATGTTACCGAATATAATCCCTATTATCCGAACAATTTATTCTGATCCGATCGCCTACAACGTTCCGTTCTTTGTACCGGGTGTCCGTTTTAAAATGGTACTCATGTTTTATGCTCTGATTTTTTTTTGTCGCACGAGCTGTATCGTTAAAATTTCACGTGCTGATAAAAGACATCATGGCATGACAGAAAATCATAAAATAACTATTTATATACACTGTGAAAATAACTGTCTTAGGATGCGGACGGACGTACAGAAGGCTTTTGCTGCAGAGGCCTATATTGTGACAAAATCCTACAACAAGGCTGGGCGACTGTTCCTTAATAAGCTTAATTTTGACCATCTTAGGGCTGATTTAGCGCCGACCAAAAGCTGTGTTAGAGGGTGGGTGGAAAAGTTCAAGAAGGAAGGCAGTTTAACCGGTAGAAACTGCAACGTGAGAACAAAGGAAACCATTCAGAGGGCGGCAGATTCTGTTAAACAGAGCCCAATCGCAGCCAGTGTCTGGGCGTCAAGAGGACTTCGCTACACACGATCCTGAGGACAGATTTGCGTCCATGCACCCCTACATTATTCAAATATTTCAAAAGATAACGCCATCGGACATGAAAAAGCGGGTGGAGATAGCGAAATGGCTGGAACGGCACCCAACGGTGTTTGACAACTGGTGGCTTTCCGACGCCCACGGTGATCCGACGCAAAGGAGCTCATGTGGAGCATCTGCTTTAGGCGCGCCACCAGAATACTGGTAGATTTTTCGCATAGTGTTATATGTTATCTGTCTTGCCATTTTGTTGGCAATACGATGCTGTCAAAATCATGACTATGCCATGTTTGATGTACAAGTTATTGATCGAAACCTGAGTACCTTTTTAAAGCGGACGCTTTGTATTATGTCGACACCAGCACATTTCATCGAATACCCCTATCCACTCCCTCATGTCATTTAGGTGCATTTTTTCACATGATTAACATTCACGTACATTCGGCTACGGCCACGAGGGTCTCAGTGAGTTCACTGGCGGTCGCAGCCGCTAGCAAAAGGGGGGCCAAAGTCACACTCGCGGGACATAACATTTATCCGTCACCGGGAGGGGGGGGGGGGTGATCGGCTAATTTTTTTACGTCCACGAGGCGCCGCGCAGTTGGCATTACTTATGCTTCGTCCATCTCATTCTTACGTGAAATATTTAAGCTCAATTTAAGGCAAAATCACCAGTTCCATTTCCCGTCCCACGGTGCTTCCACCGGTCGGGCCACTGCACCATGACGACGGATCGGTGTAGCATAGGTATACTGGAAGGTCAGGCACGCGGATTCATGACCTTACCACTATAAAACAATTCGGAAAAGTACAGATACCTCTTGCTTTGAACAAGCATGTGAAACCCAGAGAGCATTTTCAGACTATGACATTTACCCATATAGGTACCTAGTTGTGTGGCGGCGGGAGAGCGTAGGTACACCGACCTCTGGAGACCCCACAGGTTCCGAGCTTTCAAAATTGGCATCTGAGGGCCGCGCGCGACTCCGCGGGGCTTCGCAACGGCTCTATTGGGGCTCACTCAACCTGCATAGTCCTTCTAAGAAGACTGTCCCTGAGCCCTAAGGACTTCATCAGTCTCTGCCAGCCCCAGGACCCACACCGGCTCATGGGGTCCCGACGTCGAAATATGAGGGAATCTGCGCGGGACCATCAGGACGTAAAGTAATCTCGATCAGGACCAACGTAAGGCTGTGCCGGAGACTGCGTGAGCCCTCTGATCTTCAGAAACCCACCCATGTATGTTTTCACGTAGAGGCCAGTTTAGGGCCCTCAGAGACCAATACAGGGCCTGGAAACTACAAAGGCCAGTAGTTTGAGACCATCAGAGACCGAGTTGGGCTCTTAGAGGCTAATGTAGGTCCTTACTCATTACAGGCCAACATGGGCCCTCAGAGGTCAACGTGGGGCCCTAAAAGACCGGCATGAGCCGTCGTTGGACCCCAGAGGCCAGCAGAGGGCCCTCAAAGGCCAAGAGGCCAATGCAGGCCCTTAGAGGCCGGCATCGGGTCTTCAGCAGCCACTGCGGGGCCCTCATTGGCACCTAAAGGTTCGTCTTGGGACACCAGAGACAGAAATAAGGCCACCAGAGACCGTTGTGAGACCCTCAGACGCCGGTTGGGGCCCCTGAGGCCGGTTAGGGGCCCTCATAGGCCAGATGTGGGGCCTCAGAGGTTGATGTAGGCTCTTAGCGGCCAACGTGGGCGCTTGACCGCCACTGAAGTTCCCTCAGAGGTCAGTGTAAGACGCTCAAAGACCGGTGTGGGAGCTATATTAATAGCTGGGCGTGGGTTTTTTGAGCCTCGTGACGATCGAATAATTGCCAGGGCCCCATACACCTATATGGGGGCCCATTGGTTGTTTGAGGTGGGGGGCAAATGATATGATGGCCCCCTTTATTGACCTTTGGGGGGGCATGGCCCTGATGCCCCCCCCGCGACTGCCACTGTGTACACATTACACACATGCCTCTGAGATTACATACTAGCTCACGCAAACTCTATGCAGGCCCCGGAGGTCCCACGCCAATCCCACGAAACCAAGCCGGCATACGGCGTCACCACCGGGCTTCTGAGGTGCACAGCACCAACCCATGAGGTCTTACTTTAGTGTCTTAGAGCCAATCTCCTTTAGCAGGGCCCACCCGCCACTGCCGAAGAGGGTCTCATGCCAGCCATTGCTGGGCCTACGAGAGCCTCAAGTAAACCCACGCTGATATTCCATATAAGATCCGGCCATACTCGTGAACCGGTGCCAGCGACGCTGACCGCCAAATTGACAGGATGCGAAACTGAGCCCACTCATGAGTGAAATTCACGTCCTTTGATGGCGCAAGAAAGAAAATGAAACATACGAAAAGCTTTTCTAGGATTTTTGTTCGATCTGAAAGGTGGGGCCAAAAGATAGTATGGCCCCACCTTTCAGCACCAAAGGGGGGGGGGCCATGGCCCCCGTGCCCCCCCCCCTGGGACCGCCTATGAGTGAGTTTTCCCGCTTTTCTAACATTGATTTTTAGTGGTGTAATTATATTCCTGCCGCTAGATGACACTAGTGATCAACGCCTGAAGTTAGGCTGTTCCGCAAGACATTACAATATCGCGCCTTACGCACAAACACATGTTGTCCGCATGGTGCGGTGGTGTGTGGCTCGGGCTAAGTCATAATGATTGAAGTTTATAGTGAATATATAAACGTCAAATAATAAAGTTCGACCTTTATCAATTGATTTACGTACCTACTCGCGAATCGCCCGCTTTACTTTACAATGCGTTTTCTTTACGCATTCCATCCGAGAAAGCTGTTGAACGATATCTGACAAAGCAGCTAGCACGGTAGTTTTCTGGATGTAATGTCTCCATTGTGAGGTGTGTTTAGCTTTTTGTCTTTTGATGTTCGGACTGCTAGAAGAGATGTAAGTCTCCTCCCTTGATCAGACTGTGTTAATACGGGCCAATTGTGCTCGTCAACACCGAAGGTCGCTACAGGACTTATGGGATGGGACGTTGCGTGTCAGCACCAATGACCGTGCGTTTGTTAGTTGTCCTTGTCACGCACTGACAATGGCCGCAGGCGCTTCCGTCATCATTTTGTCCATTAGGACTCTCGGAAACAGACGGGCCCGGCCGCAGCCCTTACCGCGGGAAATGATACGACCTTGGTTTATGCAGTCCCGTCGTTGGAACCCGAAAGCCGCAGTGTGGATCGCAGTGTTGTTGATAAAAGACGGTTCGCTAAAACAATCTGCCAAAACACGCCCGACGTGCTTCCTGCATGCTACGGAAATTCACCCAATGCCATGTGAAATAAACTTAGAGCCTCGCCTACGTTTCCCATTCGTTTCTCTCTGAGAATCGTGTCCATATCGTTCCGCTCCGTGTTTCACCTCGCGGGGACCGTCGCGTCCCCCTGTCACCGGCAGTTCAGAAGGTCACCGTCACCGTCGCCGGCCTGGCGGCATGTCCACTGTCACCGCGACCTTCTGACCCCAGAGGTCGCGGGGTGAGGGATGGGCTGGGGGCGGGGGAGAGCTGGGGAGGCGGCCGGGCACCGGACGGGAACGGGGCTCGTGACGTGTAGCAATGGACGTCAATTGTTGGTTGTTCCGGTGGTCTGGAGCTCGGCAGAACAGATGGCGATGACGCCATCACGGATCACATTGCCGGAACGCTGTCGGTGCGCTGGTCATAGCGACACGTCAGTGGGGGGTCGCCCTCGCTCGTCTGTGGGGTGACGGTTCGAGGAGCAGCTACGCTCGGGATGATCTGTAAGTGCAGAGGTCAGCAGGGGGACGGGGTACGCTGCTGCCGTCACTGCCGCCGGCCAGGCGTCGGCGAGGCGGCGGGATTGGTCACTTTAGCATCAGCCTTTCGACCACTACCGGCGGTCCACTACCCGATTGAGCTGCTCACTGCTCAGTGCTCTTTATCCTGTTGACCAGGACAGGACCCTCGCCGGGGCGGTCCACCAGTTCACGCCGTGTGTCGCCCGGGTTTGTTTTGACGCGCCGCTCTGCAGGGGAGTCTGGCTGACCGAGTGGTGCGGGTGGCGTCAGGCGTGCTCCTCTCATCTGTCGGTCGGGGCTCGAACCGGGTGAGTCACTGCTCTACCGTCATCGCTCAGAGTCAGACTCTCAGGGCCGGGACGTCGAGTGAGGCCTGTGTGGCGCCCTCGGTGCGTGTTTTCGCAGGCGTCGGTGGTGGTTGGGCCGCCGGACCGGCTGGTACGAATTAGGGCTGTCTGTTTATGCAGCGCCCTCATTGCAGACTGGGCTCTCCAGATCGACCTTGCCTGTCGGGGTCAATCAGTTTTACCGACACGGCGCTGATCTGCGGGTTAATTGGTCCCGTGTGAACTGGAGCGAGACGCCAATCCAAACGGACGTTAGCCGTCATTTGTGTTTGCGGTTTCCAGATCTGCCCCGGGGCTCAAATTATCCGCATAATGTTGGCTCACTCACTGATGTGTATTGCGGCACAGTATCATGGACCAACAATGCTGTAGGTATAGTGTATACCGCACAGGCATAGACCCCTGTATACCGGTATACAGGTGTCTTTGGCACAGCATAGCTTAATTCTGTTTGCGTCCAGCCTGTGCGCAACATTATGACGTCACGTTTCTGCCTATGTAAGTTTTTTGAAATGATTTATATAAACACAGTTGAGAGGCGGTCCAGCGTGGAGAAATAAACCTCGGCTAATTAATGTACCAATTATGGAACTTAGACTCAGGATAAATGAAGGAGCCTACGTCGCCTGCATTTGAACATTGCGACTTCGTTAGACACGGAATATGATAAGTGGTATCAATTTTCTTGTACATAAGCATGGTAAGTAAATAAAGCGTATATCGCTGATCTCGGCCGCATAACATGTCCACTGACTGACCAGTAACCATCTTCTTTCTCCACCAGGTATCGGGTCTCCAGACGAACCGCCTGCTGGCCTTGGAGCCGGACTCGTGTACCGCCTGCGCCGGTACCGGTACCTGCCCCACCTGCGTGGCGGTGGCTGCAGAGGTACGCAGTACGCACGGGTACCGAAGGTGTCTTAGCTTAGTATAATCTTGTTCGTGTTTCGTTTGTTTTAGTCAACTAGTCTGAGCTTTTGACAAACTTTTGGCATTGGTGTGCGTCGTCTTGCTGCACATAGGTACAGGTCTCGCGGGTTTTAGCTATAGGTTTTGCACTAGAAAATTTAGTGTACTCCAGGCTATATCTTCGTCGTCTTAACCTGCGCCCCTTTGGGGGGGGGGGGCGAAACGCCCCCCCCCCTGTCCTTTTCCGTCGATATCTCCTAAACGGCTAGATATCGCCACCAAACTTTCAGGACCCCTCCGGGCATCAATTTTACACATTGTGACCAAATATTGTTCCAAAGGCTATGATAAGTTGGCCACAAATGACGATGACGTCAGAATGACGTCATGTTCTGTCATTTTCGACCGAAAAAAGACCTTCGCGAGAAGAGCTGTCAGGCCTACAGCTTTGAAGATACAGAAAAATGATCAAGACATAAAAGTTGTAGAATTGATAGGGCTACAAAACTGCTATCTCGGATTTGTGAAATTTTTGAGTTTTGACCCCCCAAAATTAAAAAAGCAATTTTTTGGATATATTTGCCAAAAAATCCATTTTTTTTTTAGTTTCGAAAAAAACGGAACATATGTGATAGCACCTACCGTCTTCTATCTACATACCAAATTGCAGATCAATATCTTGTTTTTTGGCCAAGTTATAGCGAAAAAACTGTTCAAAAATGATGACGTCAAATTTTTAAACTCAATTTTTGGCAATTCTAGACCACGTAGAGCAAAACAAAGACCACCATTAGACTTTCCGTGACGAGCTGCATCGAATCCATACCCATTTTATGCAAAAATATCAACTTTGAAATTTGACCTAATTTGACCTGACCTTGACCTGACATTCACCAAAACGTAACCTAAGCTGGCCCCAAAGGCTGCCTGACCCACACAATCGCATTTGTCTTGTAAAATGGACCATAAAACATGTATCACACGACACTTTCATATTGTGACCCCCAGGTGACCCCCAGTGACCTGACCTCTGTGACCTGACCTGGTATCAGTGACCTCAGATAGCGAAGTATATGTTTGACGAACAATGTACCATCGATGGTTTTCAATAACTTACCAATTTACTCGATTTCACAACACATTTCTTGAAATGCCTGTGAACGGTGGAAATCCGACCTTTGACCTGACCTGTGACGTCATCGGTTTGACCTAGGTCAATTAAATTTGGTCACAAGATAGTTCCCGGGTGGGGCTATTGAACGCCGTTTGAATTTTGAAAATCGGCCGGTAAGTTTCCGAGATCTTAGGGGGGGGGGGGGGTGGGGGGCGCGAAACGGCCCCTCCCCTACGGGTGGTAAGGTCCGCCGATAGCCCTACGGGGCGCGGGTTAAGCTTTTAAGTGTTGAAGATGCGATCGACTTGTTGGTTCACAAGCCGGCCATGATCGTGTATAGTGGCTTCATCGTAGATCGATTAGTTTCTGAGATATAACCGGAAATGTAAAAGTGCAAAACCTACCGCTTAATCTCGCGAGATCCGTACTTCGGTGTTTAGACCAGGCGATGTATGTTACCATACACGTCATATTTGTCATGGTGACCCTGTTGTGGATATAATATAAACACCAGACCCCTCACATAACCTCTCAGAAATCTGATGTGTTACTCGATAATTTGTTTGTGTAGCTACACGCTGCAACTTAGGCGCAACATGTTGCCTTGATTTGCATAACGTTTGGTAGTCAGGACTGTTTGTAAGCTCCGCCGTGCGCGAATCGAATCCACACGTGTCTTGATTTCGGCACCGTTTCGGCGAGCCGACGATAGCCCGTCTGATCACCTTCGGCGCGTGTCAATGGCGGGTGACAGGCTATGCAAACACTGCCGAGATACCGACTGGCCTCTCTGCAAACAAAGCTATCCAGATGGATTCCGGACATCTTCTCCGAACGAGGCACCGCGGCCCCTAAGTGATATCCGGTCACGGACTGATTGTGCTGATGTATTCGTCATGCTGACATCTGACCCTTGCTTGCTATGCTGCTATCTGACGTGTGCCTTATGACTTCATTATACGCTCTCACTGTGCCCCCGTTCCTCAGGAGTCGCGGAACCCGGCGAAGGAGAGCAGCGACTCCGACTCTGACTCTGGCAGTGAGTCGGAGTCGGATGTCACTCAGGAGTCCTCCAGACGACGGCGAGGAGCCGACTGGCAACTCTACTGCTCTAATCATGCTGGTGAGGAGCGAGCTGGCGCTTCATTCAAGCTCTTTGTTGCTGAGTGTTGCGTGCTTCAAGCTCACTAACACCCGTTCGATCACTAATGTTTCCCGGTAGCCCGTCGCCGTCGCTGCTGTCGCTGCGTGGACCCGTCGGTCGGACTGTCGGTACGTCGGTCCTTGTTCCGTTGGTCCATCGGTTCGCGGATCCGTCGGTCGTCATGTCCATTAGTGACACGCAAGCAGCGCGCGGCCGTACGACAGTCGGCACTGGCTCCCCTCCCCACCCGTACGCTCAGTCGCCCAGTCGGTCGGTCGGTGTGTCGGTCGGTCGATAGATATCGGGTCCAGTGGTCGGCGACGACGGGTCGCTCCGTCTAGCCCTGCCCGGCGCCGGCCTGTCGGTCGGGGCGGAGTCACCCAGCCTGCACTCTGTGACGGCCCGTCACGAGACGGCACGGAACCATCACGACGTGACGGACGCTGCGCGGCGCTGAATGGGGCGTTTTTACGTGCGCGGTATTCTCTAGGGTTCTCACCGCGAACAGACACAGTGCCGCCTTTGTTTTGCTCTGTTCCGGTATGACAAAGGGAACAAAGAACGGCGCTCTGCAACAGGGTTGTGCTTGACTCATGAGTCGAGTCAGAAATTTGACTCAACTCTGACTCAAATGAGTCAGATTTGAGTCGAGTCGGATAAAATGTTGAGCTGTTGAGTTGAGTCAGAGTTGAGTCGGACAAAAATATTAAGGTGTTGAGTTGAGTCAGAGTTGAGTCAGTAAAATAACTTTTGACATTGAGCTGAGTCAAGCATTTAGGAACATGAGTCAGCTGACTCAACTCTCTAGAAACAATTTATAATATAAGCCTTTCACCTCCTCTCCCACTTAACAACTTAGCCCTTACCCTGCTGCCTGATTTTTTTACCCCCCCCCCCCGCTCAACAACTTTTTTATCTGAGTCAATTTTGAGTCAACTCACTTGACTCAACAAAAAATTTGAGTCAAGTTTGAGTCGACTCATATTTCCATTGAGCCGCTTGAGTCACGAGTCGAGTCAAGGGGAAAAATCAGCTCCTAGTTTGAGTCAGAGTTGAGTCAGGGCTTTCTGAAGTTGAATGATGAGTCGAGTCGGCAAATTTTTTTGAGTCGAGCACAACCCTGCTCTGCAATCTTTTTAGTGTTATGAGAGATAAATGCGCTGGGGTCTGGGAATAGTGTGGCTTTTGTTCTTCGATGTAATTGTATTGTATAGTTTTACCGTGCAAATAATTTGTCCGGCTCCTCTGTTTATGCAATGTTTTTATGCAAACAGCAACACATTCTTGTCATAAAATACCTTGCCCTTGGTTGCATCTAAAACTTTCATGATCAACAACAGGGCATCGCCATTCTAAATGTGGATACCCTCACTTCGAGTCTTCGACTGCTTTGAACATACTTCCATCGCAATAAGTCAAGTCTCCAGCCCATGCTATGGCATTCCGCTAATGCGCGCCAACAAGCCGAGCCCTGCAACCTGACGGTGTCCCGTTCCGCTTTCTACAGGCCAAACGCTGCGCTTCTTCTGCCGAGACTGTGAGACGGCCGTGTGCGCCAGCTGTACCGATATCCTGCACGCGCAACACAGCACCTGTAGGCTATCGGAGACGGGAGCGGAGCAGAGACAGGCGCTGCTGGCGCTGAGACAGCGGGTCAGCAGTCAGGTTAGTGTCTGAGAGAGTAGATGAGAGGTCAGGTCAGTGTCAGAGGCAGGAGCTGAGGCCGGGTCGCTGTCGGAGACGCCGAGCAGGTACAGACGCTGCTGGTGCGGTTTAGAGACAGCGGCCTGGCAGTCAGATCAGTGTCTGAGATAATAGGCTACAGGTCAGGTCACTGTCGGAGACGGAAGCCGAGGTCAGGTCAGCATAAGAGACAGAAGGTTTGAGGTCAGGTCAGTCCGGCAGACATTGTATCAGCGAGGTCAGCTAGTCTAAAAGAGGAAATGTTACAGCCTGAGGCCAGTCTCTTAGACGGAACCTAATATGTTAGATTAATCTGGGATATCACGGTTCGATAAATGCCCGGTTTGCAATGTTTATCTGTAATTTGCACCGTAGGGAGACCACATCTATGTATGTCCTCTGCTGCACCGCCGTGTCCACATGTAACTCCCCTGTGTCCCAATGCTTTTCCAAGTATCATGTAACCTCGTGTCGTTTGGTGCTCTATGCAGCCCGGGGTAACTCCCCCGTAACCCCTGTCTTCCTGGTGCTCCACGCAACCCTTTGTAACTCCCCCTCCGTCCCCCTGTGCCCTCAGATGGACGTGGAGCGTCGCCGTCGCGCGCTACTCTCCGCCGCCGGCGGCCAGCTGCGCCAGGCGCGCCTGCAGGCTGAACAGGATCTGCAGGCGTACTGCCACTCGCTGGTGCAGACGGTCCACAGGCGGAAGGAGGCGCTCACTGGCCTGCTGGCGCAGATCTACAGGGACAGAGTCAGCGACATAGGTGAGTATGTACTTATGAAATCTGATGACCAAGAGTCCAAGAGTTTTGATGTTAATTTTGGTTTACAACTCTTGGTCATCAGACTTCATAACTAGGTATGTCTAACAATACTGAACAATAGGTGGGTACCGAACGAAACAGGGACATAGCTGACGACGGAAATATGGTTGACGACGGAAATTTTACGGTTTGTACCGCTCCAACCGGAGGGATATGTTGACACTCATTACATCCTAGATAAACGGCCATTGCCTGCGCCACCTCTGACCTCTTACTCATTACAGAATGGATGCTTATCAGATCTTCCATTTTATAGGATCGAGCACTCCTTGAGCCCTCATCGCACGGGACGGCAATGATTGAATCTTTCTATCTCGCTGCGGTACTTATCCGACCTTTCCATCACAGTACGGGCCCGATTGGAGCCTCCCATCACAGGACGGGTATTACATATAAACGCTCCCACAAAATCTCAAACAGCAGACCCTCCCTAATCCCATCACATGGCGAGGTTCGCTCCCCTGCACAGTGGGTCTATTTAAGATCTCCAGAGCCACCACGTGGCGCTACGGTCGGGGTAGGGCGAGTCCAAATCCCGAGGGAAGTGAGGTCACCGGTCAGTGTGGGGAAGGAGGGAGGGGGAGTGACGCGGTATCACGGCGCATGGGGCGTGCGTAGCGCCGGGAGTGGGCCGCCCAGGGCCGCCCGCCACTGCGCCGAGGCTGAGGGGAGGGGATGATAGTTGCGGGTGCGTTCACTCCGGTATGGTGGTATCCTGTTCATGTGGAATCAGCAAGAATGTGACTGAAGGGAATCATTATCTCAAACAAACGGGCAAGCGAGAGGCAGCGCCAGTTCCAGCCAAAATCTTGAACAATGATAATTGAAATCTAGGACGTATTAATTGCATGCAACTATTCAGTCGATAGTTGCATGATGTCTTAGGCTTTTCTAAACTGTTATTTGAGTTGGGTATTTTTCATTTGGCACGTTCAGTTTTGGTGGGTTTTATCGGGTCGAAAAGAATCCGAAAAGAAAAGAGTTGAAATGGCTCCAGAAAAATGACAAAACAATATTTTCTTCAAAAATGAAACTTAGCTAACATTTATAAGCCATGATTTTGACTTTTTAGAGGTTATTGGGGAAAGATATTGGCGAAAGATGTCATCGTGCTTGTCTGTGTTGCAGTAGAAGGAAAGGTTTTGGTTCGTGTCTAGATAAAACATGACCCGGGAGTGGGGCTCGAACTCACGACATCGCGTTCAGCTCACAGGTTACCCAACCTAAACGCTACGAACACCTATCGCCCTGCGCAGCTTGCTCAGTGCTACGGCTAAAAGTTCGGCCAAAATGTCTGACGTCTGTCAATGTCACGAGGCAAAACCCCTAAGTATGTAAATGTCCGTCCCGGTAGCTCGGTCGGTAGCGTGTTGGACTCCGTGTGGCGAGAGCGCACGTCCCGGTTGTAAAAGTCCGGGTTCGAAACGCGATGTGTGCTTGACGTTTTTGAGCTCCTGACGGGTATGGTTGTGGTTGGTGGCAGGCCGCTGTCAGGCGAAGTCAGTGAGGGGACCGGCCGTGTGCGGCTACGTGCACACGTTAACCCTCGCCGGCGCAGGCCATTTTGCGTCCTTCGACGGCACAAGGGGGGGGGGGGGGGGTTGGTACGACCCCCCTGGCGTTTGGCCCCTGATCGAGCTAGAGCTTCGCGGAAAAAACGAGCGTGTTGCCCGTCACGAGAGGAAGCCGATGATACCGAATTTAAAGGTCCTAGGTCATAGGGTGACCTTCTTCCAATGACCCGAAAATCGGAAAAATCGGGACCTGTTAGAAAGTCGCAAAGTAAGGCTGCTATGGGGTTTTCCGGGGTGCTGATCACGAAAATCGTGTTAGTTTTGATCACAGATGATGTCTTTAAGCATTTAGACCAGGTCGGGTCAGGTCAGGTCAAGTCAGGTCAACTGGTAGGGGTCGTGACGGGTATTCGTAATACGTGTCAACCGCCTCTGACAGCTTCGTAGCATGTTACGAAGGCACCAAAACTACTTCGTAAATGTTCAAATGGTTGTTAAATTCGAATTCAGCTCCAAAACTAGCCTAGAAACATGTAAAACTCGAAAAAGTGAACCGAAGTCACCAAAGGTCAATGACCTGACCTGACCTTCAGGTGACCTTGACACCCACCCTAATGTATGGGAGCAGCATCAAATCACGTGGTTGAACGTTTGAAACCACGAAAAGCTTGCAAACGCGCGGCTAATGCGAGCCGACAGACGCTGAATCGCGATTCCGGCCAAACATGGTCTCGGAAAAGAGGTCACAGGTCAAAGGTCATTTGGGTCAGGGTCATGAAATTTTCAGGGTAGGTGTAAAATTCATTAATGCGAGGGTACTGAAAGTTTCGTCGCGATCGGCCGCTTTTTACGCGAGTTATTTGCGAAAAACTTAGGGGGGGGGGTTGCATCGACTGTGCCGGCGAGGGTTAAAATTTGGACTTAAATTCTGCCATAGACCAGGAATTGCTTGATTGGAGGGATAGAGGGCAGGGACAACGCAACAAGCTCAGCTTAGCGGGGACTTTGTCCTTGTGATTCCTTTCATTCAAAAGGTTCGGACCAAATTTATATTAAAAAAGTGGAGCCGAACCAGGTTGGGTCGGGTTGAACCCGGTTGGACCTGTGTCTTACACGCAATCGTGGTCAGAGAAAACAGAGACCAATTTCGGGTCAAATATTTTTATTAACTTATCTTATTGTTTTTTAGCTTCACGTATAATAACTTTAAGCTTTTTTAAATCAAGACTTCATAAACAAAAATGTGGCATTCGTCCGTTCTTCCTCATCTTCTCTCAGCGACTTGATTTGACCTTAAGGCTTACCTACCAGCAAAAAAAATAAAAAAAAAATCACCTGCTGATAATGATTTTCCTACGCAAGAAACGCCACCCGGTCAAAAAACTGGCGAACGATACGATATTTCTTGTGCTTGAATTATATTCAATGAAAATTTCAGGAGACAAATAATCTTAATCCTTATAGCTACCGGGCGCTCGGAGCATTCGCTAGCATTTCATTGCCAGCTGCATTACCAACATCACATTTGCATTACTTTGGGTTCATCATAGTTGACAGAAGATGAACCGGCCACAGCAAACCCATGTCTCATTATCCTTTCCTTCCAAGCAGCCAAGCTAACCGGCCGCCCGGCCCACCACCGCGATATGGAACAACACTGGAGTGCGCCATTTGCCTGCGGCAGTGCCCCACCGCGCCGGGGCTGTTTGACAGGTCACCCGCACCGTGACCTCGCCAACCGCCCCCCCCCCACCCACCCAACTCCCCATCGGGCCCAGCTCGGTAGTGACCTCTCCTTGAATCTCACATGGACTCGACTGAGGCTCAACGCCATCTAGTAACGTCTGGAGATCCTTACTAGATCCACTGTACATCCCTCGCTCATCCAAGGTCAGGGTTAGCCCTGCTGGTATTCGTCGAAACATGTGATACATTCCACCGTGACGCTTCGTCGCCCATGCCGCACTAACGCTGCCTTCGACCGACCGTGAACCAAGCTACCATCCGAGCGACTGTCCGACCACGGTCCGCCCTACAGTTTGACCCTCTGACCATTGGACCGATTAATTGACCACCCGACCATCAGAACGACTGACCGACCGTCCAACCGTCAGACCATCGGACTGACCAACCGATGGACCGTCAGACCTCGTGCCAATCAACCTACCAACCGTCCAACCGTCCAACCGTCCGACCGACCGACCGACCGACCGACCTTGCGACTGGTGCTCATGTGCAGTGGACGGCAACAGTTCCGGCCGGCGTCCGATGACAAGTGTGCACTGTATGCACGCTGTTCAGTGCACAGTGGATGGCAGTGGTGTGAGGACGCGTCCCAGGGGAACATGTGTGCAGGGAGAGGGTTGGTGTCGGTGACTATGCGATTCACTGCGCTAAATCCATGCATCCGTGCATTGCTATTGCTTCATCTTCTCGATCATTGATGCGTTGTGTTGTGTACTTTGGAGCTCCACGCATGTATGTACCTTAAACCCATAAACCGGTAACCCAATGTTTCCCATATGCGTTCCTTATCTCACTTTCCAGTATACGTTCCCTCACACTTGCTGCGTTTCTGCATATAAGTGTTGTATCACCACAAACAGCCATTGACCTCTGCTTTTCCCGGCGCAGAGCACCAGCTGGTCCGCCTGGACTCGTTCCTGACGGAGCTGGACGCCTGTGAGCGGCACATGGAGCGGGCGCTGGACTCTGGTACCGACACAGAGGTGCTGCTGCTCAACAAGCAGGTCACCGTCCGTGTGGGCGGTCAGCAGCTGCAGCAGCAGCGACAGCAGGCCGACGCCGAACACGCCGGGGAGCTGAGGTCAGTCAGGGCTAGACGAGGTCATATGGGGTAAGATGGGTTCAGTCTGGGGAGCACGGAATCAGATAGGGCCTGTTCGGAGCCAAGCGGGACAAAACGAGAGCAGATAGGGTCAGAACGGATAAGGTAGGTCAGAATGATGCAGTGAGGGACAAGGCAGTCGGACGTGGTCCAACAGCAGTAGCGATCACGCCGGGTAGCTAATGTCCGTCCTAAGGTCAACCAGAGGTCGAACAGGGCAGAGGTCGAACGGGGCTAGACAAGGTCAGACTTGTAGAAGGTCAATCAGGGTCATGTGAGATCAGGCCAGGGTCAGAAGTAGCTAGACGAGGTTAGACGTGATAGGACGAGGTGTAATCGACTCGGAAAGAAAAAAAAACTTCCAGATGGTATTAAATAGGGATCTTGATGTGATGTGATCTTGATATGAAGAGGTCCCTAGTGGGACGGACGAGGCCTTGGGGCCAGAGTGGATCAAATACAGATTTGAAATGACAGCATAAGAACCGGACATTACTGAAGAGCGGACAATAGCCAGGGCTAGATAAGGTCGGGTGGACCGATATTTAACGGAAGGATCGTGCATATCTGGTCTTTACGGGTCTGACAGTGGGCCAGTGAGGTCAAAGATCGGACAGATTGAGGCTAAAAGGTATAGACTGACGGACAAACGATCATTGGGTCAAATGCAACTCAAGTATATAATTATCAGGAGCAGTGAAGCAGTGAGAATGATTAGGGCCACTGGTGGTCAAAGATCTCAGGACTGATGATAATCGCACCAGGTAACGCGGCTATTTTGCGGTCACCAGGTCTCTAACGGGACCTATCCGTGCTTCTATCCTCAGGATGCTGAAATCCTTCTCCTCCACGCCACAACCCCCTTCCGGGCTGGACAGGCAACTTTATCTCATGCGGGCTGCTCCCTTGGAGCGGCACCGCTGCTCCCGAGGGAGCTGCACCCCGTAGCCGGGTGCAGAGAGTGCTTGGGGGGCTGATCGGCCTGTCCATTTGGACGGGCTCAGCCCCGGCGACTCTCTAGGGTGCCTGCCCAGACCAATGTCTCCCCCTAATTCCTATCATCCTTCCGGCTCTGCAATGGTCTTGTCGACCGAAAGGGCCTAACCCAACAAAACAAAAAAGTCTCTAACGGGCTAATTGACACCTTGTTGGCAAACGTGGGTACGTTTAAACTCTCGAATTGATTAGCTCCCGCTGTGAAATTGACAGCCTCAGCGCCGCCGTGACCTCTTCATTCACTTGCCGGGACCGTTTTCTCTCAATGAGCCCGCAATCCGTGACGCTGTCAATGTCCGTGCCGACATTACGGCGGGCCTAAATCACGTATTTATGTCCCTCCATCACACTTCATTACGGGGATGGTCATACGGGGCTCGTAAACACTGCTCTCGACACTGAGAGCTCGGTCAGAGAGTGGGCTGTAAAAGGGTGTGTGCAGACACGCGGACTCACTGGGAAGGAAGGGCCGACGGTCGGAGTACCCGGAATGAGACCCGGACTCGGCCCACTCAGTCGCCGTTCAGCGCTGACGAGGTAGATTCCGATATAGGATGAGCTCGACTATCGTTAAATTTGCACAGGTTTGCTCCACGGCATACTGACGTTGTTTGGTAGCTACTGAGTTTGCTAGAAATGTGAGGATGTGCTGGGTAGTGGAGTATTCGTGCGGAAAACCTTGGTGGGTGCTAGGGCGGAAAACCTTGGTGGGTGCTAGGGCGGAGAACCTTGGTGGGTGCTAGGTGGCTAATTCTCAGCGCCCTCTGTTCAGTCGGCAGAAACCGCACTGTTACAAGCGCCACCTAGGGCGCTTCACGCGTCATCCTTTCATCGACCCAAGGAAGTTGGATGTTTCTAAGTTCCAATTGATCCAATTGATCCAATTGTCTGAGCCTCAGCTGCCTTTCATTACCTCCCGAACGCTGTCAGATGTGTCCCCTTCTTATCAGGTTTTACATCACTATCGCAGGATGCTTTGTTACCCCTTCATTCATGAGCTTTGTTCCTGACCTGACGCTGCCTCTCGTGTCTGCGGCAGGTTCGAGGCATCCAACACGGACCGACTGGAGGCGCAGTTGGCCTCCTTCGGCTCGTTCCACGCCGGTCCCGACCCTCCCGAGCCGGCGGCACTGGTACCCCAGTCGGAGACGGACGGCGGGGCCACCGGCCGGCCGCCAGGGGACCAGCTTCTGCTGGATATACCGGCACGACTCAGTCACAGCGGGGGTCACAGTCCGGGCCAGACACACAGTCACAGCCCGAGCCAGTCACACAGTCACAGTCCGAGCCAGTCTCACAGTCACAGTCCGGGACAGTCACACAGTCATGGTCCGAGCCAGGCCCATAGGCAAAGTCCCAGCCAAATCCACGGCCACAGTCCCAGCCAAATCCACGGCCACAGTCACAGTCAAATACACAGGCACAGTCTCAGTCACGCCCCGGGCCAACTCCACAGTCAAGGTCACAGTCCGGCACAGCTCCACCGGCACAGCGTCAGTCACAGTCCGGGCCAGCTGCGTGTGCAGAGACACAGTCCCTCACAGGCCCACAGGCACAGTGTGAGTCACAGTCCGCAGCTCCACAGTCACAGTCCGAGTCAGAGTCACAGTCAGGGCTCGAGTCACAGCCCCAGCCCCGGCCAGAGCAACGGGCACTGCCAGGTGGGTGACTCTGGGAACTAAGCATCATTACTCATTGATGATCGATGTAGGCCAAATAAACGATGTTGCATTACATTTAGACTATATTGTCTGCTACTTGCATATTTTTTTTCAACTAGAGAGCATTAACTTCAGAAGCTAAAGCGTACACTATTCCGACAATCACCACGTCTCGCTACTTTTGACCCTGCACATGCTATGTAGCTGAACGGCACCCTACTGACTCCTTCGCCCCCCCCCCCCTCTCCGTCAGCTGCCCTCATCAGACGTCTCCAGCGAGCGATCCTCTGCCGAGAGAGTGCCCGCTCGCCGCTCTCTCTCGGGTAGCGCCGCCTCTCCCTCAGTGATCAGCACCGGCTCTCGCGGCTCGGGGGTCAGCCAGCCGTCGAGCCGTCGCAGCTCGCGTCGCTCCGTGCCGCCGCCTATGCCGCCGGCTGAGGATGACCTGGTGCTGTCCATCGGAGAGAAAGGACGCGGGAGAGGAGAGTTCAGCAACCCGCAGGTGGGTTAGGGGACAAGGACGGAGGGAGGCTGTGATTTATTTGTTTGGTTAGGCTCTCTCCGTCCGACGACACAATTGCAGAACAGGAAGGACGGTAGGAATTAGGGGGAGACATTGGTCTGGGTGGGCATCCTTGTGACTCTTTGGGGCTCAGCGCATCCAGTGGACAGGTCACCCAGCTCCCTGACGGTCACCGCACCCAGCTACGGGCCTGCTCCTAGGGAGCTTCCCGCATGGGATAAAGTTGCTCGTCCAGCCCGGAACAGGGCTGGAGGCGTGGAGGAGAAGCATTTGACTATCCTGAGGATGGGAAACACGGAACGGAGGCGCGGAAGGGAGGAGAGTGTAATAGCCAGTAGGTGAACTAGGAGGCACAGAGATCGGGTAAGGGTGGACCGACCTGGATGACACCTACATTCCGCGCAATGCTAACGTCAGCTGGCTCGGCGAGGGCCACAGAGGTCGCCCTGTGTGCTGATAAGCCCAATGTCTACGAAGTTGGCAACACATGGTCGGTCAGTAGACTCAAGGACGAAGGGGTCTGGATACAATGGTGTATGCGTGATAGAGCACAATGCTAATAGCATATATGTGCTCCCGATGTACAAAGTTACACTAGAACTCTGGTATTTATGGGTGTGATACCGTCTATTCGATCTTTATTCCGACCACAGGATTTAAAAGCCCAACATAATGTGCTGTTGGCTGTTCGATCACCCATATAAGATGTCGTTTACACAGGTCTCTCAGTATAGAAAGACAGTAAACATAATTTGAGATGATCACCCGTCCGTGCTTCTATCCTCAGGATACTGAAATCCTTCTCCTCCACGCCCCAACCCCCTCCGGGCTGGACAGGCAACTTTATCTCATGCGGGCTGCTCCCTTGGTGCGGCACCGCTGCTCCCGAGGGAGCGCACCCCGTAGCCGGGTGCAGTGAGTATGTACCTTGGGGCTGGGTGGCCTGTCCTCTGGACGGGCTCAGCCCCGGTGACTCACTAGGGTGCCTGCCCAGACCAATGTCTCCCCCTAATTTCTATCATCCTTCCGGCTCTGAAATGGTCTTGTCAGACCGAAGGGGCCTAACCCCCCCAAAAAAAACGTTATCAACACCAGTCGGCGGGCAGACTTAGCCCTATTCCGGGCGGGGGGGGGGGGGCGATCCGGCCCCCTCAGGGTTTCTTGTGCCCTTGCCAAACGCCGCAAGACTGAAAGCTCATACTCGATGACTTTTCCTCAACATTCGTTGCGCACATTTTGACGAAAAAAGTTGCCGGGTCAGGTCAGGTCAGGTCACCAGAGGCGGTTTGTTGACCCCACCTCAGAAAAGTTTGCAATCCCGCCAGAGCTAGAGTTTTTGACTGATCAATTTTTTTTCTCTTCAGGTTTTAGTTAGGGTACCAATATGTGCAATTTGTACGAGTATAGCTCAGAATTTTTATATCTTTAACCTGAGGTCAGGCCAGACTCGTGATCTTTGCATTGCAAGCCTAGCTTGTCAAAATGAGTTTACAGTGTGGGAAATATTGAAATGCCTCCTGCTTCGTGTAAACGAGTCAAAACCACCCAAATCTTTCAGTATTATGGAAGATTATATCATCAGTGATGACCCAGGTGCCGATTATTGACAGGGGCACCGGGAAAGGTCATTTGATGTCATGTGACGTCATAAATATTTTTTTTTGTCAATAAATCACGACATGATGGTGCTAAAGACTTGTAAGTGGTACCAAACTGCTCACCTGGTCAAGGTGCGTCGTTTGATATACAGCATGAGCATAACTCACAACCTCATTGGTGAATGACCTGACCTTGACCTCGGGTCAAATTTCAAATTGACCTGTGAAGGTTATCGCATACGTATTTGACGAGAGCAGCAAAAAGGTATTATTTTATGCCTTTATGCTTCTTAGTTCAAAAATTATATAGGTAACTAATTCCAAAGCATTTTATCGTTGATGATCTCTGGTGACCTCAATATTGACCTGATCCGATTTTTTTTCATGTAAAATCTGTAGATCTCTAAACGACCTATCAAATGCCGTTTGCCGTTTGTCGCTCCGATGTCGCTCCATCCTCTCTAGTGTAAAAGAGAGATTGTTTTCAATTTGGCTAGAAGCAACAGATTAATGGTAGTTAACGATCTGTAAAATAACATGTCTTTGATGACTGCAAATAATTTTGAAAACTCATTCGATGCAAGCGTGTTTGTATGCTCGAGAGTCTCGGACATGGTTTGTCTGTAAACTGTGACCGTCCATAGTAAATCGACGCAGATGCATGCCCGTCTATTTCTCCAACGGTTTAACCATTAGGTGAAAAGAAAGGCCTGAGTCGGTGAAAACCTTAACGGAGCGTCTATGATGCGACCGGAAATGACCAGTGACGCTAGCAATTTGCATACATTGAATGGCGCAGCCACTGGTTTGCTTGACTTGAAATCTCATGGACGAACCCAGAATTAACCACCAACCGACCGACCGACGCGGGCCCGGCTGCTGACTATATGCAGAGATGCCACTGTGTTGCGTTTTGTGTTCCTAAATTCGTTTTGAGATTCGCTTACGACGTTTTGCAAGACGGAATGGTCGAACGGATCGGAATGAATGGTCGCACATACACTTCACTATAGTTTGCCGTCATTCAGAGTCACGAATGATATTTATTTCCTTTACTCCTTCCACTATCAAAGTCATAATGCAACTTTTGGTTGGATGACAACGTTATGAACGCCCTGTGCTTCGACCATGGCATTTAAAAATGATCCTTTTATCTAAAAAGATCTAACTACTACTAAAAAGATCTACTAAAAGATGGTGTGCAGCCATTCAAAGTTTGTTCCAATTTTTAGTGAACACCCTATACGCATTGCCAAACACCTGTCTGCCGACGATGCCGTGGCTGTCGAAGCTGCTACAAATAGAGAATACTTTCGGTTCTTCGGAGTTTTCCAAGGACCATTGCCGTTTTCGGCCTTGCAATTGATGATTCTATTTGAGTCAATGTGTCCGGAAATGCCCAATGTGTCCTTTGAGCCCGCAATTTGAACTTAAGCATAGGTACCCATTCACTTAGTGCTCCCGGTCGCTCACTTTTTGTGTACATTCGACTGGCTGAAAACATATCTGTCAATCTCCTAATGGTGACATATTTCATATTCAAGCGAAGTTTTGCACTCAAGTTTTTAGTCAAGCAACTACCTGCGCATAAGCTATGATATGGTATAAAGGAGATTTCATTGAAAATGGCTCTTACTGGGCTACTTCTGGATAACTAAAGGAGACCTGACACACTCGGTGAATAGGTAACTGCTAGTTCACAAATATCATGCTGTACTTTTATTTTGCCGTTTTTTTGTTTTAATGAACTGGTAAAATGGCGCCTCCAAAACTCTTGCATTTTCATGTGATCATCACGCTATAAATTGTTGGCTCAGCTCATTTCACATCCACTCATACAATAAGGTGCCTCTGCAGCCAGCTTGTCTTCCAGTAATGCCAGTTTGAATGCACAGACGACCCATCAGTTTGCGGGAACGACTCCTGTTGATCTCCCGACCTGACTCGCCACAAGTCTCTGATCTTGGTGTGTCGGGTCGGTTGCTACCAGTACCACCCCCGCAGAGCGGGCGGTCAAAGCGGCTCGCTGGGCGGCTGGTTTCGCGCGCCGGCGGCCGGCTGGCCGTCTGTAGGAGCTGGCCGTCATCTGCCGCCGGTCCCGGCGGAGGCGCGCGCTATGAATGCCCGCCACGCCAATGAGGCTGCGGTGGAGCCGCGTCCACACCGTGTACCGGTGCCGGCGAGCTGACTGACGTCAAACAACGGCCGCCTTCCCACTCAGGCCTGAAAAGGCCCGCAAAGGCCAGAGAAGCCGCACACCGGCCGCGCTACACCGAGCGCCCACACGCCAGTAATTCCAACCGGTGCAGGCGGCTCCGCACCGAACAGAACAAAAACGCGGATACGGTACTATTTTAAATATCAATAGAGCTCGGGCGATCGGAGTTGAGTGGAATCAAACCATAGCAATAATGCTATATGTCAAGCGAATGACGGTGACAGAGCTGCCTAGTGCCTTAACCCGCGCACCGACGGGGGGGGGGGCGGATATCCGCCCCCCCTGAGGTTTTTCGCGAATAGCGGGAAAACCGCGGGGCGTAGCGCCGCGAAATTTGGTACTACTATTCCCTCATCAATTTTACACATGGTGTGCAAGTTTGAACCCCCTACCTTTCAAGGTCAGGTCACCAGGTCACTTTGAATGACCCAACCTCAAGTCACTTTTTTGCAACTTTGTCACCGTGCCAGAGCTACAGTAGATGTCAGAGGCCTTTGAAAGTCGCAGGATGTTATTAGATCATTAGTATCTACAATTTGTTTATCTCGGAATTTTGATATCGGTGACCTAAGGTCAGGTCAATTTCGCGACCTCCCCATTATAAGTCAATGGGGGAAAAATCAACTCCCTGTTTTTACCACTAAAACGGGTCGGAATGGCCCCATATACCATTCATGACTTCATATACGATCAACCTTCACTACATTGAGGTCTGTTTTGCTGTTGGGCAGCTGTGAGGTCATGTGACGCCATCAAAGGTCACCAAAGGTTTTTGGCCAATAACTCCGTACAGGAACAAGATACAGACGCGTGGATGGTCTCATTGTGTTCAGCTCGTCAAGACGCATCGAATGATATACATGATGACCTCGAGGTCACGTGACCTGAGGTCAACCTTTGACCTTGACCTTTCGAGGTCAACATATATATCATTCGATGCGGATTGACGAGAGGATCACGATAATGCCCTTATTTTGTTCCTATCTTGACTAATTCGAAAGTTATTCGAGAAAAACTCTCTCCATATCTAGCGCCGCCATTTTGACTTTTTCGACCCCTGTGACGTCATCTTTGACCTGACCTGAAAATGACCTTAGTAAAAATTGTAGATCTTGACCGTGCGTATCCGATGCCGTTTACCGCTTGTCGCTATCTTGCTTTGTTCTCGAGATCTCAGGGGGGGGGGCGGTCATCCGCCCCCCCCGTCGGTGCGAAGTTGGCGCAGACCCCCGTCGGTGCGCGGGTTAAACACATTTTAATTATTTAAACGAATTTTAATTGAAGCGACAAGATTTCGTATGGCTGAAGGTCCTTGAGCCATACTTCTCCTTCAGTGAAGGATAATTTGGAAATCTTACTGTGGCACAGGGAAATCTTACTGAGCTGACACGTCACTGTAACCGCTTTTAGCTTCTGCATCGTGTGTGTAGTGTGGTTTATGTGTGTTCACTTTTTATCCTCACCATTGCATTTCTTAGCGTGTGTTGACTCTGACTCGAGAATAGCCCTGTGATTCCGATCTCATGAAGGGATGAGTCTATGACGTAAATACAATACAATACAATACAACGGAACTCAAGTTGTAAGGGAAGCAGTCTTTGATGATTGCTTCTTGTTTGCTATCTCACCGCTGTTTGTATTTCTGGATTATACGGTTACATCCGAACAAGCAGAGTCCCACCTTTACCGTCCTTTCAAAGCTGGCAAATCACCAGACTCTGTGCTGTGATTTGCGGTCGTGGTCAGACATTTTTTTTATTAATGAGTATATTCCGAATGCCTGACGGAAGTTGTAATTGCATAAGTGGGATCGTCCCCCACCAGTTCAGGAAAGCCAATCGAGTGGTCAATGATGTAGGCACCTATACAAACCAAGCCGTAGACCTCTGTGTATTAAAGGGACTATCCCACCTTCTAAAATGTTGTTAAAACCAGTTAAATTGTGCCCGACTTTATAGATTGGATGACCAGGAACACGGTTCTGGCATTTATTTTTCATTAAACATCTTAGGCTTCCCATATTCCAAACACAAACTTTCAAATATGTGACGTCACAGCCCAAAATTACCTCCTTCCCCAGGCCACATTACTGTCATAAGCTGATTCTTTTTACTCTGTAGGCACCACAACAAAGTTCAGACCAAGTTAAAGCGATTTTTCAACGAACAAACCCATTTAAATCAGAATGACTAAACGAGGTGACGTCACACTAACGGTCGCTCCATGTTGAAGATAGGGCCTTGCGCAAGGCCCATTTTCAAATGAAGGGAACAAATTTCTTCAACACCAAGAGGCCGCGGGGGTTGCAACCTAGATAGATAGTGGTTTCTGAACCTCTCCGCAAACTTGGCTATCTCAACTCAAACCCCATGTTAAAGGTAGTGTGCCAGCTTTCTTGGACCGTATGGAGTTAATGGCCCAGATAAGGAGAACCGGATTTTTAGAACTTATCCATACCTTCAAAACTCATGGAAACGTCTTAAATTCTTCAAATTTTGAGTACCCCAGTGCGAAATTCGCCCCGACGGGTTGTCGGTCGTACCCCAACCACATTTCACACCACTATGAACAATAAATGCACACACTGAAATCGCTATTACCGATATGCTCATCCAATCAAGTTTCGATAAACCCGTTCATCATCAGCTCCTGCGGTTTCGAACACGCCTGTTAGGTGGTGCGGTAGACCACGCCCAAAGCCAGGGCCCCGGTAACGTGAGGTAGCCGAGTCAGGGCAGCGTGCGCTGACCCAAGCCGGAGCCGCGCGTCCTCCCGGTGTCATGTGATAGCCCGGGGCTGCCCGCGGGGATGCGGTAGACCGCGCCCAAAGCTGCGGCCCCGGCTTGGGTCAGCGCACGCTGCCCCGACTCGGCTACCTCACGTTACCGGGGCCCTGGCTTTGGGCGCGGCTTCTGCTCATACTTTGTGGTGCGGTGGTGGTGCGTCGGGCTGCGCGCTCTGACTTCGGCCAAGAAAAATGCATCAGCTGATCATTGTCATTTCTGCCACTTGCGTGTGGTGAAATGGGGTCATAACTTATAAGACGGCTTTTTCATATCAATTATTTTACATAAAATCATATTTCAAACCATAAATAATGTTCGACAGCCAAATAAAAGAAACAATACCAATACGGGCTTACAGTTTAAGGCTCGACATTGTGTTGTCTACGATTAGACAGCTGATAACTCATTCCCGTACGTCGTATGGTCGTAACACTATAATGACCTTTGCTTATTGTCACAAGTGCGCCGCATTCGCGATTGTTGCCCGACGCCTGTTTGCAGGTGAGCCCACTACAGTTGTTATAAATATCTAAAAACCGATAAACTTTTAGGCGAAAAAGGCACTATTCCAGGCCCATTTTTGATTTTTTTTTGCGATATTAGGTAAAAACAGAAGCTTCTTATCCTAGGAAAAATAAAATGGGAAATCTTTCAAAGGTGGCACACTACCTTTAAAGGTGGGATAGTCCCTTTAAGGCATACAGACTACAGAGGTGTAATACCATGGTTAAGTTTGAAAAGAAAATATATTTCATAATTTCTTCAATCTTTCTCGCGACCGGCTTCTACAGGAAACAGCGTATGTAGGGGAAGCCGGGGGAAGCCCGGCATAGTAAGCTCTTTTTCATTTTTATTACATACCATACGTGCTGTATAAAATGTTGATATCCTGTTAGCTAGCTAAGTTCATTGGCCGTATCTTCCCAAAAATTCGGTTTCGTGGAATAAGTATAAGGTTGAGAAAATCGAGTTTTAAAAAAGTGTTGATTTTTCTGGGGTAAGCCCGGCATAGGGGTAACGCCGGCCACCTCCCCAGCGCTTTACAACGAGTTGATGAAACCATAATGTGTCTTCCAAATATTAACGGAAAGTGAAATATTTAAGTACTGATTAGCTCTGGACATCTTAGAGTTTATGTCACTACTGGTATTTTAGCTAGCGTCTACCACATAAACAGTACAGGTCGATGAAAATCGTGATGCAAAATTGACAAAAAATGTGTATTTCAAAATTCCTTAAAATTTATTTTTCTTTTTACCTTAATGCATCATATTGCATATCATTCGACTCGGCTGATGTAGAAGAACACAACGACACCATTTTTGAAGCTCTAGCTTCATTGTCTGTCGCGTTATCTGCAAAAACGTAGTTTGACCCTAGTTGACCTTAAGTGACATGACTGGCTTTGTCTATGATAACATGTTTATTTTCGAAATTTATCTTTGATCTAGGTGTAAACCAAACCTGCTCAGTACCTATTATCTCATGGAAAACAGTGGTTTAGTGGCATTGCTCTCGGTTTGGGGTAAGCTTGGCCACTCGCCCGGGGTTACCCCAATGTGCTAATTTTTATTTTAGAACAGCGATGTTCGAAAAAATGTCATACTTAACCCTATTAGTGGCAGGGGGGGGTTGTTTTTATCCACCCCTCAGGTTTTTCGGGAATATCTCCGAAACCGCTGAAGCTACGATGCTGAAATTTTCTGACTTTTCCTAAAACTAAATTGGGCACATTCCCTGAAAATTTCAAGTTCATAACTTTACCAGGGGCGGCTCCAGAGCACTGGGAATTGGGGGTCCTATTCGTGAAGCGAGTCATTTGGGCGAAGATCACGATGCTGCACCAGTTTTACGAACAGTGAATGAAAGGTATCATGTGATAACATATAAAAAGTTATTGTGCATCCTCTTTTGACACGTTTTTGCTATAATAGGCGGATCCAGGCGTCCAAAAAGGGGGGTTATTTTTTACCTCCCAACATAGGTGCCCTGACACCGCCTATGCATGACCAATACAATTTTAGTCGTTCTCTCATAAGAAAATTGTAACATAACAAGACCATTGCCACCCTTTTTAGAAACAGTACCAACAAAAACCTTATTTACTATACTTTTTGTGTACCCCCAATCTCAATGATCTGTATCCGCCTATGATTTTTGAAAATGCATATTTTTAGGATCCATGTGAATTCCTGGTTCATTCTCTATCGATCGGCAAAAGTTGCGTTAAGATTGGTTCAGAAACCTGGCCGTGATAAACAGTCTAAAATGTATCTGCAATTTGCCCGTTTTTACCCCCCTCTACCCCCCTATTGACATTTTTTAATTTTATTTTTTTTAGAAATGTAGATCTCGTTGAGCCAAATCGAATGCCGTTTGAATTTTGAAAATCGGCCGGTTAGATCTCGAGATATCAAGGGGGGGTCGTAAACAGCCCCCCCCTGCCACTAATATGGGGTAGCCAGGAGCCTGCCACTAATAGGGTTAAGCCAGCCTGCCTCGTCACCCCTCACTACAAACACTTAAACGGTCCTTACATAACATTCGTATAAATATTAGTACTGTATGGTATAACATTAACAGTGCAACATATCTCACTTTTTAGCTAAAAACCCTTAAAATATCATTTTTGCTCTATAACTTTAACAATATGCAATTTTTGTTAGCCTTAACTTTTTTGCTGGCGTTACCTTAGCTGCCACGCTGAAAGGACAAACAGTTGAGCATTTTATTGTGAATAATTTAGCCGGAAACGGGGTGGCCGGGCTTCCCCCGCGCCCGGGCTTCCCCCGGCTTCCCCTATGTAAGTACTTACCTATACATGCGCAATATGCTCTGTGTGACACGGAACCAAACTTCACTAGTGTCTACTTTAGTTCGATTTGGAAACATACTGGCGAGAGGCTAAATACGGTATACCAGCCGAATTACTTTAGAAACTCTCCAAGGGAGAGTGCGGTACTGGTGCTCAAGGAGAGCAACTTGTACTTGATATTCTATTTCTGTTCAGCTCTGTCAACAGTTCTAAATAGAACAACAATCGTTAGACAAAACTGGCGAGGATTCTACGGAGTTCTGACGCCCTCGCACTGATTGATAACTAACGTTATCTTATGTTAACTTCTGTAACGTTTCCCCGCTCCCTTTACCTCAATCTCTCGTTGTCACCGTTGGCTGTTGATCGGCCTCCCATCTCTCGTGGCTGCGTCCTTGAAGTAGGTACACTCGGGGGCAGATTGATGTTCCACAACTCTTTATCCACCGGGTTCCTATGGCTCAGCATTGGCAGCAGCCGCCTGGTACCGGTAGACTGTGCCGCTTCACTTACTTGTCAAGCGGCACAGCCTACCCACCCGTATGACACCGGTCTGAGTCGGTGGCTGGAAGGTGATGTGGGCCGCCTGTGACGTCAGCGCAGCGGTGAGGGCCGAGCCCGGAGGCATGGCTCGGGTCGGCGCGGCGCGGCGGCTGGCGAGGGCTGGGGAGTGAGGGGGGGGGGGAGCACGGACATCGCGCGGCTGAGCGAGTGTAGTTAACTTTCGCGTCTCAAGGCGCCAATTATTCTACCTAACAATTGTGCTAAAGCAGAACGTTAAAATGTCCTATCCCCAAGACAGCGCCTATCATCATACTTGCCATGCACATTACGACACACTTAAGCGTGGCAATGGGACAGCCGATAGAACTTATGTCACTCGTGCATCGAGGTGTGGAGCTATATTTTGTATAACATATTAGTATTAAGGCCTTGATTGAGCAGATTGGTGTCTATTGTTTCGCACGGCAATCGTCCAGAGACGTGGGAACTGGGGGTTATGAGAAGCGCCGCAGCCAATGCCCCAATTTAAACCGATTATTACTGTTGCTCTTATATGTGGTCGCAGCCCCCAATAGCAAACCGTTCCAACTAGGAGCCAAAAAGTCAGCCACTCAGGGGGGGGGGGGGGGGGTTCGAACCGGGCTTCTCCAACCGGCCAATTCACGACACGAGCGTTCATCCACTGAGCTACCGAGAATGGTCCTCGTCTGCACAAAACAAAATGACATTCACCCGCTGACCGCCAATGACAGTATTGTGACATTTGATCGCGTTTGACCGCGGCGGGTGGTCGCTGGTTTCGGCAGCTCAGTGGATACACGCTATAGCATCGTAGGGTGGCCGGTTGGAGAAACCCGGTTCGAACCGTCCCAGGTGCGCGACTTATTTGTTCCTAGATGGAACGGTTTGCTATTGGTGGCTGCGACCACACATTAGAGGAACAGTAAGAGTTGCTTAAAGTTGGGACGCCGCGCTATCCAAAAACCCCAGTTCCCACGTGTTTGGACGATTGCTGTGCGAAATAATAGACACCAATGAGCTCAATCAAGGCCTTAATACTTATCTGTTAAAAACAATGTAGCTCCGCAACTCGATGCACGTGTGATATAAATTCTATCGGCTGTCCCAATGCCACGTTTAAGTGTGTCGTAATGTGCATGGCAAGTATGATGATAGGCGCTGTCTTGGGGATAGGACATTTTAACAACTGCTTTAGCACAATTGCTAGGTAGAATAATTGGCGCCTTGAGACGCGAAAGTTAACTACACTCGCTCAGCCGCGCGATGGTCCGTGCTCCCACCCCACCTCACTCCCCAGCCCTCGCCAGCCGCCGCGCCGCGCCGACCCGAGCCATGCCTCCGGGCTCGGCCCTCACCGCTGCGCTGACGTCACAGGCGGCCCACATCGCCTTTCAGCCACCGACCCAGACCGGTGGCATACGGTGTGGGTAGGCTGTGCCGCTTGACAAGTAAGTGAAGCGGCACAGTCTACCGGTACCAGGCGGCTGCTGCCAATGCTGAGCCATAGGAACCCGGTGGATAAAGAGTTGTGGAACATCAATCTGCCCCCGAGTGTACATCTACGCCCTATTGGTATGCACATACTTCGCAGCCCGAGAGACAGGTGACGGACGGAGGAAGAGGATGAGGAAATTGTCACCTACGCTACTATTGACACACGAACCATTCCCTGGAGGTGACGGGGTGGTTGGCGGGGATTCGACGCTGTCAGGATGGTTGGGGTAGCCAATGGCGCTAGCTGTCACGTCCGTCGCTCTCGGGGCGCGAGCGACGACTGGCGGGTAGCGCCGCGCACAACGCATGCGCGTCGTCGTGCCGTCAGCTGATAGTGCGTGAGCGAACGTTACCTTTAACAATCATATAACTAACGTTATCTTATGTTAACTTCTGTAACGTTTCCCCGCTCCCTTTACCTCAATCTCTCGTTGTCACCGTTGGCTGTTGATCGGCCTCCCATCTCTCGTGGCTGCGTCCTTGAAGTAGGTATGTACATCTACGCCAATTACACCCGATAGGACAGAATGTTGATCTTTGTATTGACGTACGTATGTTTTGGCCGCCGGTGGCTATCGGATGGTGGCGCGCCGGCGGCACTCCTAAAGTGGGTGGGACAAAATGCATGTTGGTGAGTGAGCGGGTGTGGTCCTCTCCCCGGTGCGTAAAGCGGACACCGAGTTGAACGGTCTTTACTGTGTTGAGCATGACGACAATGAAGTGTGGCATTACAACAAACAGCCGTGTGCCCTCGGTGCCGGTCGTTGTGACCGGCGCCGGTTGTGTGACATTGGCGTCCTTTGTGTGGGTTCATCGACTCCCAGACGCCGGCTGAGAGCGAGAGTCAAGTGATAAAACGGGATGCGTAAACAGGTCTGAGTACACAATGGGGTCGTGGTCGACCGGCCCCTGTCCCTCGGCCGTAGATGGCCGGTGCCCGCTGGGCGCGAGGGAAGGGTCGTACTGGTACGGGGAGGGGGAGGGAGGGTCGCCGCAGCGCTAACGGCCGGCCGCGGGCGCGCCCAGTGCTGGTCTGCGGTCGATGGTTGTGGCCTACGGCTGCGACGGCCACGAGAAACCAGACCGGTGCTTGTCTAGCAAGTCACATACAGCACGCCGGTGCTAAGTACATTGCATATGGTGCCCGTCTTGGCTGGGCGGTCCCGTCCGAGTCGTCTCAGACGCGAGGGTGGCGGCCGACGGTAGAAACGCCGGATTGGCGGACCCCGAGCAAACACAGCTGCTAGGTCTGGACCCGTCTCCCCGTGGTGCTCACTATCTGGGTGGTGCGCGGCGCCGCGATGGTGCCGACACCCTCGCGGCCGCCGGCGGCCGGCGGCAGGGCGCACGTGGCTGTTGTGGTCCCGATGGCGTGGTGAAATGGGTGGGAGGATAACTGCGCCGTACGGCGCCCGGGCCTGGGGCAGCGGTCGAGTGTTATCTTAGGAAAATACGTTGGGGGGGGGGGGGAGTGGGGTCGGGTGGTCCCGACTGTTAATGATCCCGCCGGTGTCAACTGTCACGGCCGTGGTATAAGGCGCTGATGTGAGTTCAGTGGTAAAATATTGGTTGTGACGCCAGCTATCGCCCGGGCGCCGCGCGGGAGCGGCAAACACCGTGCTCGCAGCGATTAGCTGGGTCCGTGAGGCCACTAGAAGCAGGGCCTGGCTTATCGCTGGCCGCTGGCTGCAGACGTAACCAATAACCATTGTAGGCCCCACTAGACCACCGCCCCAGGCGGCGGATCACATTATCGTCCACACCGCCCTCGCACCCTTGCACGCCGAGGTGGCCATCCCGATGCATAGACTGCGACTGCTGAAGCCAGGTACGAGCGCCGCTCGCAGCGTGGTGTTTAGGTGGCGCTTGGCGAGTGGAGAGCCGTCCTGAAGGACAAATACGGGGCGCCGTCGCGGCGGAAAATGGCGTCCCGGGCGGCGGTATATTGTGCCATGCTGCGCACTGGACAGGTGGCCGTGCTAGTCGCTGGACGTGACAACCATGATGGTGAGCTGTGCTGCTTCGTTTCCTGGATACCCAACCGGACCGTGCATAGTTCCGGTGTGATTTGCACATCTGACCGGTGCAGACCGCGGTTAGGGCCAGTCACCAGGTACTCACTGCTCCGCAGCCCGCCGTAGAAAGCCATTGTGCAGGCCGCCCACATGCACCGCTGGTCCCAAACAGGGAGAACGAGCTGGGTTAGGCGCCGTTTTAGGTGACAGAAGTTCTCCACTGTCAGGGCGTGTCGGGCCCGGTCAGACGCTCGCACTTCCCTCGACTGATAGCCCCGTGTGGCGGCGTTGCTGAACGGTGGCAGGCCTGGGGACAGGGGCCGGCCCACCTGCAGGTGAAGTCGCCGCATCGCGGCCAAGTACTGGCGGCCGTGGAAAGCGCCAAGTGCCGGTGTCGCATGCACCCGACGAAATAGGTCAGTGTCTCGTCGCTGGCGGGCACCGGGTACAGACCAAACTGTTGGTAAACCCCCGGTAACGTCCTTGTCCGACGGAGTAAACCCGCTGTGAAGCGGTGGAGAGACTGTTTGTGAGCAGTGACCGGGTGACGGCGCTCAGGGCTGGGTCGCTGCGCACGGGTGGCGGCCATCTGCCGAATAACCCCGGATAACAGCCGGCCCTGAGTACACACGCGCGGGCGGAGTCCGGGCGACGCTCACCTCCACTGAACCGCGTGGTGGTGTGCAAACAGAACTGCGCTCGACACACGCGTAGCCGGCCTGTACACCACCGGCCGTCGCTGGACTGCGGTTGGGGCGCACATGGCCGGTGGACGTTGGCCGGCGGCGCGCCCGCGGGCGTGGGGGAATGGGGAGGGGCGAGGTGACCGACCGTCCGGCCGTGCGAGACAGAGGGAAAGGCTGGGCGCCTGGTGTTATCTTACCACCCGCTGACCTCGGGGCAGGGGCGACTGCGGGCATTCAACCGGGGCGGATGCGTCCGTTGGAAAATCGCCGCGCCGATGCCATCTCGACCGCCGTCGTTGCTGCACAGCGGTGATAGTGAAGGCTGCAAGGCAGTATTTAGGAGCGTCTGTTCTAGTCGGACCAGATGCGAGCTGCCCGGCAGTCCGACCATACGATCATCACGGTCATATCCGCCCCGGATCGCGCGGGGCTGGCGAGAGCCGGCTCCGTCTGGCCGTCCATGTTGCAATCGTGTAAAGACGTGCAACATACGGTGCGTGACGTGGATGTTTGTGCTGAGAGGCGACCCGGTGCCGGTGGCACGATGTTGCGACGGCATAGCCCTCGGGCTGGCGGTGGGCATGCCGCGTGAGGCAGCAGTAATGATAATGCGACACGCGAGCTGGGATACGAGCTGTGGGTCGGACGTGCGGCCCTTATAGGGGCCGGCCTCGCGCCTGGCGGCGTATTAGTGCGAGTTGTGGTGGGGTGCGCTTCATGCCCCGGCACTGGGCGGCGTGAGCTTGCAACGGCTTGCAACGCATGAGGAGCTGTGGCGTGCCGCAGGGGCATCTCTGCGCCAGACGGCGTGAAACTTGCAACATAATGCGACGCACGAGCCGTGACAGAAGGTGTGCGATTCGGAGGAACGACCGTTTGACAGACGGCGATGCATTGCAACGGTAAGCAGCATGGAAACGTGGGCGAGGGGTGCGTTCCGAAGGATCGACCCGTGACGTTGCAACAGCATACCTCACACAAAACGTAAGGGGCGTGCGTTCCGGAGGAGTAACCCTTTTGACAGGCGGCGGGCATTGCAATAGGGTGCAACAGGCGAGCTGGTATGCAACATGCGAGCTGTTGACGAGGGGGTACGTTCCCGAGGAGCGACCCGTGACGTTGCAACAGCGTGGTACGCACGAACCGTTATCGGGTTGTGCGTTCCAGAGGAGCGACCCTTAATTTGACAGACGGCGAGGCATTGCAACGGTATGCAACATGCGAGCTGTTGACGAGGGTGTGCGTTCCAGAGGAGCGACCCGTGACGTTGTAACAACATACTACATACGGACCATTGGCAAGGTTGAGGGTTCCGGAGGAGTGACTTTTTGACAAACGGCGAGGCATTGCAATGGTATGCAACATGCGAGCTGTTGAGGGTGTACGCTCCGGAGGAGCGACCCGTGACGTTGCAACAGCATGACCCGTGACGTTGCAACGGCATCAGGCATGATACACACGAGCCGTTGTCGGGGTGTGCGTTTCGGAGGAGCGACCCTTTGACAGACGGCGCGGTATTGCAACAGTATGCAACAGGGTGCGGCGGGGTGCGTCCCGGAGGACCAACTCCGCGGTCAGAGGGCGTGACACAACAACATACCACACTCGCGCTGTATGTGCGGGTGTGCGTTCCGAAGGAGCGCACCTAGCCACACCGTGATTGCGATTGCGACTGTGACGCTGCAACAGCATACTACGCACAATCCACGAACAACAGGGAGGGCGTTCCGAGAAAAAAGGGCGCCCTAACCAGACGGTGCGTGGCCAGCGACGAACACGCAGCAGTGGGTGCCGCAGTGATGGCAGGACTTTCCATCGCGGGGAGTGTTGGCCAGTTGTGTGAGGTCGCCTGTGTCGTGTGGATGTCTCGTTCTGCCGCCACGTCCGTCGCTCTTGGGTGGACAATGTAGCGAGGGTGTCCGGCCCGGTCTGGCCGACCCTGCCAGACACACGATTGATTGCGAGACTGCATTGAAGGTGTCCAGTCTGTTTGAATGACTGACCTTGCGACGGGCAGTGCGAATTTGCAATCGTGCAACACTGCAGCGAGGATGTCCGGCCCAGGACGAGCCGACCCTGCGCCGGGCAGCGGGAAATGTACTGATTGTGAGACTGCATCGAAAGTGTCCAGTCCGTCCGAATGACTGACCTTGCGACGGGCAGTGCGAGGTTGTAAGCATGCAACACTGCAGCGAGGGTGTTCGGCCCGGGCTGGCCGACCATGCGCCGGGCAGTGTGAAATTTACTGATTGGAGACTGCATCGAAGGTGTCCCGTCCGTTCGATGACTGACCTTGCGACGGGCAGTGCGAGATTGCAAGCATGCAACATTGCAGCGAGGGTGTCCGGCCCGGGCTGGCCGACCCGGCGCCGGGCAGTTTGAAATATACTGATTGCGAGACTGCATCGAAGGTGTCCAGTCCGTTTGAATGACTGACCTTGCGACGGGCAGTGCGAACTTGCAATCGTGCAACACTGCAGCGAGGGTGTCCGGCCCAGGACGAGCCGACCCTGCGCCGGGCAGTGAAAAGTACTGATCGTGAGGCTGCATCGAAGGTGTCCAGTCCGTCCGAATGACTGACCTTGCGACGGGCAGTGCGAGGTTGTAAGCATGCAACATTGCAGCGAGGGTGTCCGGCCCGGGCTGGCCGACCCTGCGCCGGGCAGCGGGAAATGTACTGATTGTGAGACTGCATCGAAGGTGTCCAGTTCGGCCAAGTGACTGACCTTGCGACGGGCAGTGCGAGGTGGTAAGCATGCAACACTGCAGCGAGGGTGTCCGGCCCGGGCTGGCCGACCCTGCGCCGGGCAGTGTAAAATTTACTGATTGCGAGACTGCATCGAAGGTGTCCAGTCCATTCGAATGACCGACCTTGCAACGGGCAGTGCGAGATTGCAAGCATGCAATATTGCAGCGAGGGTGTCCGGCCCGGGCTGGCCGACCATGCGCCGGGCAGTTTGAAATATACTGAATACTGATTGCGAGACTGCATCGGAGGTGTCCAGTCCGTTTGAATGACTGACCTTGCGACGGGCAGTGCGAATTTGCAATCGTGCAACACTGCAGCGAGGGTGTCCGGCCCAGGACGAGCCGACCCTGCGCCGGGCAGCGTGAAAAGTACTGATTGCGAGACTGCATCGAAGGTGTCCAGTCCGTCCGAAAGACTGACCTTGCGACGGCAGTGCGAGGTTGTAAGCATGCAACATTGCAGCGAGGGTGTCCGGCCCGGGCTGGCCGACCCTGCGCCGGGCAGTGTAAAATTTACTGATTGCGAGACTGCATCGAAGGTGTCCAGTCCATTCGAATGACCGACCTTGCGACGGGCAGTGCGAGATTGCAAGCATGCAACATTGCAGCGAGGGTGTCCGGCCCCGGCTGGCCGAACATGCGCCGGGCAGTTTGAAATATATTGATTGCGAGACTGCATCGAAGGTGTCCAGTCCGTTTGAATGACTGACCTTGCGACGGGCAGTGCGAATTTGCAATCGTGCAACACTGCAGCGAGGGTGTCCGGCCCAGGACGAGCCGACCCTGCGCCGGGCAGCGTGAAAAGTACTGATTGCGAGGCTGCATCGAAGGTGTCCAGTCCGTCCGAAAGACTGACCTTGCAACGGGCAGTGCGAGGTTGTAAGCATGCAACACTGCAGCGAGGGTGTCCGGCCCGGGCTGGCCGACCCTGCGCCGGGCAGTGTGAAATTTACTGATTGCGAGACTGCATCGAAGGTGTCCAGTCCGTTCGAATGACCGACCTTGCGACGGGCAGTGCGAGATTGCAAACATGCAACATTGCAGCGAGGGTGTCCGGCCCGGGCTGGCCGACCCTGCGCCGGGCAGTTTGAAATATACTGATTGCGAGACTGCATCGAAGGTGTCCAGTCCATTCGAATGACCGACCTTGCGACGGGCAGTGCGAGATTGCAAGCATGCAACATTGCAGCGAGGGTGTCCGGCCCGGGCTGGCCGACCCTGCGCCGGGCAGTTTTAAAATATACTGATTGCGAGACTGCATCGAAGGTGTCCAGTCCGTTTGAATGACTGACCTTGCGACGGGCAGTGCGGATTTGCAATCGTGCAACACTGCAGCGAGGGTGTCCGGCCCAGGACGAGCCGACCCTGCGCCGGGCAGTTTGAAATATACTGATTGCGAGACTGCATCGAAGGTGTCCAGTCCATTCGAATGACCGACCTTGCGACGGGCAGTGCGAGGTTGTAAGCATGCAACACTGCAGCGAGGGTGTCCGGCCCGGGCTGGCCGACCCTGCGCCGGGCAGTTTGAAATATACTGATTGCGAGACTGCATCGAAGGTGTCCAGTCCGTTTGAATGACTGACCTTGCGACGGGCAGTGCGAACTTGCAATCGTGCAACACTGCAGCGAGGGTGTCCGGCCCAGGACGAGCCGACCCTGCGCCGGGCAGCGTGAAAAGTACTGATTGCGAGGCTGCATCGAAGGTGTCCAGTCCGTCCGAAAGACTGACCTTGTGACGGGCAGTGCGAGGTTGTAAGCATGCAACCCTGCAGCGAGGGTGTCCGGCGCGGGATGGCCGACACTGCGTCGGTCATTATGGGGCTGCGGTCATAGCCTAGTTGTCACATTAGGCGCCAGAAACATACACAGTAGCATAGACCGAAGTCACAATGGCGTGCCGCTGAGGCGACTGCGGACAGATATAAGTGTCACTGGCTGTGACTGCGGCGAGTGTCCCGAGCCGTGGATTTCCCCGGTGCACGATACCTGTGAGTGCGGCGGTGATGGCGGCGCTGTCCATGGTAACCGGGTAAGGTGTTTCACACGACTCGATTCGACGCTGTCAGGATGGTTGGGGTAGCCAATGGCGCTAGCTGTCACGTCCGTCGCTCTCGGGGCGCGAGCGACGACTGGCGGGTAGCGCCGCGCACAACGCATGCGCGTCGTCGTGCCGTCAGCTGATAGTGCGTTAGCGAACGTTACCTTTAACAATCATTTGTCGGATCAGTTGAATTGGATGAAGTCTCTTCGTCCACACACTAACTATGCCCAGATCCATTTGCATTAGACCAAAACTTCAGCTCGCTTACCCCGATGCTGATTGCTGTGTCGTTTCGTTATCCACACGTTTTGTTTGGGTGTTTGGTGGGGTCAAACCGGGTTAGGCTGGACTGGCACGGATAAAACCGTCCTGCGACCTCCAAAACCAAAATTTGGTTCTGCCTGCCGTACTGCATATATGGGGTCACAGTAATGGCAGTAATGAAGAGGACACGGGACTCATAATAAAAATGTTTATTTTTGAGGTAAGAGTCTAGATACGGTATAGGGAACTGCAAAACTGAACGAGCTGGCGTGTGGTGACATGTTTGTTTAAAAATGGGCTCAATTACCTATCAATCAAGATTCGATGGAACAGGTCGTCATGACAATTCGACAACGAAGCAGACCTGCCAAGATTGTAACTTTCGTTTTTAGCTATCGCTCACCATTATTGTAGAAGTTGTGATGTCACGACTGGATCCACATACAATAAATTTAGTACGTTTGTTCCAGTCGACGTCTTGGTAATGCGTCCTCAGGTAGTTTATGCGCTCATTTCAGTGTACGAGGTCAGGCTGAGGGAAATTAAATTACCTTGAACTCAGTGACAAGGCACGATCGAAGTTGATCGGCGCGCACTGCTCATTCAGACGCGATTTCGGTTGCCATGCCAAAACACCGCTCCAAATAGCTGAGGTCAGATTTCTCATGCATTCTATCATCTCCATAAAATGACTTTGAATGGAAGTCATTTTTAGATATGTACCAAGTTCGTCAAATGTCACCACTGATAAGTACCAGCGAAATCGTCTTTGGTCGTCTCAATGCGCATGGTTTATATTACGATCACACAATCCATTGATACGCTTCTAGTGATCCAGGTCAATACACCCTCTCCGACTAGACGAATTCGTTCTGCGGCGACATTTTGGTAGGCGTCCCGGTGAGTGGGTCCGCCGAATTGTTCTGGATCGATCCGTTGGGGTCAGTGGTGGAGCGATGAGTCCGTGGACCCAGCGTGTTCGTGATGGTGCGTGGCGAGCGGCGACCGCCGCGGAGCGACGTCTAATTAGTCCGGCTCGTGACGGAACGGGCGGCAATCTGGGCAAACCGCTGACCTTTGACAATTGAATGGTTCCGATGAATTGGACTATTCTTATGTTGCAATAACGAGCTAATCAATCTAATGTAATGAATGGAGCTGTCTTCAGTGAAGTGTAATATAATGCTATTTATTGTTGTGAAAACGCATGCTTTTGGATAAATCAGCATGGTGAAATGCACAGCGAAATAAGCAACCAAATGCCGTCGATGCCCGTATGTGTCGCTCCAGGACCTACAGTCCTCACTGTGCTAAAAAAAAAACCAATGCATGGTAGGTATCCTGAATAACTCGAAGACTATGGTATCGGTCACTCGGATATTACAACACCGAGACGCGCGAGGCTCTTCTTTTACACAGATTAGGCTCATCAATCATCATTGTGCCCACCACTGCCGTGCCAAAGCCCTGTCAACGCACTCTTGCCTGAACAAATCAATAAAAAAAGAAACAAAAAAGGTACGTATAGGAAATACATGATATTGCCATATGGCAGCGGAACGGTGGGGGGGGGGGGGGGGGGCACCGCGGCATCGTGCCCCCCTTTGATTTTGACATTTTAACATTAGCCCTATGGGCAGAATGGAAAGAATGGGACCAAAAGTCGGCAGTGCATGCATGGCAGTCCTCGCCCCCCCCCTTAATTGAAGGTGTTCCGCCGCTACTGGATATTGCGGAACATGATTGCAAGCCAAAGAGTGTGTGGTTTTCTGCAAAATAAGAACCAATAATCACACATGCAGACATAACCAAGGGTCAAATGCGGACAATGATGCGGACAGTTCACACACTGTATGAAATGCGGACACAAATGCACATTTGCCAGATGCAGATAAATTAATTCAGCAGACATGACAAATTACAACTAACATTTGTTCTGTTACAAATAAAGATAGTAATTACCGACCAGATGTATTTTTGGCGCAGCGGTGGGACAAGTGGCCAGTCGGCTCACACTCGACTGGCTCCAGTCTGGTGTATCAGCTGGATCACGCTCAGCTGGTGACACACAACAGTACGACCCATTACACCTGCCACAGCCCAAATGCACAAGGAAATATACTAGTATAACTAATCTATTTTATTACTATGTGCTAGATCTGATGGCTCAAATACAAAGTAAATAATCTAAATTAGCAACATCAGCCTGAAGCCACACGTGGAACTCGTGCCATAATTGCCGCAGCGACCAAAATGTCTACAATAACTATATCAGTTTTCTAGCCACAGTAATCAGTTTAAAGGTAGTGTGCCAGCTTTCCTGGACCGTATGGAGTTAATGGCCCAGATAAGGAGAACCGGATTTTTAGAACTTATCCATACCTTCAAAACTCATGAAAACGTCTTAAATTCTTCAAATTTTGAGTACCCCAGTGCGAAATTCGCCCCGACGGGTTGTCGGTCGTACCCCAACCACATTTCACACCACTATGAACAATAAATGCACACACTGAAATCGCTATTACCGATATGCTCATCCAATCAAGTTTCGATAAACCCGTTCATCATCATCTCCTGCGGTTTCGAACACGCCTGTTAGGTGGTGCGGTAGACCGCGCCCAAAGCCAGGGCCCCGGTAACGTGAGGTAGCCGAGTCGGGGCAGCGTGCGCTGACCCAAGCCGGGGCCGCGCGTCCTCCCGGTGTCATGTGATAGCCCGGGGCTGCCCGCGGGGATGCGGTAGACCGCGCCCAAAGCTGCGGCCCCGGCTTGGGTCAGCGCACGCTGCCCCGACTCGGCTACCTCACGTTACCGGGGCCCTGGCTTTGGGCGTGGCTTCTGCTCATACTTTGTCGTGCGGTGGTGGTGCGTCGGGCCGCGCGCGCTCTGACTTCGGCCAAGAAAAATGCGTCAGCTGATCATTGTCATTTCTGCCACTTGCGTGTGGTGAAATGGGGTCATAACTTAAGAGACGGCTTTTTCATATCAATTATTTTACATAAAATCATATTTCAAACCATAAATAATGTTCGACAGCCAAATAAAAGAAACAATACCAATACAGGCTTACAGTTTAAGGCTCGACATTGTGTTGTCTACGATTAGACAGCTGATAACTCATTCCCGTACGTCGTAACTCTATAATGACCTTTGCTTATTGTCACATGTGCGCCGCATTCGCGATTGTTGCCGACGCCTGTTTGCAGGTCAGCCCACTACAGTTGTTATACATATCGAAAAACCGATAAACTTTTAGGCGAAAAAGGCACTATTCCAGGCCCATTTTTGATTTTCTTTGCGATATTAGGTAAAAACAGAAGCTTCTTATCCTAGGAAAAATAAAATGGGAAATCTTTCAAAGGTGGCACACTACCTTTAATGTGCACTGCCAACTGCTCATCATTGTCAGTGGCACAATAATCACAAATTCTGACCTTTCACCTTTCATTTTACGCAAATAGATCAGTGCCGGCTCATCCTCGGCAACTCCCTCGTGGCAAAATGTCGCTGATACAATCACCGCATCGGGGTTCGCCGCAAACGCCTATTTTTGTGAGGTACTCGTCCGATCGCCGCAACTAAATCGAAACAAGTCACAACAACCATAACAACACATCACAAATTCATGTTCCACCCAGTTTGGCGGCAATGCACGATGCTATACTTATTTGGCCCAAAAACAAACTTTTGCTTTTTGCTGCCACACTGGGCTTATGATTTGTCTAATAATAGGCCTAATCGAAATAATGGAGCCCCCGTCGACTGATACCATTAGCCCTCCAGTTATTCTCGGATTTGTCGAAAAAAAGAATACGTACCACGCAGTGTGACGAGGGCTGTACCTTTTCAGAGAGGTCTTAGAACACGCACAATCTAAGAATTACGCACAATAGCCGTTTTCACGACGGAACTTTCGCAGAGGAACTTATTTGATACCTAAAAAGTACCTACTCTTTGAGGCCTTAACATCCCTCAAACTGAAATATTTTATGTTCAAAATAATTTTAGAAGTTTAAATCCGGGCATTCTTTGCCCTCAAATCACTTATTTATTTACAAACACAGCAATTTTCGGTTCTAGTAGCCCACCTTTCGACTATGAGGTATCAAATCAGCGTGGCAACTTGCTCCCTCTTTGCTCCCTCGGGTATCTAATTCCGGAATTCTTAAAAACAAGGAAAGTATATATCGAGTTCTCTTTCATACCTATTCAGTTATGTTTTAATGGTGATTAAAATATGGCAATTTTTTTAATTACATTTCATATAAGAAAACACGCAAAACAATGAAACAAAAATAACTACGGCAGATAATTACCTTCAGGTATCTAATTCCGACCAATCAGCACCTCAGTAGGATATGACGTCATACAAGAATGGTGGTGAAGGCCGTTTGCAGTCCCGGCCGGTAGGTCACGTGACCGCCGGGCGCCTCGGGTCACGCGGCGGTCGGGAGTCGGACGCGGGGCGTGGTCGCGGGCGGACGCGCGGGGCATCATGCTTTGCTTTGCTTGCTTTGTCAACTTCATATAACTTACTATCGCATTCGTGTGAAAGCCAAACACTGCTCAGTGCCCTTAGAAATTGAGTTTTGGAAAGCTCAAGTCCCTATAGCTCCTCAGGTCGGCAACAGTTGAAGCCTCATCTGAACCCATGTGAAAAAACGAGGGTAAGGAACCTTGTGTTGCTTTTTCTTTTACCGTCATAATTATCTCAAACCATCACAATTTTGAGTTGCCACATTGTCTGCTTCACTACATTCGTGTAAAACTTGGGTGAAGGCTGGTGGCTCAAAGAAAGGTGAAGATATTTCTTTGAGTGCCTAATCCGTGAAATATCCCGGCTTTACAAATCTACACTTTTCATTTTCTCCACGATACATTTTTTAAAATTGTTTAAATTTAATCTACATTTGTTAAAATCGGGGCTTTGGTTTTGTGTAAACTAGATCATAAAGTTTACTATAGTTTTGTGTAACCTGATGGCTGAAGAAAATAGTAATTTTGCTAAAATGATGTGCGGAAATTTGTTGCTTTCCAAATCAAATTACTCATACCTATATTTCATTCAAAATTATGAGGCATTATTACTGTTTTTTCTTGTAACATGAACTGAGTTTGGGTACGGTGCTCCGGAAACGTTGTGGAACTTTAAGCTAGCTAGAGCAGTTTCCATAAAAATTGTTTAGATAGTTGACATGGCTTGTTGACAACTCTTTTGCTGTTTCTAAAAAAGTGAAAAAAATATTTTCCTGCATTAAGCACACAAGGCATGTTATTCTCATCAGCTATCGAATGTGTGTGTGTGTTTTTTTAAGCTGTTTTTTAAGCTTTTAAGCTGTAACTTCAGTTACTTCACTTTAGAACATATTGCCCAGAATGCGTCACTGATCATGAGCTGGTATATCATATCATATGTAGCAAATACATAAATGAGAATAGTGTGTCATGAATTTTTGTGCATGCTTCTGGATCATCTGTAATTACATCGAAGGCTCGGCTCAAGAGTGTCCTGCCGACCAGCTTATGCCCAACCCTTTCTGTCCGCAGAACGTCGCCTGCGACTCCCGCACGCCGTTTGCCCCGGCCGTCCGTACTGGTCTTCGCGCTGCGAGCCGCGCTGGAGTTCGCGGCGGCGTCGTGGAGCTCCCATCGGGACGGCGTGTGATGCCCGCGTCGAGCTTATAAGCCGTGAGCTTCGATTGGCGGCTCACGCGGTCACCAGCTGTATGTACAGCCTCGGCCCCGACGACCCCGCTAATGGCCGAGACCGGCATACCCCCGGCATGGGTCCGCTGTCCGGCGCAGCGCTGGCCGCCCGCATGCTACTTTTGGCTGTATCGCTGCCCAGCGGGAGCGCGCTCCACGCTGCGGAAGAGGTACACGTTGCGACCCGACTGAGGACCGCAACCGGATGGTGACACGTCGGCCTCTGCGCCCTGGCCGGGGCAGGCGTGACCGACGTCACAGTGGAGGAACGCCCAAACAAGACCAGCCCACCGTCGGAGCAGCATGGAAATATCATGTTCTGCCTGGACGTCGGACCCGGCGGCCGCAGAGCACCTGCACACGTGCGGAGAGGGGCGCTGGAGGCTACTCTGGAGCTTCTGCCATTCCGCGGCGCGACTGCTGGCAAAACGGCGGCGATTGAGGCGGTTGGGAACAGCTGCAGCAATGGTGATGGCGGTGATGGCGACATGGCGGTTTGGGACTTCATCTCAGCGCGGCCGCCGCCCAGGCGCCGCTGCGCCCGGCTGCTCAGCCACCTACCGGATGGCGGGTGGCCCTTACGGCCCTCACGCCCGTTCGGTCTGCGGCCACGTTGTGGGGTGGCGGTCGCGGGGTTAGCGGCGTTGGACTTCGTCCTTTATCCAGACTGCACCGTACCATCTGAACGGATGGATCTGCCAAGAAAGATGACATCCAAGGCGGCTATGAGGCGATCACAAAGCTTCACCAAGAGCTTCTCCTTCATGGAGCCGGCCGGCCGTTAAGTCGCAACACCGGCTGCCGAGTGCCAACAGCTGCGTGCGCTGGCGCCGACGCGTTGTGGGCCGCGCTGCTGACGCCCAAGCTGCGATATCAACCATCTATGAATAAGTGGCAGCGGTGGCGGCTTGTCAGTTGTTAACGTGCCTTAACAGACGTTGCGAATAGCCCGCGTTGGAATCGCATGGTTGGCAACACAACGCAAGTAAAAATGGGCTTCCTTGATGAACCTACTTTTTAAGCATTGTAGCCTTTGTAATTTTGGATGTTTTGCTGTAGATATTATTTTCTACATATATACTATATAGGCACTCACGTGCTTTAAATCGCGCAATGCAATTGAACCATGGTAAAGACAATGATAAATGAACTGAGAGCTGACATGCCCCATGCTTTGTGTGTGTATGTGTGTGTGTTTTTTTGTTGTTTTTTTTTTGGCGAGTCGATAAAAGTGGTTTTGGACACTGGATGAGTTTTTAGGGGTGTGGTGAGGGGGGATGTAATTCCACAGACCTTCTGTCAGATTCACTACTGTTAACGCCAGACCCCTTGAGACCCTAATTTTTCGCGATTATTTTTAAATGCGTGGAATAATTTCAACCATATTTAGGAAGTAGCTGTTTCAAGACCTGCCGAAACTTTTTCTTCAAATACATTTTGTTGTCACTTAAATATTTGTGGCATTTGTCATTGACTCGTAATGTTAACTGTTTTTCCATCCTGGATAGAGGCTTTCATACGTCATATGACATTAGGCTCCGCCCACGACTGCGGCATTGACCTGTGCCCATCAGCGACCTCTGTACAAACGACACCCCTGCCATCTGTAAAGGACTATGAATTTCGCTGACGCTTCACGTGCTATGAATCAATTGCAGCAGACGGTCAAGTAAATGTTAGGTTCTTGTTGACTCTTGTATATAGGACCAAGAGGACCATCACTCCTCAACCTACTACTCACACGTGCTTCGAACAAACGTGAACGATTCCTAACAAATACGATTTTCGATGTAGGATATCTGTTTGAAATACGAGCGAGTCTTATGATGTGAAGCGAAGGCATATTATTGCGTTGTTCGATGGTTGCATAGCGATGTACAAATCGGCAGCTACTTGGTAACATCCGACATCCCATTATCGCATTATCTGCAACGCCATAGGCTTTAAATACAGGTGAATATTTCCTAACCTTATGTCAGTTATATGCCATCTGCCCGTCATTTGCAGCTTATAAAAAATGAAACAAGTATCAGCGAACATATCAGCATTGTACAGGCAATGCGCATTGAGCATTTATGGCTCATCAGTCATCATGTCGCTCTTTGGGCACTGTCAGCCAAGACGTTACGCACAACTCCGCCGGTTTTCGGCACCGCTCGACCGTCCCTGCTCCCCGCCACAGCGAGAGTGACCGCGCGCCGGCCCGAAACCGCCGCAGGCCAAGACCACAGAGGCGGGGCTTAGCTGTGACGTCATAACGTATCACAGGCTGAGGCTGGCTGGTGATAGCCTCTACACACCGGGTGAAAATCTTGCTTGAAATTTAACATTACGATTCAATGAGAAGTGCCTGAAATATTGAAATGGCGATAAAATATCTTAATTGTAAAAGTTTCGGCAGGTCTTGAAACGGCCATGTCCTGAGCTTGGTTGAAATTCTTCCATGCATTTAAAAATAATCGCGAAAAATTAGGGTCTCAAGGCGTCTGGCGTTAACAGTAATGCAGTAGGTCTGTGCGGTGTTTAGTTATCGGAGCATTCTTTGAAAGTCGTGAATAGGGCCACCGAGTACCTAAAGCCGTGATATTCCCCCACAAAAACTTCTTTTAAATAACCGGGGATAGGTGCATGAGCAGAGTAAATGCTATTACGAACGCCTATCACAATGCTGAGCGAATAGGAAAATCCATAGATGGAGAATTGTGCCGCGTTACGGGTGCTCGGGCGCAGCCAATCCACCGTTACCCCAACGGTGACCTTGACCCGCATCGTCTGTCTCGGCTCCAAAGCCAAACCGGCGTGGAATTGGGAGCGTTCGAGCACTCATGGTCCAGCGCAATTCTCCACCTAAATCCATTCCTGATACACATTTGCTTGCTCATAGTCATGTAACCCCGGTAAATTCACCCAACTTTCATATTGGTCGCTCCATAGACAGATGGCCACAGAGATCAACTTAAAAGGCCATTGTTGCATTCATTTAGTGGAGATCATTAAAGAGCCGTGACAGGCCACAAGTCGCGTGACATCATACGTGTAACGACCAATGACGTCGGCCTGCAAAACCCAATGGAAGCGGCTAGCAGCGTGCAATAAAACAGGGCGCTGCTTTCTAAATGTCTGTCGTGCGCCATAAATGAATATATTCTTTGTAGCCTGGCAACTCAGTATCTTTTTTTAACTATTGTACTAGTATTTAATAATTTCATAATTTTATAATTGTGCTTACGCTTTATGTTGATATTAGTGATAAATCCTTAGATAAAGTAAATCGATGTGATATTTAATAGAAAAATAGCAAACTAACGCACCATTCATTCGAAAGCTGGGGAACCTACTAAAAAGAACTACTAAAATTCCTGAGGAACCAAAGGATCAAATGGGGATTAAATAGATGCCTGCTATTCCGTCGTGAAAACGGCCAATCTGAACTATATATCCCCATTGTACGTTTTTGGTTAGCTCTTATAATGCTCACTTCTGTGTTTAATTCTAGAGCAAGAATGTTTTTCTAGATGTTTTATTTACGTCATATGCAAGAGATCGAGCTCAATCAATGTTGACATTTTAACTGCAACAGATTTTGTGGCCTTGTTTAAGTAATTTATTTTTTGTCTTCATTTAGCCTCCAGAAATATTCATCAATCCATATGGCGCCTACAGGTGTTACCTTTGGGCCGGCTGTCGGTGTCCCGGTGTTGTCGGTGATCGGTATGTCTGGCTGAGCCGTCAGCCGTACCCGTTTTAGCCGCGTGCCCCCAGACCACGCCCGATTGGTATCGCATCGATCACCGGATTCCGGGAGCCCCCATCTCCCTGGTGGCTCATGGAGCAGCACGGCAGGCCGGTGTACCGCGGGAGCGCGGTGCGACTCAGCTGTGCAGCGTGTGCTGAACGGGGCGCGAGCTGAGCGCAGATCCTGCACCAACTGCCGCTTCATCCTCACTTGCACGATTCCCCCTCCCTCTGCCGATTTCTTTTCTCTCTTTCATAGCTCCCTCTCCCTCTCTTCCCCTTTCTCTTTCACACTCTTTCTCTCTCCTTTCACCTTTTTCAATATTACATCGCCGGTTTCTTTTCTATGCCTATCAGTCTGTCCTTCCGTCCCACCAGCTCTCTCATGACTGTCTATCCCTGTCTTTGTTGCTCTCCTCATATGAAGCACGCGATCGTTTAAGGAAGCTACTGACGTACACACACGTGCAAGTCCACGTGACCAATCCCCGTGGCGCGGCACGTGTCCCCTGCGGTGCCGGCGCCAATCCAGAGTCACTGCCCGATATTGGCGCGACGCGCTCAGCTGTTTGGTGACCCAAAATTTATCATTTGTGTATGTGATATCCTGGGCATGAAAATACATGACTCAACAATTTTGGCTCGACACGAATGCGCACAGGGAGAGTGGTTTATATCAAACGCGATGACGGCTAATCACTGGGGAGATGTTTGTTTCTCACTTTTTATTACGGTTTGGCTACACGCACTGCGGTTGATTGGCATCGTACGCTTGTGAATGTATTCGATTGATTTTATCCATGTAGTGTTGCTCAGTAACGCTCAGCTTAGTGCGCTCATCGTTCCGGAAGACGAGTTTCCCAGCCGATGTGGTTGAAATACAACATAAGCTTGCTTTGTTTCTCAGGATGCCGACGGGGCGACGCAGTGTCAGTCCTTGACCACCGGTTCTGCAGCGCAATATCCTTCGCGAGTCCATGCCCATTGCGGCACAGTATCCTCCACAAGTCCATGTGTGCTGATGCCCAGGATTCGCCAATCAATGGGTATTGCGGTGCAGTACCTATCCGCGAGTCTGTGCGTATTGCGGTGCAGTATCCTTCCAGGCGCCTACCGCTGCTGCCACCTGGGGGCGGAGGTGTAACGTTGCCGCATGCAGCGCATACAGGTAACAATGCGATACTGAACGTGCGACGGCTCTTTCGTCTTTAGCTGCCAACTGACATGCCAAGGCACTGTTAGTTTAGTTCTTCTTTCAAACTGCTCCAGGAACATGGAATGTTGCCCTTGGATTCTCAAAAAGTAATTCAGATTCCATTTCGATTTCAATCTTCGCGTAACTTGCAACTGATAAAAAGTTAGTTTCCATTGTCCGTGACAACCACAATATCTAATATTGGTATCCTAGGTATTTTATCTATTTTGTATATACGGTGGCAACTGACATGCCGCAAAATACTTTCCATAGTTATCTTTAAAATGCTTTCGAGATTAGTGACGTCACGACACACACAAGTTTCAAAAATGTTTTTATTTAATAAGTTTTATGTATAGATATTGTACAGGAATAAAACAGCACTTTTTGATTCGTCGTGAAAAACTGCATCAGATCAACACCTTTTCTAGTATTCTTTTCTGAATAAAAACAGCACCTTTTGATTCGTCGAGAAAAACTGCATCAGGTCAACAGCTTTTCTGTTTTTTTTTACTAACTTTAAAAATTTGACATCGCTTGACGTGACCCTGTCCTGACCTTGACCTGCACCTCATCCAGATATAGTCCATATAACTAATTGAGTATGTTCATCGAGTTCTAGGAATAAAATTACCCATAAAACGTGTGTTGCATATCACCTATTCAGTAGCTCATCTTTGTAGACCTTATCTGACCTTGACCTTGTTATGACCTTCTTTGCCATGCATCTTATCTTGGTAACCTAGCATCGCGTTCTGGGTGATCTGCAGTCTCAGTCCATTTTCGCCAATTGCGCACCAAAGTCAGTAATGTGGGAACATGCTATTTAAGTTTCTCAGTGCTAGTACGAGGATTATATTAAACCATTTTAGTTTAGTGGCCTTATCCTCGTAGGTTAAAAAAGTAAAAGCAAATCACTTTTTATTGATGTTTCGAGCACAGCTCTTCATTAGGATAGCAAGTTAAAAAATCACATTTTTCAAATTTGCTATTCTGATGAAGAGCTGTGCTTAAAATATCAATAAAAAGTGATTTGCTTTAACTCTTTTCAACCTACGCGGAAAAGGACACTACTAAAAATGTGGAAACATGCAGTTTTACCCTTGACATGTCCTTGACCTGACCTGTGACCTAATTAGCAAAAACGTTGTGCTCCAAAGACCCGTCTTGTTAAGAGCTTTCGGGTGTCGTTTTCTCCGTCTTTCTACAGCCATCCGTCCGGAAGTTAGACAGAGGCAGAATCTGCCCCCCCCCCGCCGCCCAGGGTGCGTTCGACTGAACAGCCCAGTGGGGTGCGGGTTAATTTCAGGCTACAAAAGGCATCCTTGCCACACCACAACATAGGGCTTATGTTCAAAGGCAAAAATCAGAGCTCGGGTCCCACCAGGCCTATACAAAACGACTGCCATGCTCTAGTCTCCTCGAACTGATATTAGCAGCTGCCCACTTCTTCGTTTGAAATTTGTTTCCTATCATGAACGCCGGTACCGTACTTGAAATGTCAATTCCACAGAATTTAATTAGATCTTTTGAAGCACTGCAGGACACTGAAAGAGCTTGTGAAAGGTCATAATTCTCGGCGTATGAAGCAGTAGGTCATAAAGCAATAAACACCTGCTCTGTCCGTTTTATTGCATTTCATATTAATTTTGCTGCCCTTTGTGCTAGGTATTCTATCCACGTTTATATTATATAAGCCTTGTCCTTTCATGGCTTGTAAGACGTCTTCATTGGATATCCATTTCAGTAGGATAGTTTAATTATGTGTAGTGACGGTCTATTTACCTTACCACCAATAACTGCTCTGCTCCATTTATGATTTATTGTCCAACTTCACGTAACGTCGCACATCTACCACCTAATCAAGCATCATTGGCATGAATGCAGTATCCCAGTCAGATGCTGAAGATCGTACAGCCACGCTGCAAGCAAGGAAATGTTTGGGTTTTCTTCCAAAGAACGATACTGTGTGTCAGTTACAAAATAACGGTGCCCTGTTTGCTTCCCTCTGGTTCCCTGGTCAGCTTGTTTTTCAGTCTCGTGGGCCAGCCGTCATATTTCGTTGGTCTGCATTTGTACCCGATGACCCCTCTCGAGGCGCGGCGTGGACTTCGGTTTGGTGGCCGGCCGGGCGGGGAGATGACCCATGGCAACAGACAGCTGTGATTAAGGGCCGGATCTGACGTGGGCGGTGGGGACCGAGTGCTCTGGCCCTGTTATGTGGCCTTACGGCCCCACCCTGACCCCCCTTCTGGGTGATCCTTCGGCCCCGCCCTGACCCTACTAGGTGATCCTAGGACTCGCTCCGACCCTACTGGGTGGTCTTACGGTTTCACCATGACTCTACTGAATGATCCCATACGACCTCGCTTTGGTCCTACTGGACAATATTGTATGTAGACCCCGCTCCAACCAAATAATACGAGTTCACATGGCCGTACATAATGGGAAGGAGGCGGGTGATAGGCACGAACCTTAAACCGGACGGGGGAAATGCATTCAGATTGTTGGCCTCTGGCCATGCTCGCCTCTCGCAGTTCATTGGTTCTGATTCCTGTGACTGTCAGTAGCCTCTGAGTGACCCCTATTCAGCTCTCGCAGTTCATTGGTTTAGGTTATGACCTGTCTGTAGCCTCTGACCGACCCCTCTCGCCTTCCACAGGGCGTGTGTTACGTGGCTGCAGCGGACCGCCTTCTGGTAGCTGACTCTAACAACCAGTGTGTGCAGGTGTTCTCGGCTGAGGGAGAATGCAAACTCAGGTAATTTACCACCATACATATCCCTGCATGGGATGTTGGAATGTAGCCAGCACTTAGATGCACTGATGTACACGTGAGATATTTTTTGGATACGATTGGTGCCATAGCTTCGTTACTTTGTCTGTAGGACTAAATTAAAACAAAAGTGTTCTAGATCCATGTCCTGAACATTATGAAAGACGCATTTCGTACAACGTTCGTGCGCCAGCGTTTCCGAAAAGGCGAAATCCTCTGCTCCTAGAGGTAGGTACTCAGCTCTTCAAACAAACACAGTTGCTCATTTATATAATGTCGCGCTATGGATGCATACTGCGCTAATAAATTGTACTCTGAGCTTCATCTGAAAATCCTATTGCTGACATTAAGTGTAATCCGTTAATGGATAATGACGTTTGATAAGAATGTGTGCTGTATGCAAATACTCGTGAAGTAGTCTACTTCTTTTCCCTGCTCGCAGTGTGTATACCAATTTTACCAAATCTTACGTTCGCTGTCGTACACTTTGGACTGTTGATCTTTTACCTTGCAGGACTTTTTCCATACTTGTGTTCAATTGGTTAAACCCGAAAGCATTTCAGTCCTCTGATTAAAAGGTGTCTATGTCAGTGCCAGTATTGGCGCCCGTGCCACTATCAGTCGAGGACAGTGACTCATATCGCACACCGGCGTCCGCTGCAGGTTCGGAGTGCGGGGTCGGGCGGCGGGCCAGATGCAGAGACCCTGCGGCGTGGCGTCCACCCCCGACGGCAACTACGTCGTCTCAGACTATGAGAACCGCTGTCTGTGCGTGTTCGACCCACTCGGGAAGCTGGTGCGGCGCATCGGACACGGAAAACTGCAGGGTGAGTACACGAGCCACAGGATGAGACGGGACGGGCTGCTGTGCAACCCATGGAGTCCGGCCTGACGGACCAGCGAGTGAGGTCCCTTGGATCCGACTTGGCGGTTGGACAGACTGCTGATCATGTTGGGGTCGGACCTGATAAACCACTCGGAGCAACCTGCGAGGTCTGGCCTGCGGCGGGGTCGTCCTGCCCCGAGTTTGGAGCTGAAAACTCAGCTCTGCCCGAGGGCTGGTCTGTCTCAGGGCTGACAGGGCGCGACCTGCCCCGCTTAGTCGCGATGTGTCCCTACAGGACGGTCTCGCATGGTTGCTGACTAAGTACTCACAGGAACATTCCTAAAATAGCTGCGCTGTGGCCACCGTTTGGGACACCGCCTGCCAACGACCCGGGGTCAAATTCCATGGGAGCCGGCTCAGCCATAGTCCATTCCGACATTTGTCCCGATGGCAACAGATGGTACAAACTTAGTCAATTGGCTGATGTACTTACATATGTGACAGTAATCGTAAAACATTAGTATAATTCGAAATAATACCAAGAAATCTCAATCCTGGAGATTCTGCTTGAGAGCTTGTTGTGCTTGAAATATCGCATATTATTCTCATAAGCATATTATCTTCATGATGATTACATGATGACAGGTACTACTTCATGATGTAGGTACTCCACTGCAGAGCAAAATTGTATTTTTTAGAATACTGTAAACGTATCACTTGTAAGTTTATTGGTCTCGAGTTGTGCCTATTTGGGTGATTATTGTACCGATAATTGATTATTGTATCGATGCTCCTCTTATAACAGGGGCATCGAGGATCATATCAGACGGAGAGGAATTCACCGTATGCTCATTGTATATCCGGGTTATTTGGTATACCTACATAGATCGTCTTTTCAGCGATATGGAGGTTCGACGTCCGTAGGCCTTGGTCATCGGCGTTCCTATTTGTGATTGCACTGGCAAATTTAAGCAAATGCAAGATGGCATTCCTGCGTGCCTCAAATGATACTATTTTGACGAAATAATGCGACACATTTCTTGGGTTGATGGCTGCCTCTCACGATCACTATGATGATCACGTTTCCAGAAACACTAATCGTACCGTGAGTGAAAATTGCACTGGATCATGATGGAGAGGAAGTCGTTAGGTTTTCCGTTCTCCATGTTTGAACTAAATCAAAACCCATGTTTGTTACACCATGCTCACTTGTTTGCTGCTGTCCCAATGCTATGAAGCATCTGTTTAGCGTCATTGAGCTCAACATTTTTGATGGGGCCTTTATACTTAGAAGTGATATTATCTCTGCTATTCGGAGGCAGCGCGCTGGCTGCAGCTCGTTGGCATGGAGCCGGCCGAGCTAAGCACAAAGTCCGCCCGCTGCTGGCTGGGCACGGGGACCACGGCCGAGGGCGCTAATCTGATGATGATGCTCGAATGACGGCCAGGTTTGAGTGTTTGTCCTGCGCGACGTTTGGCTCGTGTCAGCGACATGACTGGTCGGTGAACACAAGGCCAGCGCGGCGGCGGCGGTCGGGCGATGTCCGCGACTCGGTACACATCTGCCGGTGCTGGCGTCCCTCACTGTGCATAACTGCAGCTGACAGAACCGAGTGTGCGTAACTGATTACGAGCGAGCGAGCGCAGCGAGCGAAGCGAAGTCTTTTCAATATAACGGAAAAATCTCAGTATGAGCGGCCCGGCCCGGCCCGGCCCGGCCCGGCCCGGCCTGTAACGCTTTTGAGAGGCTTATATCTCAGCAACCGCTGGACCGATTGGCCTGCAGTCTTTTTTGCTGGGTAGCCCCATCCCTTCTACCCCGTAATTGACTACTTTTGATACATCCCAGTGACCGTCGTGGCACGTGCCACGTGAAAAGTCGAGGGTGTTCAAGCTGTTTTGCAAAAGTAATGATTTTGAGAGGCCCATATCTCAGCAGCGGCTTGAGCGATTGTCTTGCGGTAATTTTTATAGGGTAGCGGCATCCCTTCTACCAAAGGTCGGATACTCTTGATCTATGTGAGTGACCCCCACTGCACGTGCAAAATACAAAAAGAAGAGGTGCCAAATTTGTTCCCATTTCAGTAACTCGGTAATTACTGGGTCGATTTCGCTGAAACTTGGCATACAGGTAGGCACCCACCAGGCAATGCATTCCCATGTGTTGGGGTTAGGGTGCTACTGCACGTGCGCACGTGCAAGGGGCGTTTCCAGATCTCGAGAACGGCTGGGCCGATTGCGCTCAAATTTGGTACATGGCTGGGGACCGGTTAGTAGGGTGCCGTGCAAAAGTCATTTTGGACCCTGTTTGCACGTGCGCACGTGCAAAATGCCGCTTCCAGATCTCAGGAACGGCTGGGCCGATTGTGTTCAAATTTGGCACACCGCTAGCGACCGGTTAGAAGGGTGCTTTGCACAAGCCCGTTGGAAGTACCCTCTCGCCCTTCCGCACGTGCAGGGCTCACTATCTCGCTCGCTCGTTCTTCGCCCAAAAGGCGTTTTACTGGTAGTGTTGACGTCATAACTTGACACAACCTACAGTACCGCCCAACGGTATCATCAGTTCCAAAAACCGACAAGATCGATCCGATCCTCACAGATCTTTGTCCGCCGATCCATCCGAGACCGCGCGGGCCGTCGAGGTCGCCGACCGTGGCCGGCGTAGAGGCGTAGTCTCACGGACGTACCGGTGACGCCACTCGTACGAGGGCTGGTCGACAAACAGCCGGTCAGCTCGCCAAATAAACAGCCCCAGCAGCTGACCTTCACAGCGGCACGGCCGCACAGCAGCACAGCTACACAGCTACACCAGCTAACCTTCTCAGCGGCACGGCACGGCACGGCACGGCACAGTTTCACGGCGGCACAGCGACACAGCAGCGCGGCGGTGCGGCACGGCACGGCGGCACAGCCGGCGCGGGCCGCGGCGGTCAACACCCCCATCCGGACCTGCATGCTGACGAACACCTGAACCATATCCATTATTCACACTACCTCTCGTTTTTAGTAGGTGATTATCACCTAATCAACTCTTTCAGCTGACTAAGTTATCTAGTTATTGGTGTCTGAACTAAGAACGTGATCTTATTGTGGATGCGAACGAGTGCTGTGGCTCAATAGAAGCCGACTCACGAGCTGACCGGGCAGCACACCCAAACCAACAACTATTATATGTACCTATGTAGTGTCTACGTTTATCGGTGTGGACGGTGCAAACAACTGATTTGAAGTCAACCCTTTATGGTGTGTCCTTAATGCTGCAGTAATATTTATTTACACAACTGTATTACTTGTCGATCTTGTATCAATTGATTTAACTTATGTAACAAGTTGTAATCTATGGACGAATCCTCATTTCCTCGTTTTCGGTGTCTATGAATAATCGGGTGTTACGCGCAGTAGTTTGACGATGAGCCGAGCCTAAAGATCACTCGGCCTGTTGCCTGAATGATGAACTCGACCCAATTCATTGCAGCTCTGGCAGCCAATATCATTACGCTGGCAGAACATCCGCTGTTCTAAATCGGGCTCGATGATGCGCGCTGTTTAGTGTTTACATCTTGCTGAGAACTACGCGATAGCAATGCTTCGTGTAATAGGCGTAGGAGCGGGACACTTCAGTATGATTTGACATCTGCTGTTATTTGCTCATCCAAATAAATGATAACATTTGAGACAAATAGTGTTTCAACGGTATGGAAAAGAAACGATAACATTGAAAGAACCTTTAGGTATATGCCACATTTATGTTACGCATAAGTATGTATTATGCACATTGCACAGGACATGATAAATGCATTTGGGGGTATTGCTATCAACACGATAGTAGTTCATTAAATTGATTGCCATCCTTAACGGGTAAATCTCTTTTCGGGGAGGTATATAGTTGCCTACTACAGCTGCTCACACTTATTGATGGGGTACTTTTAGCGCGGCGTCGCCGGGCTCAGCGGCGTCCGGAGGCCTGCCGTCGGTGGAATTACGTCAGCAGGGAAGTACCTTGATCCACCTGTGCACAGGCGTATCCTGAACCCCTACAGCTTTCACTGTGTCTATACAGGCACGTCCGGCACCGGCCGTCTCGTGCCCGTCAGCATGCTCGACGCGTCTTCACGAAGCCTTAGCCTCGGAGCTGCACCGCGTGTAAAATATGAAAAACGAGCAATGTGCTTTTTATTAAGTGCAACAGACAGCTGGTGAATCGATCTCATTCGTCAGTCCATCTCAGCAATAGGGTTGAGGCCGACATTGACAATTAGGGTTACGCCATAAAGTGACCGATTCTCAAATCATGCTCAGTTTTCACGCATAATAAGCGTACATCAAATGTTGTATGATTGAAGTAGGTCAATATTTGCGTGGTCATCTGACTGATTCGTTTTTATTCAATGGATGTAGTGGCCGTAGCGGCATAGCCATTAGGCAATGAACAGCTTGTAGTAACAAAAAATAATTAAATAATACGAAAATAGTAAAAGGTCCGGCATACGTAAGATCTGAATATGCTATTACTGGCGGCGTTTCTGACGCCGATGTGTCGTCTGGCGGCGGGAAGTCCGCGACTGGGTGCGTGGGTCGTCTCCGAGTACCCGTCCGTGTCACCAGGCGCCTGTCAACAGAGTCCCCGCGCCTGTCGGCGCGGGGACTCTGTTTACAGAGTCCCCGCGCCGGCCAGCGCCCTTTGGGGGTGGTTAGACTCGGCCCGGTGGTAACAAGTGGCCGCCGCCGACCCAGACTGTTCAGTCTGAGACTGAGATAGAGACTCGGGTTCCCTGGAGACGATGGCAGACCGTTGACAGGCCGTCGAGCCACAAGACGACGGGTCGTCGAGACAGTGGGCCTTTGAGAAGGCGCTGGGCTGGGTCTTCGAGGCAATGTGAGAGGATGGGTAAAAAATGATGATATTTGTAGCCTCCTGAGACGGTTATTGGCATCGGGATTAGTTAATTATGTCGAAAATGTCAATTGCAGATAAATGCAACTTTAAAATAGTACCTTTTTACAGAACTTCGCCCAACCGAGCCCAAAAAACGACTCGTTTCTTCCGTTGTTTTTCGTTAGCCAGATAACTAAGCATGTAAATTTGGGCCGTTAATAAAAGCTACATTTGAAATAACTAGTCATCAAATATCGACAAGTTTCAAGGCTTCGTGGCTAGAAATTGTTCAGCGCCTTGGACACTTCTCTAGGCCGGAGCCAGCATTCGACTGATAGGTGACTTATCACATTTAAACTTTTACATGAGATTGAGAAAACAAATAGTCAATATACTAGCTGTGCTTAGCTTACCCAGCACGAGGCTTTGATGGCAGGTTATTAGGAGTCTACTTTTATGTGCAATTGGAGCCCTTAAAATATCATAAACATTTCTTTTTAATGACCTCACTTCAAATATCATTATTGATGTGGAATTTACTTCGTTCTTGCCTTTTTCCAGTGTTTTGTATGGACTACTGTTTGTGCCCATAAAGTTTTCGTATTTCTCTGCCCTCATATGTCTGTGGGTGTGGCGTACTTTGTTCAAACAACAAGTATATGTACCTCTGACTTTGCATTTCTTTCCGGAGGCCTCTTCCGGTTTCCGGTGGGAGCAACGGGTGCAACGGCTTCTCAGGAAATAGTTGCCTGCGTTCTATGGAAATCTGGCTTTTCTGCACGCCGTTTTTACTTTCCGATGTGTTATTATTCCCGACCCATTGTTCATTAACAAGCTCACGGCGCATCTCATTTCCTAGCTGTGCTTCTGTGGTATCTCGACTCTCTCCCTCTCCCTCTTCCTTTCTCTTCCTCTCTCTCTCCCTCCCTCCCTCCCTCTCGCCGTCTCGCTCTCTCCTGTATGTATGTGTGTCTGTGTGTGTTTGTCCGGTGTTTCTCGCGCCTGTACCGGTCACCTGTCCTTGCCCTCGTTCCCGACTCCGTCTCCTCCTGATCAGCCTATACCATTCTCAGACGGGAATAGTCCCGAACTGTGACGTCACCGTCCTGTGTGCGCCCCTCCCCCCCCCCCGGCCGGTCGGCCAGGGGGCGGTCAGAAAGGTCAAAGGTCACTGTACGCGGCCACCACTCCGCATGGCAACATGGTCTGTCGGTCAGAGCGGGCAGTGGCCGTCCCGCTCTGCAGGCCAGACGGCAATAATGTTTGGACTTGAGCCCCCCCCCTTCCCCCTTCCCCCTTCCCATCCCACCCGATCGCGGTGTACTCAGAAAGCTAACATTTGGTTCAGATTGAGTTGACTATTCTAGAAGTTATTCATTAAAAAATAATCTATAGGGGCTAGGCCCCATACTCCTTCGACGATTTTCCGTCCTTCAGTTGCTTTCATGTCTTGATACATGAGAAGTTTCATGATTATTAAGTTTACCTAAAGTGCTTCAGTTGAAGTTGATGTTTATTTCATCTTGTGCCATCAGTTGCTTTCGGGGTATTTATTTACGTATATACCGGGTGGCCCAGAAAAAACGTTCCCAATTTTAAATCAATATTTCTCAGAAAGTGATAACGATACAACATTGAAACTTCCAATAGTCAATGCGACATATATTTTCAGTGAATGGTATGATTTTTATGTTATTCGGTCAATTACTTTTTAAACGGTTCGTGTTTCTAGCATGCCATGTAAAAATCACTTTTTTGCTCTGATGTTTACAAAAATGTGAGTGAACGGGCCACTTCCATCTCGGCACCACGGCCTACAGCCATGACTGCTACTGGCAACTTGCAGTAGTCTCATTGGTGGTTTAGGCCTCAGGGTGACACATTCCCTCTAGCTTTTTTCCTTATTCGGTCGATTTACTATTTGATCTTCTTGAAGGGAGGGCGATCAGCAGTAACCCATGCACCGTGCCACTCCTTTGCCTTGAAACAGGATTGTGTTGAAACGAATGGCATCCATTAACACAACTTTGGCTTAGTATTTGAATATTTGGCACATAAGTGTGACAAAAAAATAAAATAGCAACACACGTGCTAGTATCATTCAAGCCGTTCTATTTTTTTTTGTATTTTTTTCTAACATGGTACGTCTAAGCCAATCATTACTTCCGTTCAACAATGGCAAAAAAAGCAAAAACGTTTTACTTGATTCAACATAAGATTGCTGGCTTGAAAATGATGGTACAGTGTTATAATTTGGCATACCAATGCGCAAAGAAGTGACGCAAACTTGATGAAAATTTTGGCTCGTTTTTGCACTCCTATTTGAGATATAGGCCTGCAAAGTTCGGAACGTTTTTTTTGGGCCACCCGGTATGTATATATATATATATATATATATATATATATATATATATATATATATATATATATATATATTGGTGTATTTGGGGCAAGATATTTTCTTTGACAGGCGATTGACAGGCGATTGATTTTTTTTGACAGGCGAGTTCGAGACAAATTCGGTTCTTTCTTTCACATATGAAAGGCAACAGGACAACTGCCTATCATTTTTAGACGTAACCGTCAGACATGTGCTTGGATCCGGAAAAATGGATCTGAGATCCGATCCCATGGATCCCGATCCGAGATCCATTCAGATCATAGATCCAACCCCTCAATTTTGTCGAGAGATCTACTGGGATCATAGATCTGACCCTTCAATTTTGTCGCTAGATCCACTCGGATCATAGATCTGGCTCCCCAATTTTGTCGTGAGATCCGTTGGGATCATAGCTCATACATAGGTGCTCAAAATGTTAACAACTTTCTTTCATAAGAAGTTATGAATACCAAAGTATGGTTAGAAACAAACAATCTTATACAAAGACCATATTAGTAAAGGCATCCAGTTACATTATACAGAATACAAAATAAAGGAGGCTCATGACGGTCACAACTTGAGAGAATTGAGTGACATGAAGATTGTTCACAGTTCACATACCAACAGAGAAGTTTGCATTAACAATTAACATAGAGGTAAGTCAAAGTAATGACTAATGAACAATACATAACTAGGTACCTACCACATCACAATTCATGTTAGAATCTACATAATGATATTGATAAGACAATCTCATTGATCTTGCATTAGACAACCATGAGGCTTTCCAGTTTCCAGCTACCACAATTGATTGATAAACAATAAAAGATGATACTGACACATGTGGCTTGGTTAGGTAAAGGTATTTCAATCTATTGAAATAAATATTTGATAAAATAAACTGAGATATAAACAAAAGTATGAAAATATTCAACAGCCTGCGGAAGCGATGGGAAGCGAAATATCAATTGTAATGGCCTTGGACCAATATTTACCGTAAAATGATTATTCAGTATCTAAATTGAACTCGTGACGTCATTTCAAATAACAAATGAGCTAGGCGTTCTACCTTCGAGTATAATGAAAATAAATAAAAAATCAAACTGGAAATTCAAAAGTCTGGAGCTTTTTTTAAAGAATGTTCATTTTTTCTGCCTCACATGATTTTACGATACGATTGTTTGTGAATATCATCTTTGTAGCGTTGAATTTAATGACGTAAACGTAAGCTGAAACTGTATTATATGGCCCTGAGCGGTGTGCGCCTTGCATCTTAATTTTATTCACTTTTCAAAAGAATAACAATATCTTACGTCATTAGTTTAGAGGGCCTATTACATGGAATCTTTTGGAATCATTACGGTCTTGGTCAAATTAAGATTTTTCATTGGTCAAACGATAATGACGTAATAAAACCATATTACCAAAACGTGAGCTGTGAATTTCGTTTGTCTTTTTTTGGGAGACTCTCTCATAACAAAAGCACAGCATGGCACCATACGTGGCAGCTGGCAGGATGCCAAAAGTTGCCAAAAGTAGGTAATCTGAAGAAGTTGATGCCATTTTTGAACTTGTAATTTTATTAGGAAAGTATTAGAGGTTGGTTGCTATTCTTACTAAATCGAAATTGTGTTGCACATACTAATAGCTCATATGAACATTCTGGATTGGGATTTCATACTTGGCAGAAGTGGATTGCTGGATTATTTTTAACAAAACTGACCTATTTGGCTTCCAGGTTTGATTTCCTAACATCTGTCCGTAGGCGGCAGAACAGGGGGGGGGGGGGCACCAGGGTACAGTGCCCCCCATAGAGTTTGGCATTTTAGCATTAGCCCTACTGGCGTTGCAGAAAGAATGGGACCAAAATGAAAATCTGCAGTGCCCTGCTGCCACTGCATCTGTCTGTACTGTTTGTTCTTTGAATTAAAGTGGCTGTAGCTTGTTGATAAGATTGTCATCAGTGCTGTCATGAAAAAGTTACAATTGGTCACAAAAAGTAGCAATATGCATGTTCTTGGTTTATTTTAAATGTAGTACAAATGTTGTTTATTTAAATTCAAATTTAATGATGATACCTAATGATCACAAGTGGTCTTAACCAATAACCATGTCCACAAGTGATAATTCTCAATTGTATTGCACTGTAAGGTGTACAATTATGTAGGATAAGGGTTTCATTGGCTACATGTTGTCGTGAGATCCATACAGATCATAGGTCCTCCACAAATTTTAGCCCGCTGGATCCACAGAGATCATAGATCCGACCCCTAAATTTTGTCGAGAGATCCATTCAGATCATAGATCCAACCCCTGAATTTTGTCGAGAGATCCACTCGGATCATAGATCCAACCCCTCTATTTTGTCGAGAGATCCACTGAGATCATAGATCCAGCTCTCGGATCCAAGCACATGTCTGGTAACCGTACAAGCCACTCTAGACAAATATGTGACTAGCGTTTATGTGAAGCCTACCAACATCGGTAAAACGTTGAATGCCAAAAGTGAGTGCCCATCCAAATACAAAAGCAGCGTCCTACGCGCCTTCGTCACGCGGGCGGTCAAAACGAGTTCCACCTACGAGCTGATGCACTCAGAGTTCAACCGAACAAAACAACTTCTCGTCAACAATGGCTACACAAACACAGAGATAGACGAAGAGATACACAAACAGCTCGATCATCATCAGAGACAACAAACAACATAGAAGAGTGCGAACAAAGTTCATCACATCTACTACAAAAAACTACATGAGCTCACAATACAAAACCGACGAACAAATATTAAAGAGCATTGTGAAGAAAAACACTGCATGCAACAGAGATGACGAACAGCTACAAATCAACATTTACTACCAGAGCAGAAAGACACGTCAGCTTGTCATGCAGAACAGCCCCGCCACACCCAAGGAGTCGAATCGCACAAACGTAGTTTACAAATACACTTGCCCCCACGAGGATTGTAGGCCTCGTCATAACAACTACGTAGGTGCGACCACGACGGCGCTGAGTAGGCGACTCACGATGTACATCCAAGAAGACACCGGCCCAGTAGAACACTGGCTTGAACAACACAAACACAAACCCACTCACAAACACCTGAAGGAGAACACTGAGATCATCGCCACTGTCAACGACCATCATCGACTGTTCATACACGAGGCGATATACATCACCAGACACAAACCACCACTCAACATACAAAAGTACACAAACATCTCTCTGGCACTCTGGGGAGTGTAGAGATGATATGTGTTACGCCTGAATGGTATGTAGGAAACTGTGTGGAATGTCATGTAGATGCTATGGAAAGTGATTGAAATGGTGCGTGAGTGCTTCATGAAACATGCACGTTTGTAGTATGTGTGTACGATCGTCGATCAATGTAAATAGTTGACTGTCGTATTTGCGCCAGGTTAGTGAAAGTGTTATAATTATGCCGTCACATGTTTTTGTTGCATAGCTATTTTCCCAAACGACGAATGAGAAGTAGCATATCCCGACCAATCCCGACAGACCCTGTTAATTTTGTACTCAGTCTTGAAAATGATTGTTTGAGAATACAATCGAAACGCGTCAACAAAATGAAAAACTTTAATGAATATAACTGAAACATTAAACTCGCTACCTGAAACAATCAAGAAAACATTCAACCAAGCTCAAAAACTCAACAAAAAACTATCAAAAGCGAAAGCTGCCTTACTGTTTAATGACATCTGCCTCAAAGAAAGAAGAAGAAGAAATATATATATATATATAAATATAAATATATATATATACATATATATATATATATATATATATATATATATATATATATATATATATATATATATATATATATATATATATATATATATATATATATATATATATATATATATATATATATTATTGTTTGCATTAAAACTCGCCGCTTGGGCACAATCAACAGATGCCATCATTGGATGACACAATGCCGAAAGTTCACCGAAACGTTAATGATTGATCAATAAGGCATTCAAATAAGCTAGAACCGGAGTCTATAGGCTTGTTTCGTTGTCGCCTTGTCGTAGGTAAAGTTGTAAGCAGACGGTGGTGGATATGTTGTTGGCTAACTGTGAACAAGTCGGTCGGAAACTTGGCCTAAGAACTTCAATCGTTGAGCAGACAGTTGGATGGCTTTGCAAGCTATATTTGAGGCAAGCTCACCCCCGCGAGAACACGATGTGCTAAATGTGTGACACTTGCGCAGCTTTTCATTGAATTCTTGCTTATTTTTATTCTTTGTTCTAATTAAAATTGGCTATAAGAAACATTGCTTTCATTGGAAGGCGCTTTCGACACTCAGTGTTATTGAATGAATATGCTGATGATGTAAAAAAAAAAAATACGTTGCCTCAAGTAATAAAAATAGAGAACGATTTTATGCGTAGCCGTCATCATGAAAATCTCATTTTTATTAGTAAACGAAGGTTTCCAGTATTGCCAAGTTTTTTAACCTAGCAACCTGGTATTGCAATTAACAGCGAATATCACGTTTCCAAGCATACATATTGTGCTTTTTATAGCATGTAGGGATCATCTATGCGATTTGTCATCTATGCGATTTGTCATTTCATGTTGTCATTTTTATTTATATTGTCACCGCTTTATTAATCAATCTGTTCCCTGTTGTCAATCGCGCGTCAAATTTGTTTGTTATTTGTAAACCGGCCTGCCGCTGGCCTCAACCTTCCTAGTAACCGCTGTGCCATACGCTATAGAACCGCCGTCCAAAGGTCACGGCGGCACCCCTGAGGCGGCCGCTGCCCGTCCGTTTAGGAGCCCATTGTCGTGACGTCATGACTGTGAACAAAGGTCGCGGTAGGGGCTCTCCCGGCAGCCGGACGGTGACGCATACGTTGAGCTTGTTTCTCGCCGCGCCTGCGGGCATATTGGTATACTGTCTATCGTCCGTATTTTATGTACAATAGTGAAATATGTAATTTTGTAAATACACTCTCCTACTCATCGGCGCAAAGCTTTGGAGGAAGACAGAAGACGAAGCGAGGGCGACATGAAGAGCCCTGGTGGCTGACGAGTGCTCGGAAAGGAACACGTTTCCCGATCACCGCGATCGGATGATGTAAACTGGGACGACCGTCACCCCTAAGTTTACACTGGTGACCCCGACGTGATACGAGCTACTCGAGCACCACGCCATGGAGTCGAGCGACGCCACCCGGCAGCACACCGCTCCTCCCGCAACCAACTTCGGCTCGCCTACACATCAACTGGATGCAGCGGACCGGTCCACAGCCCAGCTTGCTACCATCGCGGCTCTCATCGTGAGAATCCAAAACCTCGAGGCCAGCAACCGACGCCTGCAAGACGCTCTGCGACGGGATCGTGGCTGGAGCCATTCCCGCCGACGCCCAGCGCCTCGCTCATCACGGCTGCCGACACCAGCGTGCTCTCCGACGCCGACGCACAAAGATGATGCCGTCTGCTGGTACCACCAGCGATTCGGCACCAGGGCACGCCGTTGCAAAGTGCCGTGCAGCTTCTTCCGCCGCGACCGGACTCATCAACGCGACCGTCAGACGCCTCTCCCGTCACGCCCTCCGACGCCGACGTACCCAGACAGCTCTGTCTGCTGGTACCACCAGCGTTTCGGCACCAAGGCCCGCCGCTGCGAACCTCCGTGCAGCCGGGCGAAAGCATCTGCCACAACACTTCTCTTCGTGCGGAACACGAAGACTGCCAAGCAGCACCAGATCGACGCTGACGCCCCGCTCAGCACACCTCGCCGCAATCCACCGAGTGGGTTTGCCCAACCGACGCCAGCTCCACCCAACAAACAGCCGGTAGCCGCCAGCGAACCAACCAACCGGAAGCACAGGCCTGCTCTCTACTCAGCCGACTTCGTCCGCTACCGGACCTCCTCGCCAGCTCCCAGACTGACGCCCACCAGCAACATCGACCGCTGCAAGCCTGCGTCTCCGGAAGAGACGCCACACCAGCCTACGCAGCAGTCCTCCGCCTCTGCGACTGTGCAGCCGCAGGGTACTCAGTCCAGCGGCCCGCCGGCCGCGCCACCGCTCAGCAATGAGCCCAGCGGCCCGGAGCTTCTGATCTACGGTGACGCACCAACTCGCCCTGCAGCCGTCGCTCGGGCTGACGCTGCACCATTGCAGCCTCAGCCGATACTACGGACGACCCGCTCCGGCCGCGTCATACGACCTCCGGTAAGATATCGCCATGTCACTTTTGTCCGCGACATGTCTGGCGAGGGAGTACTGTAGGGATCATCTATGCGATTTGTCATCTATGCGATTTGTCATTTCATGTTGTCATTTTTATTTATATTGTCACCGCTTTATTAATCAATCTGTTCCCTGTTGTCAATCGCGCGTCAAATTTGTTTGTTATTTGTAAACCGGCCTGCCGCTGGCCTCAACCTTCCTAGTAACCGCTGTGCCATACGCTATAGAACCGCCGTCCAAAGGTCACGGCGGCACCCCTGAGGCGGCCGCTGCCCGTCCGTTTAGGAGCCCATTGTCGTGACGTCATGACTGTGAACAAAGGTCGCGGTAGGGGCTCTCCCGGCAGCCGGACGGTGACGCATACGTTGAGCTTGTTTCTCGCCGCGCCTGCGGGCATATTGGTATACTGTCTATCGTCCGTATTTTATGTACAATAGTGAAATATGTAATTTTGTAAATACACTCTCCTACTCATCGGCGCAAAGCTTTGGAGGAAGACAGAAGACGAAGCGAGGGCGACATGAAGAGCCCTGGTGGCTGACGAGTGCTCGGAAAGGAACACGTTTCCCGATCACCGCGATCGGATGATGTAAACTGGGACGACCGTCACCCCTAAGTTTACAAGCATGTATACATGGTGCTACAAGGCCTTACCCTAGCCAGAAAACTGCCTCGCTTTGCCCACACCCAGTCGAAGATGAGCCTCTGATCATTACCCCGGAGGAGAAATGTCGCGTGGTTCGCTGGCGAGCATTTTAATGGTCGTCTTTACAGTTGAAACAGATAGCAAACCAGGAAGTTGCAAGTTGAAAACTCATTGTGACACTTTCATATGATCTGACTGAGTTGTAATATTGAGCGAGTAAAGGCAGGGGTGGGGACATATCACGTATCTCCCGCCACCCTCGACAGTGTGATACCCATTCCTTTGGAGAATCTTGTTGTATTTATACATACAACATCCACAAACATCTTGGCTTTTCAGTTTTCTTTGTTTTTGTTTTTGCCTTTTTCAGCTTTTCAGGAAAAGAAAGTTAGGCGGTGTTCACCGCCTAACTTTCTTCTCCTCGTTCAGTGAACGTAAGCATTAATTGTGCTCGCACTAATTTGTCGTGCGCACGATTGCCCAGAATGAGTATCAAAGTATTGTGAGCCGACCTCCTTGAAGTTGGCATACTTGAAGTATGCCACCATTTTATTTAATAAATTGCAGATTAATTTATACATATAAACTAAATATATCAACATCAGTTTAACGAGCAATTCATGCCATATGAATGTCTTCACTAGGTCAACTTCGCGCAACCGCGTGAACACTTGTGTGATAAACAGTACACACATAAAGACCCGATTGTGGCCGTCCCTTTGCATGAAGCCATATAAGACAATGCTGTTCACTGTGATGTATGCGCCCAGGCACACACAAACGCAGACACACACAATGCCCGGTTATGGAGCGCACTGCACACCACACAATGCCTGGCGGATGTACTCTTTCCGGAACCGTCGCGGCTGACGCATGTACGAACTCGTAGCGGCTGCCGCTCAGCGCGGACGGCAATTTCATTAATATCGTAACACAGACCGGACAGAAATAGCGGTCCCGGCTCTTGGCATAAGTGTCGACGCATTCAGCAAAGTTTTCTCTCAGGCGGGTGGGTTTTTCTCACGAGTTTTCTACCAGTGGAAAGGCTAAGGCACGACAAGCGACGGCAGCGGTTGAAAAGAGATGCAGATAGAGGTGTTTCTACCAACATGGGAAGGGTGAGGCAAAAACCAAGGTGTCATGCCTGAGGGGTGCGGCTCAACAGTGAATGAGAAGACACAGGTTTCCGTTAGATATTGGCGAATCGACAGCGATCGGTGACTGCGCTAACAAGTGACCATTTTAGGTGGATGTATGCACAAGGTAACGAGATGGCCCAGTAATCGGGAAGTGAGAGCGCCTGTCGTCCCGCAGATTGGCACAATTGCCGATCAAGGTCAGGACGGCCGTCTCTGTTGTGTCTCCATCAGAGACAACTGGATTGCGGTGATGGCTCCGGGCCGAGCTGAGAGCTGGCCGCTCACTTGAGTCGAGAGAGCCAATCGGCGCCCGGTTACCGCCGCCGCCGGACGGAGAGCTGGTAGCCGTGGGCGCCTACAGCGTGACACGGCAGAGAATAGGCCAGGTAAGGGCCGCTGGATCGCCACTAAACCCGGCCAGTCGTGGGTGATACTGCCGCGGACAGAGAGATCACGCCGGTCGTAAGGCGGCGGCGGCCGGGGTGGAGCCGTTCGAGAGGGACGCCGTGGGCCGTGCGCGCCCGGCGGCCGGTGTCGCTCGCGCTGCCAGTCCCCGCCAGATCGTCCTGTCGCCACTGGCGGCGCCGCCCTGACATATGTCGGTGCTGTAACCGGCGCGTGACGACGCTGCGTCGGTCCGACACCACTCGGCCGCGTCCACGCGACCGTTTGTCAAGTGTCCCGGCGCCAGTTGCGAGGCAAAACACCGGCGGGCCCGCAAAAAGCCGCAGATCCGTCCAAACATCGCGCATCGCGGACCGGAGCGCTTGCTCTCCGCTCTTCAGAGCCGTCAGGTCGGCGAGCGCCGCAGCCAGACCCAGTCAGGTCGGTGGGCGCCGCACCCTAGACCCAGTCAGGTCGGCAGGCGCCGCACCCAGACCCAGTCAGGTCGGTGGGCGCCGCTCTACTACACCCATTCGTTAGGTCCGCGGCCGGGTCTCTCTGGAGCTGGATTCTTGAGGATAAGATAAGAGGTCTGTGGAAAAAAGATCGGCCCTTAGGAGAAGGTAAGGTTTCCCGAAAAAGGAATCCGTCCGTTACAGAAGGAGGGACTGTTCTATAGAAGCGGGAGGACATCTGAAGCAGCGCTATGTCCTCTGGAAACGGAAAGTGTCCGATGTCCAATGGTCCAGCGCTGGAGACGGGAAGCTTATACTATTATGAGTTGCGACCAAAGCTTGAAGGGAACACGTTTTGAATATAAGTGTTCCACACAATTCGATTTTAACCGTTTGATGAACAGTCGTGCTCAGTGTTCATTTCCCAATGCTGGCTAATGTAATCCGAATCTAATGGGTTTTGTGTACCGCAAGGCAATCGCCTTTTTCTGGACGTAACCTCTGCACAACTGCGACCTCATTTAGATGTGAAAAGAAGTCTTATCGCCAACTGATGCACTTACATGGGACACAGCGAATAGCTCGTTCACAGTAATTCATGAATGATAAAGGTGGATTATACAGACGGACTTTATGATCCGCGATTCTGTACGCCAATGTGTTTTTCCCCATACTTGTCTTTATGACACCGCACTCACAGGTAATAGTCTGGTGATGGAGGCAACCTTTGCAGTTTGCATACACGGCCTCAGTAACAGGACCGCATGACATTCACTCTGTACGGTATATGCAGACAGATGAATGCACCCTGAATGCAGCGTATAAGTATTTACCTACTGTGGGCCGACGGACGCCTGCTATCGTCGGCACACTGGGCGAGCGGGGGCGGGGGCGTCGGCGGCGGCGTCTCCCCGCCCCTGTCGATGGACAGACTGGGTCACTGGATCGCCCATCCTGGCGGCCGATCTAGGACAAGCCGGTTGTTGCCAGGCACCCCTGCGCCAGAGTACGGACGGCGAGAGCCGTGGTGGCTGGACGCCGAGTGAGGGAAAGGGAAGAGGGTTATGGAATGGACGATGGATATTCCAGTGAATGCATGCTCGAAAAACTGTCTCCTTCGCTTCTAACGGAACTGACGTCAATCGGACGAAGTTCCTCAGCTTCTAAGGTTGCACTCAGCTCAGAGATCTTCTCGACTTAGACTCACTGGTGATCCACATTCAGGGAACGCCAGTCTCAGCCGGTGACAATTACCGTATTGGGTTCCCTGGAACGGCCGCCTCCTGCGGACCACTGTTGACGCCGGGCAGCGGCTCGGAGTTCCCAGAGAGGGCGTGTCTGAGGTCCCGGCGGCACCCTGGTTCTCTGCCCACATCCGGCGCGCACCCCTCAACGTCACGTCGCCCCGCGACGCACGTAACGACGCCGTTACGGTCAGCAGTACCGTCACGGCTGGCTGCAGCACGGACGGCACGCTGAGGTCAGAGGTCTGCTGGGGGTGAGGGGGAGGGGCTGCCCAGAGACGGAGATGCCGGGAGGGGTGCCGCCCAGAACCAGACGCTGTCTGTGGCTGCTTATAGCCCGTTTATCGGCCTAACTTTGTAGACACGTCGATCAGGACCTAAACGGTTTTGGTCTGGGTCAGTGATCTCTTCGCATAAATATAACTCAATTTGTAAGACTAGCCTCCATCAGATTGACATGTTCCTGTTGCCATAGCATACATTCGTTATAATAGGTCTTCTTTTCCAGCATTTGGGATGAATAAAGCGAGATAAACGTTTTTTTTGCCTTTTTTGTAGGCGACCTGACGCACGCTACCAAAGAAGTGCACTGCAACATATCTGAAATGTTACTGAGCTATTTTGAGCATATCCTGGACGTTTTTGTTATAATAATCACCGAAGCCACACAGCCACTCAATGGGTTACGCACAGTGGACTTGGAACGCCTCTTACGTAGCTCCCCGAGTTCTATCCCCACCGATGGCCCTCAGTAATGCTGAGTGATGGGGGTAAACCTCTAGTGATGCTGACCCCCTCGGCGTTATACGGCAGACGTATGTATTTACTGGCTACTCTGACGGTCGTGGAGGACCGTGCCGAGACGGGCCGTCGGGTCGGACCTGTGTCCGGCTACACTGATCCTAGCGAGACGTGTCTGCCGCTCACCGGCTGAGCCCATCCTAACGGCACGCCCACACGGCCGCCGGACTGCAATTACCCCCTCATATCCTCCAGAAATGGAAAGGAGCCGCCGCCAGAACGGCTGCTCTGAATATAGGCATTGGCAAAACAGACACGGCTGACGTTACCACTAACCATGAGTTCTAGTGGACGTAAATAATGCTGTTTTATCAAACAATTCTGTAGGGCTGTGCGTGGTGTGGTATAACCATATTTGGCATCGTTTGGTTCCCATTCAATAAATATTTGGATGCGATAGCTAAGTCCCCGTCTTACTGCCACCCTGATGCCCGGGTAGCACTGTGCTTTTTCCCGGCTTGGGATCGGTGGCCGTGGTTCGTGACCCGGATGCATTCTGTGACCTGGCTGCTGCGTTGCTTTTTTGCCTGCCTCGGGAGCGGTGCAGGCCGCGGTCTGTGACCTGGCCGTCGTCCGTGACCTGGCCGTCGTCCGTGACCTGGCCGCGGTCCGTGACCTGACCGCGGTCCGTGACCTGACCGCGGTCCGTGACCTGGCCGCAGTCCGTGACCTCGCCGCTGTAATTTTTTGCCCGCCTCGGGAGCGGTTGCCGCGGTCCGTGAACTCGCCGCCCCTCATCGCTATCGCCCGCCATCGTCCATCGACCGGCGATTCGGTAACTGTTGACTGGCGATTTGGTAACTGTTGACTGGCGCTCATCGGCCGGCGCCGGATGTTGCCCAAAACGTCCACCAATATGCCGGCTGTTGAACTTTGGCCGCTGACGCTGACAGACAATCAGCTGACGCTCGATTGGTAGCCCATACCCCCTTGGTGACCGCTGACCTCTTTGAGCTACTGCATCGTTAAGCCGGTGTCTTACTTTGATTCGTTCTTTTTTTATTCTTTATCCGCTTATTTATAGCGATTCCTGGATTCCCTGTCTGATTTTAAAAACTGTTTCATCCTTCCAATTGCAATGAGTGCATCATCACGATACACTTACAGCATACATAACATACGTCATCAACATTTCTATCGCAATTCTGAGCGTCTCTGTCCTGTTTGCTCCTATGTCTTCGACCATCTGCCTGACCCCCCTCGTTTCTGCTCCTCAGGTCCGAAGGGCGTGACCACCGACCGTCGCGGTAATCTTCTGGTGGTGGATAACCGGGGCTCTGCGGTGGTCACTTTCTCCACCGGGGGACGTCTGTTGGCCCGGTTCGGCAGTCGCGGCACGGCGCAGCACCAGTTCGCGGGACCGCACTACGTGGCCGTCGACAGCCAGGACCGCGTGGTGGTCACCGACTTCCACAACCACTCCGTCAAGGTGGGTCACGGGTCGGTGCGGCCGGTTACATTGGTCACGGGGCCAGGGGTATGGTCATTGGTCACGGGTCAATGGGTATTTGAGTTTTCACGTTTGTAGGATGGGGGACGTTCATTTGATCAGTAGGTTGACCACAGAGTCAAGTCTCGAAGAGAATTGTTTCGGGTGTAGGGGTCACGGGGTCCAAGAAAGCTGTCATGAGATCAGAAAGGCTGGTCACGGGGAGGAAGATATTTTCACGGAACAATGTTGAGTAATGAAGGCAATCAGGATGGGATTAGGGGGGGGGGGGGGAGGCTGGGTTTCACATGAAGTACCAACTCATAATTATGTCAACCATGGTCTTAATTCTACGTAAGTAGGCAATACCCATTAGCTTGATAATAAAAACCCAGGATTATCTGTGCTTCTGAGACCGGAGGACGCCCGTCAGACAGATGGATCCGGTTCATGACTCGTACAGAATGGACACCACCTAAATCCACAGCGGCGTTTCTGCGAATGACCGTGTCACGTTTCAGTTGGGTGGTGAAGTTCACCATCGGCGTCATATTTTTGCTGGTTAAGGTATGAAAATAAACTCAGACTGGCGCTAAACTATGATTGTTTAAAACCAGCGTGACTGCGCCAAACTTTTGGAGACGGTCTTTTACAAGTTGAATCCATTGCGTTTGTTATCAGACTATGGCTATTCATTTTGAAATGAGTTATGCATGATTCATGAACTTTCTCTTTAGATCATGGTACTATAATTTCATTCAACTGGTGACAATGCTCCAACTTACCGGGTGGCCCAAAAAAAAAAACGTTCCGAACTTTGGAGTCCTATATCTCAAATTCGAGTGCAAATAACGAGCCAAAATTGTCATCAAGGTTGCGTCACTTCTTTGCGCATTGGTATGCCAAATTATAACACTGCACCATCATTTTCAAGCCAGCAATCTTATGTTGAATTAAGTAAGGCATTTTTGCATTTTTTGCCGATGTTGAACGGTATTGATGATTGGCTTAGACATACTATGTTAGAAAGAAATGGAAAAAAGAACACGTGAATGAAACCAGCACGTGTGTTGTTATTTTAAATATTTTTGTCCCACTTAGGTAGGTGCCAAATATTCAAATACTGAGCCAAAATAGTGGTAATGGATGCCATTCGTTTCAACAACCCCTTTTCGAGCAGAAGGAGTGGCGAGTGGCACGGTGCATGGGTTACTGCTGATAGCCCTCCCTTCAAGAAGATCAAACAGTAAATCGACCGAATAAGGAAAAAAGCTAGAGGGAATGTGTCACCCTGAGGCCTGAACCATCAATGAGACTAGTTGCCAGTAGCAGTCATGGCTGCAGGCCGTGGTGCCGTGATGGAAGTGGCCCGTTCACTCACATTTTTTTAGCAAACATCTGAGCAAAAAAGTAATTTTTACATGGCATGCTAAAAACACGAACCGTTTAAAAAGTAATTGACCGAATGACATAAAAATCATACCATTTGCTGAAAATATATGCCGCATTGACTATTGGAAGTTGTAATGTTGTATCTTTATCACTTTCTGAGAAATATTGATTTAAAGTTGGGAACGTTTTTTCTGGGCCACCCGGTATACCCCTAAATCAGAACACCAACACTCTATGCTCGTTATGCAAGCACATCCACGTAAGGGCTGTCGAGTAAATCCCGCACCACTTATTGTGAAGCATCTGCCCAGTAGACCATGCAGGATGCGCTGTAGTGCAGTCTAATTGTTCTCCTCCGAGCACTGAGCGCTGAGTTGCTCCATATGCAGGGAAAGGCTGGACGAACTGACATTTGACCGACACCATCTCACCAAATGACCAAAGGAAGGCTGCCAACTGCAGCTAATGATAATCAGGTTAAGTACATAAACGTTCCCTTTTTGCAGCTCCCTTCTGTTATATAACCCATCACATATATTAACCTGGAACGGGCCTGGACTCTGTGGCAGACCAGCCGCGGCGGTGAGCCGGAAACGCCGCTCGCGTTAAATGTCGCCGGCCAGACGTCGGGTGGGCGGCGGGAGACGGACCGTGTCCGACTGCCAGGGCCCGGGCATCACTCGCCGCGAGTTTTGCGGGTCACAACACGGCACGTGGACGGGCTGATTGGAATTATGGCGCACATGTGCTCAGCAAACGTCATCGTAACAAGCCTTGGATTTTGCAAACGATCTAAATTTCCAATGGGTGGCCAATATACGCACTTTCTTGATTTAGAAAACAGAACAAAAACGGCTAGAACTGGTAAATTGGGTGTGATATGAGGAAAACATCGAATTGGTTCTACTGGTTGCTGCTTCTCAACATAATGTGGAACACATCAACCAGTAGCGGAGGAACGCATTCAGTTAAAGGGGGGCACTGCCGACATTTGATCCCATTCTTACCATGGAACGTCCATAGGACTAATGTTAAAATGCCAAAATCAAAGGAGGGCACGGTGCCCCGGTGCCCTCCCCGTTCCGCCGCCTATGACATCAACCAGTCATGGAATATCTAAGACAGTTTTTGAAGCATCTTTGGCGTATGTAAAACGATCACAATTCAGTTTGCTGTAAGATGCACATTGCAAATTCCACAATTTAGCTCGGCTCAAGCCGCACAGCTGCAAACTCGTCTTGCGGCTCGGTGGCATCACCCCGTGCGGCTGCCGTCGGAGCAGAGGTAGGCTGTACCGCATCACTCCGGTGCACGGCGGCACAGCCTACCTGCTCACCGCTCCGGCGGCCGCTCGTCGGCGCGGCGCCTCGAGACTACAGACCGTCCGTCAGCCGTCTGCTGTTCAGAGAATGAATGTGTTTGGTGAGGGTGACGTCATGTTTACGGTTTACCCTGCCATGATAACACGGAGTCAACATGATGAGTGAAGTGAACCCATATTGTGGCATACCGGCAGAAATTCTAGACTAATGGGTTCATAAAGTCCGTTACAGTCCAGACGGCAGTTCAGATGCTGTTGCTGTGCAAGTGGCAAACATGGAAATGAGCAAACAGACATCCAGTCGGCACCAGGCACCAGACAGAGTAGCTATGGAAAATGCCAACGGATGCCTTCCACGGCGTCCATGATCAATACTAAATCTAGGCAGCGTGGGTCAGACATGGCTGTGTCAGATTCTCGTATCAGTCGGTGCTTTACACAAATCGCCATGGTGATGCAAACATTCATAAGCTCAGCTATCAACTGTTCTTAACAACTGGTATCTCTTACAGCCGGTATGTTGTGCATAAATGTAATACTAGAGGAATGTCAGTTCTTATTGAGATGAACGACAACTTCTGGGCAATTGAGGATTTTCAGAGGCCATACCTACTAGTGATGTCAATCGGTTACCGAAAATTTCGGTTACCGAAAAGATATGCTGACCGATTCGGTAATCGGTCGGTCAGGCCCCCCAAAAATCGGACACTTTCGGTCACCCTGCCAGTGAAACCATTTTCAAAAAGAGAAAGTATTCCATTTTTGCCTAGTTAAAATGAAATTTATTGGGATGTTAATGATAAAGAGTTGCAAAATTTCCCCCAAAAGCTACAAGAGATGCCACATTTTGGCAACTTCAGTACCGATCCTGATCCCACCCAGCAGGCAGCAGCCACCCATTGTGCAACCACAACTACAAGCAGGCTGATTTTGACTCAGTTGGCCCCACAAATACACACAATTTCGAAACTCAATTCCAGTCTAACTGTTAAGATATCACCTGTAATCAAAGAAGTATTGCCTACAAAAATCATTATACAGTGATCAAAAATGCAAGGACAAAAAGAACTTGAATTACTGAAATGTGTTTCTGAAGACTGGACAGTTAGCACTAAGCACTTAGCAGTGATCACATTTCAATTTACATTTCACAGGTGTTCTACTATTCCACATTCTCCTTAAATATTGCAGGTACCAACCAAATGTTTGAAATCTAGATGACCACAACATAAAAACATAGGAATCTTGATAAAAACTAGAGGGCCATGTCCGCTTTCTGCATCATCTCCAAACACAAGGGATTTTGAAACAGATGCGCCATAACAGCGACTTTAAACCAGCTGATTAAGTTGCTGCAAAAAAGGTTTTGGATTGTTACATGCTGCCTCGTGAATGATTTTATTGATGTTAATGGTCCAACACGATTTTGATTTGAAGTCTAATGAAATCAACATTGTAAGTGTAATTCACTACAAGAAAATTAGTTTCACTTCAATAATTCAACCAAAAGGGCATATAAATAAATATTACGTCATCGTCTTACATCCTTTAGTTAGGGAAGAGAGGATCTTAAAAGTCAATCCTTGGTTCTACTTGGGTTCTACTGGGTTCTACTATTATTTTGCGCCACTTAATTTTGTCTGCATATTGTGTTTTCTTGTAAAGATAAGACAAAGTGCCAGTTTAATGAATTTTCATTTCATTTTTGGGACGAAATTCAGGCTCAGAGCTACCTAATACCTGCCTTTTCAGCTGGATTTTCAGTGTCAAATTCTTCGTAGAGTATCTCAGACCACATCTCAAGACTCAAGGCCAGTTTCCAAGCAGTGTTGATGTGTTTTGTGGTGTTTTGATTCTGCCTTTTCTCCTAGGGGATGTTGTCATGAACATACCTATTACCAACCATTGGACTTACTAATTGATCGTGCTTTTGCAACATAATGAGTATTCTTCCTTACATTGTAGACCACAGCAGATTCTTGACAATTCTAATTAACCAAATCTGTGAAATGCTGAGGTCCATGTGTTCCTAGTCTACCCTTAGCAATGTAACTTCTACCACAAAATGTATTTTGCAGTGGCTAGGAATTGACTGAATTTGGACTGAAATGCCATTTCCCATTATTTTCCATCAGAATTTACCAATTATTTTAATTTTGGGGTATAGTAATAGCAAATAGAATTTCGGTCAAATTTCGGTCAAATTTTGGCTTGGGATGTTATCGGTCGGTATTCGGTCGGAAATTTTTCCCAAATTTTGATTTCGGTCGGTATCGGTCAGACATTTTTTGGAAAATGACACCACTAATACCTACCATCCCGGATGCAATACATTTGACGTGAAAGCAGCATTTTGTGTTGCAACATTGGCGTTTATTAACCCGCGCGGGGCTGGGGGGGGGGGGTAAATTTTACCCCCCCCCCCTCGCGAATTTTTGCAATATCTCAAAAACGGCGGCGCGCAGCGCCGCCAAACATTCAGTACCTTTTCTTACATCAATGTGACACGTTCCCTGAAAATTTGAGCGAAATCCGTCGGAAAATTTTTGAGAAATTGACGTTTTAGTGACGTCATGTTCGCCATTTTCGCCTTAAAAACGGCAAAAGTTCAAACACCGCTAACATCTTCATTTTTAAAAGAATCAAGACGTAGCAAAAAAGGATATACGTAATTCTACTATGTCTATCAAATGGCCATCTCGGTTTCTTGAAAATTTTGGATTTTGGCCCAAATTTTTCCAAAAAACTGACTTTTTTGGGAAAATAGCTATAAAATCCAAAATTTTGAGTGTATCGAAAAAAACCGGAATATATGTCAGAGAAGTGGTCTATGTGTACCTACATACCAAGTTTTAGAAGAATCGGTTCAAAAATGTGGGAGTTATTCAAAATTGTATGACGTCACGACACACAAAAATTTTGAAAAATGACTTTTTTGGAAGTTCTAGACCTCGTACGGAAACAAAAATAGCACCATTCGACTCGCCGTGAAAAACTGCATCAGATAGACACCTTTTTAGGCCTTAGCAACCAACTTCAAAATTTGACCTCACTTGACCTGACCTTGACCTGACCTCGACCTGAAATTCATCCAGAGGTGGTCTATATCACTTATTGAGTGTGCCTATTGAATTCTATGAGTAAAATGACCCATAAAACATGTGTCGCACATGCCCTTTTCTATATTTTGTTTTTGGTGACCTGACCTGACCTGACCTGACCTTGACCTTGACCTCTGAATGATATTGTATGCAACGAATATTGTCTTGGTAGCCTAAGAACACGTTTTGGGCGATCAGTCTCAGTCCATGACTCCATTCTTCGGCAACTACGGTGCAAGGCCGATACTGTAGGAACTTGCAATTTGTACCCTTGACCTGACCTTGACCTTGACCTCAAACTTAAAATTAAGTACATGTTTTTAGTTGTTCGTGATGAGATCTTTCGATTGGCGTTTGAATTTTCCAAATCGGACCATTAGTTCGGGAGATAACAGGGGGGGGGGGGGTAAAATTTACCCCCCCCCCCAGCCCCGCGCGTTCGGCTGGAGACCCCAGCCCCGCGCGGGTTAACGGAAATGGTTCACTTCCATAAAACATTGTTAGATATTGTGTGCTATGAATGCTTGACGCATCAAGCTCGAACTTCAAATGAGATAATTACGATTATGGGCTCGGACGACTTCACGTCTCAATATTTTATTTTCTAACAAATAAAGTCATTTATCCAATCAGTCAGCCACTGCCCACTTGGGAATAACTGCACTACCAATGACCAATTGCGTCACTGATAAATTATATCTGTTTAAACAAGAAGAGGATTGCTTGGAGTTGGAGCTAAACGGTTTGGATCAGTGACCACTGACCAATGACAATGAAAAAAAGTCATAATTCTTCAAAATGTGAATGTACGCCAAGAAACAGGATGTTAAATATTGTCACTCTCAGGTTCAACTTCTAAATGTTATAATGAACCAGCCAGTTTGATTTATTCGACGCTGTGTTAGATGTTGACTGGCAGCTTTTGCAAAAAAAAAAAAAAAAAAACAGTGCTTCCTTCCATGAGCTGAATGCCAGTCCATTCAGCCCGTTCAGTCTGCCTTGTTCCTCCTGGTCCTGTTGTCTACCCAACCGTCTATTTTGTTGGCTGTAACCTACCCGTTTTCTAACTCTTTTTTTTAAATTGCGCGTTCTATTCGCCAGGTGTTCAATGCGGACGGTAAACACCTGTTCAGTTTTGGCGGGAACGGCGAGGCTCCTGGTCAGTTTAACGCGCCAACCGGAGTCACCACAGACCGCTACGACAACATTCTGGTGGCCGACTGGGGAAACAGCCGCATACAGGTGCGTTATAACTGGGAAACAGCCGCATACAGGTGCGCTATATGTAACTGGGGAAACAGGCGCATTCAGATGTGTTAGAACTGGGGAAACAGCCGTAAACAGGTGCGTTATAACTAGGGAAACAGCCGTAAACAGGTGTGTTAGAACATATAACTGGAGAATCAGGCATAGTGGGACAAGGGCAACAGTCGAACGCAGTGATGGGCGATTAAAACTTCGATAGCAGTTGTGTACACAGGCCATTTAAAGGATGGCATTCGCGTATGCGCCTTCATTGAGCGAAGAACCACCTCTGTACCAGACTTCCGGAGGGCTGACCCAGCTACCCTCCCCTAACGACCTGGCGGGCGCTAATGGGCTGTCAGACGGCGCCAGGCGCTCTGTTTTATCAGCATTTTGATGGGCTTGTCCAGCCGCGGCCCGAGATGAGAACCGTGTCGCTCCGACGCCGCACCTCCAGTCCTGCGCCGCGGCTGTTTTGACGCCGCGCTGTGCGAGGCGGTGGGGCCCAGGGTGTTGGGGTCTGCGGCGGTGCGTCTGAGGAGGTGGCCACAATACGCCACCGATGTCGGGACCGCAGGCGCCACTCTGGCGGGCAGACGCGCCCCGCACTGGCCCGGCCGTGTATACAGATATATGTGCGTCGTCATGCCAGGCGCCAGCGAACCGTGGTAGTCGGGTCACTGTTAAACGAGCCGCCCGTTCTTCCTGTTATTTTGTTTGATATTTCGGTTTAAATCATGTGTGGCTGATGGTACTTAGCTCCACGACGTGATATCTGGGCAAAGAGCATCCGAACGAAATCATTAGGATTTTAGCGGTGTCGCTCTTGTGAGAATCCATCGCCTTGCGTCCCATTTACAATGGTTTGTGTGGAGAATTGATGATTGGTTTGTATTGGAAGCTGATCTCCGTCCTAGTGTTCTCCGTCCCAGCGTTGCCGCCCAGTGCAGAGCTGCGTTCCGTTTCTTTCAACGCCTCGTCCCGTTTGGTGTCTCTCTCCGTTCACCATTCTGTCCTGACACCGCTGACTCTATTACAGGTGTTCGACAACACGGGTCGGTACCTGTCAATCGTCAACACCGGCGCTACTCCGCTCTACGGACCGCAGGGTCTGGCCATGTCGCCGCAGGGACACGTCATCGTCGCCGACACGGGCAACCACGCCATCAAGTTCTACACCTACCACCCTCTGGCAGCGTAACACCCGTGATGGTCTCCACTGCCGTGCCGTCCTGTTCCGTGCTGCGCTGTGCCTCATGTGCCGTGCCGTTCTGAGCCTACCATACCACGCCGTTCCTGCCCTTGACGGCTGGTGGCTGAATGTTGCCCGGCGCGCCTGGTCCGTCCCCAAAGGTCGAACCCCCCCGATACCTGTACCCGGGGAAGGCGGCTGGCGGGGTGCGCCGGTCCGTCCCCCGTCCACCCGACGGCGTACCCCGAGGCTGTTTACGGCGACCGTGTTTGTGTGGCAACCACTGCAATCCTGCGGCGGACCACTAATATCTCCGCCTGCATAAGACAGTCGCTGTGGGCGCCTGGTGCTTTATTACGAACGGAAGTGCAGAGGGAGAGAACGTACGTACATTGGCAGTCAGCGCAGAGTGCGCCGTGCTATTTATCAGACAGGGAAAATTTCCCCGTGAATGCTTGCTGTCGATGTATAATACGGGGTTAGGTCTGGAGCCTGTCCGAGCTACGCTGTCAGCCGTACTTAGGAACTGATTATTATTGCAGTGGTCCTGGTGGCTGCTTGGACCGCGGTCCGTTTATATCCAGCCGAGCCCGTGCGCCTTTCGACGCACCGCTGAGCGTGGAAAACAGCCCGCTCCTGCTGATGTAACCGTCCTATATTACTGCACTGATGAACGGTGCCCCTGTGCGGTGTCATAAACGATAACAGGTGGTACTTCTAGCACGTGTCAGGGGCGAGGGACATGGCGGCCCACCGGGACGGCGACCCTTCTGTGCCTTCTGGGTAGGACGGGGAGAGGCGAGGTGACGGGTCCTCTCGTGCTGATGGACTGGTAAAATGATGTAAAAATGTTACATCGTGCGGCGCTGGTGCTCGAAGACGTTACGAATTATGGGATGGTATTTATTGAACGTAATTTACTTGTGCTTTTGTTAAAATATTTAAATATTAAAACAAGGGCTTCTGTATGTTTTTTAGATTTTCGTGCGCTGTAGTGTTGATCTTTTATGTGAATATTCGACAACCACATGTCACGATGGGCGGTGCTATAGTTGCTACTTATGGCCTGCTGCGTTTGCTAGTATTACTTCACTTTTGTGGTAGTGGCATTATTGCAATAGCCGCTAGCGACCGGCCGAAGTGCTGCTTCTTTGGCCAGTTGTTGGTTTCACTGAGCTGTGTGGCGCGGGGTATGGAGCCAGTCTGACTGGGATGGGGGGGGGGGGCGCTGGGTTGAACCGGGTGATGTCTGCCTATCTGTGAGTGTGTGGACGTCCGCGGGTCTCCCCAGCTGCGCCGAATGAGTCACAAGTTCTGGGTGCCGGGTCACTCGCACTCCAAGTACCGTATATGTGCAGCACGCCTAGCTTAGGGCGCCGCGTCTCCGGCACGCGACGACTCGCCATGGACCGCTGTCGGGCCCGAACCGTTTTTGGATACAATATACGCTGTGTCACTGCGTGGGTCTGTTGCTTGTTCGAGCTTGATAGTTGCGGATAATTTTTGACTTGTGTGTTGTATGCGTCGGTTGTATGCGTCTGTTCCCAAAAGCTATTCAAATCTAAATCTGATAGGTATATCATATTCATATTCTACGTGGACACTTTGATTTTTTTTGCATATGATATTCAAATTTCGGTTTATGAACAACGTCACAAAATTTGGCTGGCCTTACGTCATGTAATAACTGCGGTAGTAACTTGCGATATACCGAACGCCTGCCACGTGCGGTGTGCGCGCCTGGTGTGACTAGATACGACATGAGATTGAAAGCACATTTGTTGATCTTATGAACGTCGCACGGAGCTGTCGTCAAAATACATCTCATGTAACCAAACCAGTCATTGGTCTCACACATGTAAGTACGTACATGTCAGCTGATGCAATTCTGTTATGATTATAATACGTACTTTGAAATGCGTCCATCCCCGAGGCATTATTGGTCACCTGCAATGATTTCCATTCCAAAGGCTCGATCATTTTTACTTGCATTAATTACGTTATACTCGCCCTGCAGCTGTGATGTAAGGTGTGTGAGAATTATGCAGTTGTTTAGGACTGGATCACATCCACGGGGTCTGGTCTGAGACAAACAGAGCCCACGTGTAGCGTCGGGCCTCCGTCACGCCCGGCCGCCGTGGCCTGCTACTTCTGGATCGTGTCAGTCACGATAACACGATCAATATCACACGTTGGCAGCCACCGATAGGGTGGCGTGAGCTCCACCCAACCAGCGACAATGGACAGGCGTTATGGATGCATGAAATGATGCAAACATATAACTGATGCGGAGTTTTCTTGAATGTGAGCGTAACTCAAAGGATCAGAATAAATGACGATTCGTAAATTCCATGGTTTTTAATGCAATGGTGAAAATAAATATTTTTAGCCAATTAATACTACAAGTAGGTACGTTCGCTATTTATTGTTGCCACATTACGATCGTCTCTGCAGGTCTATTGATACTGTAACTACGACATAATGCTAATTGATATAAGGTAATTTACTGATACAACATGCGGTTAAAATATGCCTAACAATAACTGAGGTCTTTTGTGGTATGCAAAAAGAACATGGTCATTAGGCCATTTTGTAGGTACATAAGCTCCCCTAATTTCCGTCCGAAGAACTCGCGGAAGATAATAAGCACCTTTAATTGGCCAGATCAATGCGCTTCTCGGTTGCTATTTGGTTGATTTCATTATAAGTAAATAGCATAGGTAGTAGGTACCCACATCCGGACTGAGACCAAACGCGTAGCTGCAATTGCTATTAGCTTTGTAGCTGCTCTCCTAGATACAGCGGCAGCAAGTTTTTTTCTAGAAAAGTCGCATGTTCAGCATTTGTTATCTCGCTGAAGACGTAAATCATTGCCGGAGAAAAACCGCACCTGGGGCTCCCGGCCGGCCAGATCATTGTCGTAATGCTGAAATGGATACCTGCACCACCTGGAAATTGGAACGATCGTCTCTACTGAGGTCTATTGATACTGTAACTACGACATAATGCTGCAGCTAATATCCCGGAAATGTGCGACTTTTTCGACAATTCCGGGAGGTTATTTGATGAAGCAGAGATGAGAGAAGCGGAAGCTAGAAAAAGAAAAGCAATACTTTTCTTGTAGCCAAGGTCGTTAGATGGCTCTTTATCGTATCTTATGCACGTAAACAGCCCAAGACCACAATCTTCGCGCTCCGCCAGTCCACGACACGCTCATCGTTTCTGCCCATGGATCTCTCGTCTCTTCTGTTGGTTCATTCCTTTAACCCATGATCCTCCAACCACTCCAAACCGCAACTCTCCCGACCCCTCAACTCATGATCTTCCCGCCTCGTAAACCCACGATCCCCAATCCTTTCTGTCCGCAATCTTCCCGTCCCTACAACTCATGATATCCCTTCAGCCCACGGTTCATCGACTTGTTCGTCCCTCATTCCATAGTCATCCCTTCACCGAGCCTACAAACCTCCCAATTTCCAACTCATTCAACCCACGTCTCTCTGGCCCACCCCGTCCCGTCCTGCACGATCCTTCACGGAGTTTGGAGACGGCGCCCCGCCAGTTCCGTGGGAGGGACAGAATTACTGCGGCCCGGTCTGTCTCCACCACAGACATAGCTCACTGGGCGTTCACTCACATAGCTCACTGGGCGTCACTCGCATAGCTCACGGGCCGTCACTCGTGGAAGTCTGGCCAGGTGGTGGCTCTCAGACCTGAAGCGTCCTTCTGTGGACTCATTGACCCGAGGGAGGGGGCCGCTGCTGCATCTGCCGGGAGGCAGTCCAGATGTTTTGGAAAATCTGGTCTTTAACCGTCTGCTTGATAGTAAAACTGCATGATGCATATGTATCATACTGTATTGGTGGTGACTGGTGTTAAAGTTACTACACATGAGCGAAGAAGCTTCTGCGTTTTACTGAATTAAAAGTTTCAAACTAGCAGACGGCTTCCAATAGTTAAGGTTACAATTAATTTAATTGTTAATTGTATGCTTGGCATCTTACTTCGGCATTGAAGACCCATTTCCATTTTAAGAAGGTCACTCAAACTAAAATGGACTAACTAAAAAGATAAAGTGCAAGTTTGGGCACCGTATGATAGAATGATTCAGCTTTCCTTTTAGCATCGACGCAAACAAACAAGCTAAGCAAGCCTCAAGCGCAAGTCCTCACTAACAATGCCGATAGTTTCGTTCGAACACATATATTTTTAAGGCATTCATCTAACAAGCCACTTGACCTACACTGTGAGCAGAACGAAAGTGAACTTTCCCACTTCAATTACCCTCGCGGGCCCGGGGCGTTTTCGCGCCCCCCCCCCCCCGACGAATATTAGTGATAGCTCGCGCTTAGGGATAGGAAGGCGAAACTTAATTAGGTATTCCCATCAATTTGACATCGTCTGGAGCAGGGCTGCGGAGTCGATGGATTTTCGGCGACTCCGACTCCGACTCCGACTCCGGCTTTAAAAAACCAGCTCCGACTCCGACTCCGACTCCGGGCAGAATTGTCGACTCCGACCGACTCCAACTCCCGACTCCGACTCCGCAGACCTAGCAGGGCTGCGGAGTCGACAGATTTTCGGTGACTCCGACTCCGACTCCGGCTCGGGTTTCTAAAATCGACTCCGACTCCGACTCCGACTCCGACTCCGCAGCCCTGGTCTGGAGTAAAACACAAACTTGGACATATAACTTTTTATGACGGCACAGGGTCGATTTTTTTAGACCCGTGCAAGGTAAATTTCGACTTCACAGACCTGAACTTCAAATAGCTGCCAAAAATAGTTTTAGAGTTAAAGACAAATTACGAGCATAGTTGTGTAGCATGTGACCTAGGGAAAAATACACGAATAATTTTGCTAGCCTGAGGTCAGAGGTTAGGTCAACGACCCCGAGCTGGGTTGTAAGTTTTTTTTTCTCAACAAAAATGGCCCAAGAGCTAAGGCAGTGGTATCAACACATTCTTCTTGTCAAGACGCGTCGAATGATATATATTTTATTTGGAAAAGGTTAAGGCTTATGTTGACCTCATGTGACCTTGAATGACCTCTAGTTGACCTTAGCACATGCTTGGCCTTATATGAAGTAGATATTCAGAGCCGATGATGACGAAGTTGGCATCCATTTTGTTCTAAGCATTCGTTTAGAGTCTCAGGATAGCAAAAATGACTTGATTATCATGGCTGACTTGAATCAGTGGAAAGGCCTCAAACAAGGATAATCTTGCGTGAGCTTGACCTTGCGGCAGCCTTGTATCGTAACCTGAACCATAAACAGATGCCTGATAAGCTTCAAGCTGTTTCAAAACATTTTGGAATCTACAAGTAGGTATACGGAATATACGAAATAGTGCAAAGTTTGAGGTCAATTTTGAGTATGACCTTGACCTTCACCTTTGAGCATATCGTCGGATTCCTCAGTTTCTCTACTTTCGTTTCCTACCCGGTTCAGCCGGTTTCATGCTTCTTGCCATCCTTTGGAACGCTTAGGTTAAAATCACTACACTTGTGCCGTTTTTCCTTTGATCTTGACCTCTGTCATTGAAAAGTGACTTGAGGACAAAATTTTAGGTGCTTTAGAATCTTCTCGCTGATACCTTTCGTTCGGCACCGCTTTTGTTTCCCCTTTTCGGAGTAAGCCGCGGCAGGGGGGGGGGGGGGTCCTTCGGACAGCGCCAGAGGTGGTTGGGAATTACTCCCGGGCCCGGCCGGTTAATGAAAGATTTGTGTCCCATCATTTTTTTTTAGTTAACCTGGTTAATTTTAAAGCGGTATGAGCAATAAAGACATGCTTGAAAACGACTTGCAACACGGCAAACATGTAATTTATGAGCAAAATGCTATGATGACATATTTCGGCAGCGAAATGAAATTTTCCGATAGCTCTACATCGCCTCCCATTTACAGGCACGCTTACATACATAGGGGAAGGTGGGGTAAGACGGCCCAGCGGGGCAAGACGGACCACCAGCCCTCCCGGCTGAACCGCTGCTGGTATCTACTGCTTTATGCACTCACTATGTTTGTTTTCCTTCGTAACAATGGCCACCTTGAGCTCATGCTGCTAGGATGCATAGCTTTTGAGTTATTGAGAAAAATGTTGTTTTTCGTCAAACCGATCTAATATAAGAGGTCTACGGGTGATTCAATTACGGCGCCTTTCTTGCATGATTAGTTTCTATTTTGCACTTAACTGTGAAGAACAAAGTTATAAACTTAGTTATAGTCACACTTTAGGAGAGGCAAGGTTTTGCAATGTTGGGCTATTTGACATATACGTCATGATAATGACAGAATTTAGATTTGGGGCAAGACGGACCACTGTGGTCCATCTTACCCTGTGGTGGTCCATTGTACCCTGCATATGGAAAGTTCTTTTCCAAAAAATTGACACAAGTTTAAGTAAGCTAATTTTTCAGGAAGGAGTCTTTGTTGCATGTGAGCCATGCATGCAAGTGCTCAGTTAGCATGGATTCATGCCAAACGACAATCAACACACATGTTCCCAGCTTTTAGCTGCACTTCCATCACACATGAGTAAAGAATAAAGGCTCATTTTGTTATTTTACCATTCTGGTTACTTTTTCTTACAAGAGTACAGAGCAGAAGTGTAACACACATGAACGGATAGCAGGCACTGCTGGGTGGTCCGTCTTACCCCACGTTTTTTCTTGTCTGAGTTTTTGACATGTCCCTCTTTAAGAGCATCCACCACCTAGATGTCTTTAATTTGAAATTTAGTCTTTACACATATCAACAGAGGAAGGATTGAGCATTCCGAAGACTATAAATAATATGAATTACGAGAGCAGTGTAGCAAGATATGCGGCCTCAAACCTTAGCTGGTCCGTCTTACCCCACCTTCCCCTACCTATACCCCGTGCGTCCATGTATTTTCCGCGGGGTCTCTTTCTTGGTGTGAGGACTCATTCACGCACTGACATTTGCCGGGTGTCAGCGGGGCGGCGGCGAGCGGGTGTCGCCAGTGGTATTGTTACCCGCACTCGGTGGGAACTGACCACCTGACCCGCCGACAGGGATATAAATAGCCGCACGTCGAGCAGAAGACGACATAAGAGGGCACGCTGTCTGCCCCGTCTGGCCAAATGCAGACCCTCGTTATCGTTCATTGAGACATGACGTCCTTTTGGCGCGCATCGATAGCATTGTTGGTGTAATGTATGGCTCGACACGGCTGTGTGGGTGGTGATTGGTGATTGATGATCCAGTAGTTCCTCAAGGCTACAGAGCTATTCATAGACGATTATATAATCAACATGACTTATGCTAGCGACAATACAGGTGCACTTGCCATGCGCTCATGCATACATGGGAATGGATGTTCGATGGAACTATTTGTGGACACGCAGTGAAATGAGGAACATTGTTGAAGCTCCCAACGGTCGCAAAGCACAATTGTTGATAGACGTCCCTCCCTAAACAAACATGCTCCTGGAGCAATTAACATGAAGCAGGCTGTCAGGGCAAGCAAAAATAATTTGCAATGCATTCACTTTGACAAATGAGGGTGACATAATCACTAATCAGCCATTATTTGTCTTTCGATTGTTCGCAAACATTTGAACTAATTAGCCAAAACATCGCGTAAGTACCCCTATTTACTGATAGCTCCTGGCAATTTTCCCATGTGTCTTCAGATTTGACCTCAGCGCACCCATTTGGCATACAGGGTGCAAAAACTTAGAACAAACGCTGTTTTATGATTTGAATAACTCTACCAGGTTCTTCTCGTCGCCCTTGTCGAGACGCGTCACATTGCCCTATTATTTAGTGTTGAACTAAAAATCTGACCATGGATCAAGTTTAAGACCTGGCCGATAAAGGATCATGCTGCAAATCACTGCATCATTATTTTTCGAACAATCTACCCATAACCAATGCTTTTTCGCTCTAAAGTGCTTCGGAGTCTTTTTATCGCAAATTCTTTGCGCGGACCTCTTTCAACCTAGCATGACTCAAAGGTAAAAATGAGGGTCGTGATATACTTATAATGTGGACTGTTGAGTATTTATAATGTTTACTTTTTTCCAAAAGATCGCTTACAGGCCGACCGCCCACTAACACGCCAAGTCAAAAATATTATTTGCAACCAAAACGTACTTTCATCTCCTATCTCAACACGCACCCGAACACAAGTACCCATTCATTCAATTTAACCCACGCCCTGCTGGGGGATCCCGGATTTCCACCCCCTGCTGGTGGAGGGGGTGTTTAAAGGGACCCTCCCACCTTAACATTAGTTTTGAGTTGAGATAGCCAAATTGGTGGCCATGGCCTGAAAATACCGGTTTGGGCACTCACAACATCGAAAAATGCTTTAATTCGGAGATATGGAATTTCAAACTTGCAGTTTTCGGATTCTAAGGGGCTAATGCATTGGTATGCCCCCTTAGAATTTGTGACGTCAGCGGAGGTCTAACAGTTTTTAAATCTTTTACTAAAACGTTTGGTAGCACGCGTTGGTATATGCTGCTTTGCGCGCAACAAATGCCGCACTTTCAAATAAAGTCGCTAGGAACAGCGGAGATCCCAAAAAGTAAACAAAAGTAAAAGTCTAATATCTTGAAAACCGGTGAATATTTTTCGATGAAATTTGGTACATATTCGTTTTCGCTCTTTCTGAACCGAGCGACATCACTTTCATGCCAATTCATTAACTTTTTTGAAGGTGGGAGGGTCCCTTTAAACACTCCCCCTTCTAAGAAACAGTTTTTTTCTGCAATAACTTTTGACTCAAGCCTTGTACGAGCTTACGTTTACCGGCATCGTGTTACTCTCGTCAAGACCCATCGAATAACCTGTAATTTGACCTTGAAAGGGTAACTCGAAAAGTTCTCCTCAGTTCAAGGTCATGACCTGACCGGAAATGGTCATGTTGCAAATCAGTCGATCCGTATTGTCGAGCTGAACGCATACAAGGCGTTTCCATTACTCTAGCATGCCCCTATCAAAAATTATTCGCGAAAAAAAAAACGGTTAGATGCCATTCGTGATCTGATGTGACCTCAGTGGCATAAAGAGGGGTCACGGATGCCATTGTCATGCTCAGTATGTTACATTTACTTGTAATTTCTTGTTTGAGGGTTTTTAGAATGACTTCCGTCCAAAAGAGACGCTTTCAATTTTCTCCCATTGGCTTACATGTAATGGGGAGGTCGCAAAATTGACCTTACCTTATATAGGTTACCGATATCAAAATTACGAGATAAGCGTTTCTTACATACTATTTCTCTTATCAATCGCTGAGAGTTTCAAATCAATCTGTCACTCGGTGCAGCTATTGCAGACATTGAAACTTTTATGAGGTGAGGTCACTTGACCTGACATTGAACCTTGTAACTTGGTCACTTGACCTGGCCTTGTCACTTGATCACCTAGTGACCTGGCCTTGAACGACCTCGGTCTGACATTTTTACAATATGTTTAGATTTAATGCATGATAAGGTGTGCCAAAAACGGCAGCGCTCCGCGTCATTTTTGAGATATTTGCGAAAAACCGCAGGGGGATGTTCAAACAACCTCCCCCCCCAGCAGGGTATGGCTTAAAAAAATCAATGAAAAAAAGATAAATGACGAAATAAAACAGGACAAGCATGAAAACTAGATGAACTAGAAACTCTAGAAACCTTCAAATCAGGGATATATAAGACAACATTCTTTAATTGACCACGACGAATGATTCGTAAGTGCTAAAAAATAACAGGAATTTTGAATTGTTTAGCTAGAGTAGATAATATGTATTCTATTTCACGACGGGCACCTGTTTGATTCATTTATTGGCTTGGCACCTGACAATTTTTAGTAGTCGTTTACTTTTAGGGTTTCCGCCTTTCCAAATGAAATGTCGATTGCTTTGCTTCTTTGTTTTCAAATTCAATCAAGTAGGGGCCGAATGCTGTGTCAAGAAAAGTGGCTGATATAGCAACAATTAGCGTTTTACAGCTTTGACTCGAATAGGTACCACTGATAAAACTTTGAGCACCACCAATTAGTTTTTTTAATGTATTTCACGTGTGAATTTTCGCCTTGTAGCCAAGTGCTAGAAAAGTTGACGCATGATATTGGGACTCTTCAGCGCACACGTCCCCGTCTGGTGACGCCCCGTCCCGCACGACCACCCGCCACCCGCCCTGCGGCGCGGCGGGACGGACGGGCGGGCGGGCGGGCGGGCGCCTGCGTGCGGCCGCGGCGGCGATCAAAAGCGGCCGGCGGCCGGCGCCGGCGGTCTCTGGCTGCCGCCCGTCGTCCCGGCCGCAGCAGGGGACCAGCAGCGGCGCGGCGCGCGCCAGCAGCAGCAGCAGCGGTCAGCGGCGGACCGCACCGGCCGACCGGCGGGCCAGCGGACCAACTGGTGCCGCCGAGCAACTCCAGTACACAGGTGAGGCCACGCGGCGATCGCGCGGAACGAGCTTTCGATGATGTGGCGACAAATGCACGCTCGTTTTGGTGTTTGAAGAGCTGTATCAGTGCATTGCCCGTTTCAAAGACCCGGAAGTATTTGAAAATGATTGTCGTGTATTTGAATGGCACAATTTATAAACAGCAGGATCACATCCTTTCTCGCATTGGTTCTATTCATACTGATAAAAAAGTCAAAGATTGTAAGTAGTTGACCCTACATGACGTAAGAGTAACGCCGTGTTCTGAATTTTTGGACAATAAAAAGGGTCTGCGGGAAATCCTCACGAACCCATTCTCAAACATAGACCTCTGTAAGTATACGGTATATCAAGGTCCATGCTAGACGATTTTCATTCGATAGAAAATCAACACTGATCTATATCGCCGACATAACACAACGGTCTGTAGCCTTGCAAAAGTTAGAAAATCACATTTAACCCGTGCCCTGCTGGGGGGTGTTTGAACACCTCCCCCCCTGTGGTTTTTCGCGAATATCTCAAAAACGGCGGCGCGGAGCGCCGCCGTTTTTGGTACACCTTATCATACATCAATTCTACACATGTTGTGAAAATTTCAGACCAAGGTTATTCAAGGTTAGGTCACCAGGTCACTTGAAGTGACCTCACCTCATAAAAAGTTTCAATGTCTGCCATAGCTACACCGAGTGACCGATCGCTTTGAAACTTTTAGCGATTGCTAAGAGCAATAACATGTACAAAATGCATATCTCATAATTTTGATATCAATGACCTAAGGTCAGGTCAATTTTGCGACCTCCCCATTTTAACACTCCCAAACACTGAATTACAAGTAGTTTAGACACACTGAACATGAAAATGGTGTCTGTGACCCCTGTTTATGCCCCTGAGGTCATCTTAGGTCACGGATGGTATCTAACAGTTTTTCGCAAATAACTTTTGATAGAGGCATGCTAGAGCAATGAAAACACCTTAGATGTGTTCAGCTCGACGATACGAATCGACTGATATGCAACATGACCCTTTTCGGTCAGGTCATGACCTTGACCTGAGGTCAAATTTTCAAGTTGACCTTTCAAGGTCAAGTTATAATTCATTCGATGCGTCTTGACGAGAGGAACACGATGCCGGTAAAAGTAAGCTCGTACAAGGCTTGGGTCAAAAGTTATTGCAGAAAAACTGTTTCCGAAAAAATCGGCTATTTTTGCAGTTTTTGCCCCCTGCAGGCAAAACCGTTGACGTTAGGTCAAAACTGAGAGAATTACTCAGAAAGGGCGTTAATAGGGCTATCGAATGCGCTTTTCCGCGGCGCTGTAGCACTATTGGTTCCCGAGTTATGCGTTGGCTTCTTGGAAATTGTCGACATTCGACCTGGAAATCGGCAAAATTTTGCCTTCAATGACCTCTGGTGACCTGACCTTTGATCTGACCAAAAAATTGACCGAAGTGATTTCGTCATTATTTTTGGCGCTCTTTCGAACGCCGCCTTCCGTGTATCACTATGTGGCCCAGGAGCCGAGTTAGAAGGGGGGGGGGGTGTTCAGACACCCCCCAGCAGGGCGTGGAAATCCAGGACCCCCAGCCGGGCGCGGGTTAACCTAACCTGTGACATTTATCGTTTATACTGAAATGAATACAACTGGAGTTTTCTAGTGGATCTCTGTATTGATGGTCGTTAACCTTTCTGAGACATCACCTGAACGTTTCCTGAACGTACTTGACCTGAAAATTGGTGAAATACTTTTCAAAAGAAAAAAAAATGCAGGGGAGGGGGCGTTACTCCTCTTTAGCGGGAAATTTATAGTAAACTACCGATATTCGTTTTGATGTCACCAACTTTCAAGGTCCCAGGTAATTGGTTTGCCTTCCAGGTCAGGTCAATAGTCCTTGTATCGGGTATATCGGCACCTGCTGAGATTCGTGAAGTGAGTTTTTTGCATTCTTTTTTCCTAATTTCGAACTTTTGCATTTATTTTGCCCAAAGATAATGTATTTAGGCATTTGGGATCGGTCGGGGCAGGTCAGATCAGGCCAACCAGTAGACGTCCCCGCGTCTATCCATGGTAGGTTTTAACTACCACTGACATCTTCGCAACATGTTACGTACTTACATAGGCACCAAAACTACTTCGTAAATGTTCAAGCAGGTGTTAACACACGCCCCACTGGGGTCTGCGTATAACGCGCCTTACTTGGGGGGGGGGGGGAGGGGGGCTATTCATAGCCTCCCTCCTAACTCCGAAACGTCGACGCCGATCGTCAAAATTCAAACGGCGTCTGACAGCCTCGGAAAAACTGTCGCTGTCGAGCGAAACCTAATTTCATTGACCTTGAGGTCACCGATGACGTCATAGATCAGGTCAAAGTAAAAATTATTAGCATTTTGGCTTGTTCACATTTTGGGCCGCTCTTGCCGCCGTCTTACAAGTCAGATCAGGCTCATTTTTGGTTTACACACTCGTGAACAGATGCTTAGATACCCTGAGGGTACCAAACTTGTAGGTACTTTGATTTTCAGGTTAGTGTCAGGTCATCGCAGGTCACGGAAATATTATATCATGTGTCGGTCACGTGACACATGTTTTATGGTCCATTTAGGCCATATATTTCGAATGTGATGTAGTTTGTGTCATTCGAGGTCATTTTGAGTTGAATTTAGCTTAGGTCAGGTCCTTAAAGTTAAAAAAGGTCAAATTTTGAAGTTAAAATTTTTCAACAAAAAAGGTGTCTATTGGATGCAAATTGAGCTCAGAAACACGATGGTGCTATTTATATTGCTGTACAATGTCAAAAACGTACGGTAAATTGATTTCAAAAATTATTAATTGTGATTTTTTTTGCAATAATGCGTATAAGTTGGCCATTTTTGAAGATATCTAGCTAAAACTTGCTATAATAAGTCACAAGCATGTGTCCTATCACATATCTTCCGTTTTTTTTCGAAAAGTCAATTTTTTTTTTGAAATATATAAAATATAAATTTTGAATTTTATTACATTTAATTTTCAAAATTTTCAGCATTTTGAAAAAACGAGAGAACAGTTTGATAGCGCAGTCTATTTTGAGTCCTCTCATGCAAAGAAATTGGATCAATCTTAAAAACTGAGCTCTTGGGAGCGATTGCCGTGGTTCAATGTTTTGCGTCGAAGTCGGCCGAACATGACGTCACTCTGACGTCATTTTCGGCCGACCTGTGATAGATAGTAGATACGAAGTTAAAATTTTGACTCCATGTGTCAAATTGATGCAGCCGAAGGTACAGACAGTTTGGCGTTGATACGTCAAGCGGTTTGAAAGTTATTGCAGAAAAACGGGAGGGAGGCTATGAATAGCCCCCACCAGTGGAGCCCGGGTTAATTTGGAATCAGCCAAAAAACTTCCTTGAAGGAACTTCCTAGAAACTTCTAAGTCAACCGAGGTCATCTAAGGTTAGTGACCTTGACTTGACCTTCACTTAACCCGGCACCGCCTGGGCTATTTCCGTACCCACGACAGCCTGGGGGGTCGGATCCGCCCCCCCCTGTTATCTCGAGAACCAATGGTCGCATCGAGCCCCGCGAGGCGGCGTTCGAAAGGTCTCTACGAGACCTTCCCAAAGCACTCTTAAGATTTTAAGATTGAGGTCAACTTTCGGGTCAAGGTCAGGTCAAAGGTAAAATTCTGGGGTTTTGCATGATTAAGCTTACGGACAGCGGAATCGATAGCTGCTGCTCGAAACTCACCAAAAATGACCTCAAAGACCTAGTAAAGGTACCATGTGCGTATAGGGGTCATACTAAGTACGGGTCAAGGTCAGGTCGGGTCACGAAAGGTCACGGTTTTCACTTTCTGCTACATGGGCGTGCCACACATGTTTTATGGCTTATTTTTCACGCCGAGTACGATGGTAATGGTTATATGTGACCCCAAGTCACTGTGCTGGTGATAAGTGTGCATTGAAAGCATAAAAAATCGTTTATACCATACATAACTAAACGAGGGCTAAGAAAAAAGGTCAATTTTATAACTTTTTATTTTTGACATAAAAATGCACTTTTTTAGACGAGATTTGTCCCAGGAATCTAGTGGTGCCATTTGTTTTCACATACGATGTTCAGAAGTGCCTCTAATTCACGAAAATGCTTATGACGTCACCATGCCCTATGCATGTTGGAGCTATTTTTTACAATTTGGGGGTCAAAAATCAAGATAGAAAGTTGAAATTTGGGACATCTATTATTCTAATAGAGCTCTATAACGTATATTCCGTTTTTTTTGGAATTTCCCAAAATTTTGGATTTTGTTAGCTGTTTTCCAAAAATATAGTTTTTTGGATTTTTAGGGGTGAAAAACGCATTTTATGGAAAATCCGAGATAGCCATTTTAAAGAACTCGTTGAGCTGCGTCTATTCATGTCCTTAATTTGCAATTTGCTTCAAACCCTGATTTTTGGCGGTTTTTAAACATTTACCACTTTTTGACTGAAAACGCCATGTAGTTACATCACTATAATCGATATATCTCAATTTTTTTTGGAATTTTTTCCTAAAAATTACACAAGAGACGTCAAATTGATGGGGGAGAAGGTATGCCAAGTTTCAAGTTGATAGCGTAAACAGTTCATGAGTTATTCAAGAAAAACGGGGGGGGGGTCGGATCCGACCCCCCAGGCGGTCGCGGGTTAACCTTGACAGATATCATATTCAATGGGTAAACATCATTTCGCATTTTGGCACACTGCTTATCACAAAAGGTCTTAAAACGCACCGATAATGTATACGCTGACATACGCCGAACAGCCATCCTGGCCTGACATGGTCTCGAAAAAAAGATCACAGGTCAAAGTCCACTTAAGTAAAGGTAAAAAAAGAAAATTCATGAGAATTGTAACTTTATTCGAGGGTGCTGAAAGACGAAAGTTTTATCGCAATCTGTCGTTTCATTGAAATCTTTGAAAAACCGTTCGAGAGGTAAATCAAGATCCTCAAAATTGTTCAAACTGAATCAAGTTCTAAGTAAAAAAAAAGCACACACCGAACAGCGAACAGAAAGCCTGGCGAAGTTGTCTGAACGTCGAAGTCGCCAACGAATCAGGCTGAAATGCATGTTATACCTATAGGACATAGGTCGACCCTTCAAATGCCTAGCACACTATTTTTCGTGGTTAATGGTTATGGATCCAGCGCGGGAAATAACACACCATCTAACGACTTCGTTCCATCACAATTCGCAGCTAACGCAATAACAAGAAATAGAACTATCCTGTTCTTGTCCGCACTATCCAGCACCAAGCACCAAACATGGTCACGGCACGGCACGGTTTTTGATCCAAACCGATCACCCGCGCGGCCTCGCACCAAAAAGACGCCTCATCGCCCGGTCATCAACCAAAGCGCAGCTCTTTCTCCAACACCAGACAGAGCTTTAGCCATATTTTATTGAATTCGTCCCACACAGGTGCTGACCCGTTTACGAGTTCTCGTTAGGACGGTGCCTAAGTGTGCGACGCCCCCACCTCAGTCTGTTCGATCGTAAGGCGCGGGCGGACCCCATGACCGACAGCCGTCGCCGCCTCGCGCCGCCCCCGCCTGTGGCCCGTCGGGCCCGGCGCTGGTGCCCCAACCGCCGTCGGGCACGGCCAGACCTGGTCTACCGGCCGACGATGGCCCCGGCTCACGCTGCCGGACATGCCTGGGGGTAGCCGCCGGTGGGGGGGGGGGACGCGGCCGACCGGTCAGCTCCCCATTCAGCGCCACAGCACAGGCCGGCGGCGGCTCGGACACAGAATCTGCTACAAACTGGCGACTATCGCCGACCCTAATTGGATGCCATGTTCACAGTTTGCCGCTAGCACTGCCGAACTCGGGATATTTTCGTGAACATCGGAAGGCAATAGCGCACAAAATTAACGCGAGTTGGTGTATCGCTTAGCGCGCCATTCCACAGAAATGCAATATTGTCTTTCCTTTTATAACGACAGAAGCTCGTTTCATTGCTTTATAAGCACAGCCACACTACAAATTATATAAAAAGTGAAAAAAGAAGTTCTGGAAGGTACCACGTTACCGGACTTTGGATCACTGAACTGACCTGGAAGGTCAACCAATTACCTCTTAGGATATCAAAATTAAGTGTCATCAGTTTTATCTCGTCACCGGCAGCACGCTCGCCCTTTCACGAAGTCCTGGCTCGATCAGGAGCCAAACGGCTTGATGACTGGTCCAACGGACCCCCCATCCTGTATTTACGTTAGTGGCTGGCAAAACACCAATACGGGCGAGGGTAAATACTACTTGTTTGAACCCAGTTTGCGGTAGTTGTGGTGTTCGATCAGGCGTTACCTGCATTGTTGATCAGAACTGCTTTAAAGTTTGAATTAACGCGCATGTATATTATAAACATACCAACTGTTATCGTTGTGAGATGTATCATTAGCCGTTTTCACGGCGGCTATCTGGTATACATTTGATGCATATTAGCCGTTTTCACGAATTTATTTCAGTGTTTTAATCGAAAACAATGTCGGATTATTTAAAAAAATGAGGCATGTGAGCATCTAAATGCATATGCAACCAAAACTGACAACTTTTACAAAACACAGTAAACCTAATTTGACCAAATCTGCGTCAAATCTGCACCTAATCTGCACCTAAGCTGCATCAAATGTGTCCCAGATGGCCGTCATGAAAACGGTTTATAGGTCATAGGTGCTTGGTGCAGATTTGGTCAAATTAGGTTCATTAAGTTTCTTAGAAGTTATCAGTTTGGGTTGCACAGTTGCCCATATACCTGATTTTGACATTATCAGACATTATTTTCCATTAAAACACTGAAATAAGTTCATGATATAAAGATAATTGCTGTAAGAGAGATTTGGTGCAGATTTGATTAAGTTTGGCGCATTTGCCAGATAACCCGTCGTGAAAACGACTATTGTACCCTACTTATGGCAGCATCCTTTCTAAGAAATAGCCCGCAATTTAAAAAAGCCTCTGCATAACCCGTTAGAGAGCGGTATATGTATTCCATAAACTGGAACGAGGGTCTATGTTTTTCCATGGACTCTATGGCCATATGACATTTTATCGCTTACAGGAATGCAGCTGTTACACGAGGGAGTGGAAGGCGCGTGGTCAGTTTACAAGGTCATTTATGGCGCAAACATGTGTGATTTGACATGCAGTGGCAGCTCTGCTGCTGCTGCCATGCTCAGATGTCTCGTGGGTCGGTGGTACATGCAGTGAACCGCTTATTCAGTTTATCTTAGTCAGCGGAGAGTGAAAAAATGCAGAACAGCAGGGTTAGATATGATAGTCAAGGTGGTGACTTTCGAACTACCGAATTCCAATAGGCTGGTGTAAATATCCCACATACTTCTAACCTATTATTTTCATTTTCAGCTTAAAACCATCTTCAGCTAGCTTAAAAGAACAGTTCTTTATTCATTTCAACAAGCACTAATTGAGTGCAAATGTAAGGCCCAGTATATGCGTAAAATATGTGTTAAGCAAATTCATTTCGTCATATGTAAAGCCACGACACGTGAAACAAGAAGGTGTAAAAAGTCAACAAATTCTATTGCCGGATGATCGACTGTGGTGAGAAACGATAATTAATTTTCAAGTTTTTAAATTACATACATTGGCGGTATTTACTCGACACTAGTAGGTCACGCCCGTCAGGCGCCATCGATTTACGAAGTGACTAAGGTCATGCAGCTTTGAGGATGCCAGAACCATCGAGAACATTATCAATTGCCGCCTTAACCGTTTCGGTGGCACACTAAATCATCTCAACCTTGGCGTGCCAGCATTCACTTAGATGCTTACAAGTAGTTTTCCGATAACAGTGCTTGACGTTGCAATTTGCATGCTAGACAGGGAACAATAAACATACATAAATGAAATAACGGTACGGCCTGGTTACCCGCTCTAATTCCAACGTCACTCCTACAGGGTGGACCAAAAAGGATGGAAACATTTTGAACTCACATAAAATATGTGTTATTGCATGCAGGTGACTGAAAATGATACCAAACGAGAGAACATTTAGTGGAAATTCATAATGACATCTCTCTCATCTGCTTTCTCTCGTTTTCAGTCTCCCACAGCAAATGTTCGAAGAGGCCACTTTTGCGAGACAGGCAAAGAGCGGCTCGCCTGGCTGCTGACGCGATAGCCCGATGACACATGTCCGCTGGTTTGGCTCGCACAGCCTTGGTAATCACTCTCTTCAGGTAACAGATGCCTTTAGAACCTTCCTTGTAGACCTGGCCTTGAGATGACCCCACAGGAAAAATCCATCGGGGTCAGGTCAGGTGATCAGACAGGCCAGTTCCGCCGACAGGCACTGCGGGATATCAGCCGGTCACCAAAGTGGTTCTCGCTCCAATTGAGCGTTGTTTCGCGATGTGAGGAGGCGCACCGTCTGGCTGGAATCACATGAGGTCCATGAGACTGCCATACTTCGTTTGGGCTCACTTCAACAACTTCTTTAGCGTCGCTTGGTAGCGCTTTTGGTCGTCAGCCACGGTGTTGTCGCTCCCATCCTCGAGCCGAAGTGGAACTGGCCTGTCTGTCTGCTCATCTGACCTATGGATTCCTTTCCTGTGGAGTCATCTCAAGGCCAGGTCTACAAGGAAGGTTATGTAGGCCTGTTTCGACCGCCGGTTCCAAAAGAAGCAACTGAATGATAAAACACAATATATTGATGATAATTTACCGGTTTTAACAGTAACAGAAGCAGCCGGCAGGAAGAAAACAAAATAGACTTGATCTCAGGAGATAATAAGCAAGTAAATTCGATCAATTCGATCAAATAATCAAAATTCCTTATGTTTCTTCTCAATAAAACAAAATTCAAACTAAATTCCAACTTGATTCAAAATCTCCCAAAAACTCTTCGTGATCCAATTTTCAATTTATTTCGAATGACCAGCGCTCGTGCTGGTTGATCTTCTATGCCACGCTCCTACAGAGTCCATAGCTTACTATTTTCTGTTCCGCGCTTCAACAGTCCCGCCTTTAAAACCACTTCACTGGTTTTAATCTTCTACTGACGGGTGGCAGGCACCACGAGGACCATCTTGTTCACAGGGCGCTTCAATGTCCTTCCACCGGTGGATACAGTTGCTGAGCGCACCAATCCATCACTGCTGATTTTCAGCGCCTTTATCAATCCAAAGGGCCAACTTCCTCGTGGAACGGATTTGTCGACGAGGACGACCACATCACCCACCATCAGGTTCCGCATTGAACGTTGGTCCATAGGTCTCTCTTGTAGCAGAGGAAGATAAGACTTTTTCCATCGCGCCCAGAACTGCTCAGCTAGATACTGTGCTTGTCTCCAATGCTTTTTGCTGAGCAAATCGTCTTTCTGAAAAAGACCAATTGGGATTTCTGTATTTCTCAATATCAGGATATCGTTCGGGGTCAGGGGACGCTGGTCTCTTGGGTCAGCTGACACTGGCGTCAAAGGACGACTGTTCAAAATGAACTCCACTTCGCAAAGAAACGTTTGCAGAGTCTCGTCGGTTAACTTTTGCAGGTGTAAGATGAAGTCCAAAATTTTTCTTGTGCTCTTAATCATGCGCTCCCATGCTACCCCAAAGTTTGATGCATGGGGGAGGGTTGCATATCCATTGTACGTTCCGCTTCAACATTTCTGTCTGTATTTCAGAGCCTTTCTCAGCCAAATGAGCCAGTTCCCTGGCAAGCTCACGCTTTGCTCCCACAATGTTTGAGCCCTGATCTGACCTTACCACTTTCACTGCGCCTCTTCTCGCTAGGAATCTTCTGAACGCGCAAATGAAGGAGTCCGTTGATAAACTACTGGCGACTTCTAAATGAACAGCTCTTGTGCTCAGGCAGGAGAATATGACGCCATATCTCTTGATTTGGCTTCGGCCTCTCATGACAAAGAACGGACCGAACAGGTCTGTGCCTGTGTAGGTGAACGGCGGTTCGAGGGCACTCACTCGATCTTGGGGTAGATCGGCCATCTTCTGTTTTTCAGGCGGCCGCCTGATTCTCTTGCATTGCAGACAATCGGATAGAACCCTTCGGACTGCGCTATTTCCCTTTACAATCCAAAACGTCTTCCTCAATTCCGATAGGACATGCTCCCTTCCTCCATGTCCCAGCTCTGCATGTACTTTCTGTATCAACATATCTGTAACTCTTCCCTTTGCAGGCAGGATAATGGGGTGCTTCACAGTGTAAGTAAAGGAGGAATTTTCTAGACGCCCACCAACTCGTAGCAGCCCATCATGTATCTCAGGATCTAGGCGGTAGATGTCGCTGTTTCGCCGTAACAGCCCCGTTTTTAAATCAACTTTCTCTCGTTGGAACGAACTGTCTTGTTCGTGAGTCAGAATGATCTTCTCCGCCTCCAAAAGCTCCTTCATCTGTATATTGCCGCTACTATCCTGTTTGCCTCTGAGACGGGATTTCAAACGAAGGAGCCATGCCACAGCATGGGTCAGCCTCCACCAAGATGAGTAATGGTTTATCAATTTTCGGATGGGGTGCGGTTCCGCAGCGGCGTCCGTCAGCGCCACCGAACACGTGGTTGCTTTAACCTGTTTTACCTCTGGGTCATTATCTGGCACAGTATCATCGCTGCCGTCTGTAACTTGTATGTCCTTTGTATCCCATAGGAAGTGAGGTCCGTCGAGCCATTGCTTGTTTCTGATAAATTGGGGGCCATCCAGTCCACGAGAAACATGATCTGCAGGGTTATCCGCTGAGCTCACGTGGCCCCACTGACTTGGTTGTGATCCATCGTGGATAACAGCAAGGCGATTTGCAACAAAGACGTGAAATCTCGAAGAGACATTACGGATATACCGTAATACCGCAGTGCTGTCCGTCCAAAAGAAAATTCGATCAACAGAAATGCGTAGGGCTCGCGTCATGGAGTGATTCACCTTTACAGCGAGAGCAGCTGCTGACAGCTCGAGTCTTGGGATGGAGATGCTTTTCATTGGTGCCAACCTGGATTTGCTTCCGAGCAGCAGGCATTCAACTCGCCCATTGCTGTCAACTAGTCTGATATACGATGCGGTACCGTAGCCCTTCTCGCTTGCGTCAGCAAAATGGTGAAGTTCTACAACTTCGACCGCTCCCAAGGCAGGGGATTTGAAGCATCTTCGTACTCGGAAGGTAGATAGCAATGGAAGATGCCGTAGCCAACTATCCCACGCTCTGCGGTTACTGAGTGGAATTTCCTGATCCCATCCGATGTGTAATCGATTTAGTTCTTGTAGTAAGATTTTGGCGGTCATAATCAAGGGAGAAGCCAGACCCAAAGGGTCATAAATTGAAGCCACCGCCGACAAAATGCCTCTCCGAGTCGGAGGCGTCTCTACCAGACGTGTAATGTCTACGTCGAAGCCAAAGAAGTCTTCTTCTACATGCCAGAAAATTCCTAGAGCTCGCTCTGGGGGCAGCGTTTCCTGTTTTATGTCCAATGTCTTGATTTGTTTTGAACGATCTGCCATGGGTATAGCGCACAAAACCGTTCTGCTGTTACTGATAACCTTTGATAGGCGGAATCCACCCATCGCACAAAGCTTTTGTAAGTCTTTCAGCATCTGAATCGCCTTTTCTTCTGTTGCAACAGATTTTAGGCAGTCATCCACGTAGAAATTATCAAATATGATTTCCGGAACATCTGAATTGAAATATTTCCCGAAGTCTACAGCGGTTCTTCGAAGGGCGTAATTTGCACAACTAGGAGATGATGTAGCTCCAAAAATGTGTCGTGTCATCCTATATTCTTCAGGATCAGCATTCGAATTCATATCTCCATTAGGCCACCACAGGAACCGAAAAAGGTTGCGATCATTTCGAGGAACCTTTACCATCATAAACATTGACTCAATGTCTGCCATTACTGCCACCCTTTCTTCGCGAAACCGAAGCAGCACGTCGACCAGAGAATTTGTTAGGTCTGGGCCTTGCAGAAGTTCATCATTCAGACTACTACCTTGATACCGTGCCGCACAATCGAACACAATGCGTATCTTGTTCGGTTTCCGGGGATGATACACTCCGTGGTGAGGTAAATACCAAACTCTTTCATTTGATTGTCTTTCGTCATTCGGGACCTTTTCTGCAAACCCTTGTGCAATGAGTTCGTTCATTTGAGCAGCATAATCCCGACCAAAATTGGAATTTTTGATGCATTTTTTCGTTATAGACGCCAATCTTCTTAGCGCCATTGGACGGTTATTAGGAAGAATCAGTTTCTTTTGTCGTACTGGCAAATCAATTTGGAAGTGGCCATCTTCCGTTCTTGAGCAGGATGCGTCTACTTGGGCGCGCCATTCACGATCTTCAACCGATGGCCCCCTTTCTTCTGTAGCCAGTGTTCCATTTATTTCGTTAATTTTCTCCCAGTCCGTGGTTGCTAAAATACTGTTAACATTGGAGCTGGGTAGTTCACCTACCCCACTAAGAAGCCAGCCAAATCTTGTTCGTACGGCAAACGGGCCGCCATTTTCACTGTTCACAACCTCCAACGGCTCCATTGCCAGAGCTGCGTTATTCCCCAACAGGAGGCCCACTTCCCCTTCAATTTGCTGTATGTGCACACCTTGATCTTGAAGGTATTGGAATTCATCGACTCTTGACTGAATATCATTTTGATGGACTGGAATATCGTCCAAAGTTAGTAAGGGTGGTAGAGGAAGGCATGTATTTTCTGCCAGGTCCTTGATCTTCATTCCTCTAGCAACGTAACTTGGCAAACGTGTTTGGGTTTGTATGGTAGTTAAATTTATTGTTGCCGTTTCTTCTAAACTGTAGTCAAGCTGGCGTAATAGTGAATGAGAGCAGAAAGAATGCGTCGATCCAGAATCCATGAAAGCGTTGGTTTTATATAATACTGAACGAGGCCGGTGTAAATAAATTTTCAAGACCGAGGTCCTTACTGGATTTTTGAACGAGGCCGAAGGCCGAGTTCAAAAATCAGTAAGGACTGAGGTCTTGAAAATTTATCACCGGCCGAGTTTGGTATGTATTTTACTGTATGCCAACGATAAATTTATTTTCTGGACCGAAGCTCTTAGCAGACTTAGGAACGAGACCATCCCAAAATGTTGGCTTAAGTGCATTCTGGTAATACATTTTTGACCGTGGTCAATTTGCTTACACCAGTTATTACCACACCCCTCCGGCTAATGTATTTGAATAGGCCAGGCATACAGTAATCACTGTTTTTGTTCCCCATGTTATTAACACCGGCACGACGTGTAGTTTACATCCACTAACAGGGAGATGCGTTGAACGAACATGCAAAGAGACAACATCTCCGTTGTTTGTCATTCTCTGTCTATGTAGTGAAGTGGGATGTCTACCTTCGCAAATTTTGCATTTCTTTCTTTGAATACATTTTGCCGACGTGTGCCCCTTCACCAAACAACCAAAACAAAGGCCATTTTCCATTACAAACCGTTGCTTTTCTTCGCTTGGTAAATCCGACAGCTTTTTACATTCTGCTGCATCATGAATTTCGTTGCAAAACGCACACGTTGTAATTGAGGAAGCATTGCTTCCAGCCATCGTCTTCACCTTTGTTGCCTTCAAATCGTAATAACTTGTGTCTGGAAACAGCTGTTTCCCGTACCAGTGATTTCCGTTCACTCTTGCCAATCTTTCGATAAACACAACAAAATCTTCGAAGTTGGGGCATCTACTTTGATTTTGATCAATGAGGTCTGCTTCATCTCGCCACTTTTCTGTAGCATACGGAGGTAAACGGCACAGCATATGTCGAATGGCCCTGGCGTCAACTTCTGCCAAACCTGATGGAATATTTTTTAACGAATTAAGACATCCTCTCAAAAAGATAGCAAATTCGTCCAGTCCGGATACGTCGTTCGAATGAATGGGGGGCCAAGAAATAATTTTAGAGACTAAAGCTGTAGCAACTTTCGATTTATCTCCATATCGCTTGTCAAGGAGACTGCGCGCTTCTCGATAACCTTCTCCTGGTGGTAAATGTAAGCATGTCTTCACGATGTCATTAGGTTTGCCAGAAGTCATCTGATCTAAATAATACAATTTTTCTTCCTCGTCATCCGTTCTAGATGCAATGTTATTTTGAAACTGTCGAAGAAAACTTGAATATCTCATTATATCGCCGCTGAATGTTTCCATCGTCATTTTTGGCAGGTGAATACGCTTTAACAGGCCCATCGAATTTTGTGTGTGCTTTGACTCAGGCTCGTTTCGTTCAGTATCGCTGTCGTTCGTGTCGTTCTTGTTTTGATCGTGTTTCGTGTTCGTATTCGCTGCAACATTGTAGTTAGTTTTCGATGTCGAAGGATTTGATTCGGGACGATAATAATCAGCTTTCGATGTCGATGGTTTCGATTCCGCATATTTCATAAAGACGGCTTCTTGAGCCTTGGACTGTTCAATTTCCATTTCCAAGTTAAGCTCAGATAATTTGCTTTTTTGTTCACTGATTTGGGTAAGCAATGTGTTTCTCTTTTTCACAGCTGCTAATTTTGCTGTCAGTGCTGCTGTTCGAGCTTCCTGAAGTATCGAAGGAGAAAGCTGTCTGTTTGATATGACCGAATCATAGCTACCATCTGATGACTGCAACTCGTCATCGCATGCGAGAACGTCTTCGACACTGGATTTGGGTTGTTCTAGGAACTTGGTGATTGCATTCAAAATGGTGTCTTCTAATCTTGCTCGTTCTTCATTGCTCAGATTTTCCATGGTAGTCTCACAGGTCAACGTTACGTTAGAAAGTAATTTAGAACATTTACGTTATTACGATTGACTGTACTTACTTATAATTGTTAGCTGTTAAAACTGTTTCGACCGCCGGTTCCAAAAGAAGCAACTGAATGATAAAACACAATATATTGATGATAATTTAGGGGAGAGATGTCATATTGCGCCACCTTAAGGATATCGGCCTATTGCGGCTAAAGATGACCAGCTGTCATGCTTGATGATATCTCAAATTGTACCTCAGTTATTTTGGCATCAAATAACAACTCCTAATTTGTATCACACCCAGAAAAATTAACAAGAGAAAAGTTTTCCGACACACCTGCAAAGGGCGCATTTACGGACTACCCCATCAAAAAGCGCCCATGCCTCTCATGTAAAAGCGCCCTATTAAAACAACGGTTTGCCACCTAACTAAGTAGCCTATTTGAAAGTGTCAGCCCATTAGCCATTCATGCTGTGAAGGCTAAGGTAATGGTAAGGTGAGCGCTCTAATAATCAAAGTGTTCAATGAAATGTGTCCCAACCACCAGATGCTGTTTCTCTGGGTTGAAGAATAGGGCGCAAATAGGGTGGGCGCAATTACGAATGGAACACATTTTTCATGAGCTTCAAATATGGCGACGACAGCGAAGCCACGGTGGTGATAAACTTTCAAAACTACCATTAAACGAGCAATAACAATGATTATTAGTTGAATCACTATCTCTAAGATAAACCATGACACTAGCAAAGGTCGAAATAGACTGTTTCGCGTAAGAAAATAGAGGAAATCACAAAAAATGGTCTGCGAGAAAGCTGAGACACCTCACCTGCCCCCGTGGACCGGAATAAGAGCGAGTTATTGGTGGTGAAGTAAATGCACACATTCGAGTATTCGTTCGAATCGAATTTTGGGCAGGAGGAAGGTGTGGCGCATTTAAGAACATGGCGCAATATGACCTCTCTCCCCTACCGGTTTTAACAGTAACAGAAGCAGCCGGCAGGAAGAAAACAAAATAGACTTGATCTCAGGAGATAATAAGCAAGTAAATTCGATCAATTCGATCAAATAATCAAAATTCCTTATGTTTCTTCTCAATAAAACAAAATTCAAACTAAATTCCAACTTGATTCAAAATCTCCCAAAAACTCTTCGTGATCCAATTTTCAATTTATTTCGAATGACCAGCGCTCGTGCTGGTTGATCTTCTATGCCACGCTCCTACAGAGTCCATAGCTTACTATTTTCTGTTCCGCGCTTCAACAAGGCCTCTGTTATCTGAAGAGAGCGATCACCAAGGCTGTGCGAGTCATACCAGAGGACATGTGTCATCGGGCTATCACGTCAGCCGGCAGGCGGGCCGCTCTTTGCCTGTCTCGCAAAGGTGGCCTCTTCGAACATTTGCTGTGAGAGACTGAAAACGAGAGAAAGCAGATGAGAGAGATGTCATTATGAATTTCCACGAAATGTTCGCTCGTTTGGTATCATTTTCAGTCACCTGCATGCAATAACACATATTTTATGCGAGTTCAAAATGTTTCCATCCTTTTTGGTCCACCCTGTATATAGTTGTTTGCTCTTCTAACGGCATAACGTATCACAGGTATGCGAATGTTCACTGAAGTCTAATAAGTGAGCATCAGACGCTTTGGTGTTGTGATCACTCTTTGCATTCAAACCATCAGTTCATCAACTTAATGTCTATAGGGTTTGAAGTGAATAACATTCGTTCTATCCTCATTTATGACCTTCCTTGAGTAAAGTCAAAGATTGTCTGCATTGCACAGGCATAACTGAGATAGCTGCTAGGTCGTATTTGGACGTCAATTTAGGGTCTTACAGATTGGAGCGAACCAACTGACCACAGCGTACCCTGGGCTCTGTGCTGCCAACAAACAAAATTGACATAATTGCTGACACACAGGATAATCTTTTGTCACGCTCATGAGTAGTGACATGCCTGCCGTTCCATTTGGAAGTGACTCAGCAATTCCACAGCTCGGGAGGCGCCCGCTGAACTGTCACCAATTGAGTCAGCTGATGGGACGGGCGGCAGAGGAGGGCGGTGAGGGGGGGGGGGGGTGAGGTCAGGGGGCGGCAGGCGGGTCGGGTACGCGGCTGGAATGTGGGATCATGTGTCAGCGGCGCCACGTGCTGGCTCGGCGCCGGGCCTGTTTGTCGGCCGAGATCGGTGACAGGTGCGCGTCTCGGCCGCGGCACGGGTCACCCCTGCCGCCCTGGGACCCCGGCCCGTCACTGGGTCTGTCGAGCCCCGCGCCCGCACGTAAACACCGCGGAGTGGCCGGGCCGGTGACGCCGTCGGGCCCACGCCGAGTACACACACACGATACTACGGCACTCGGGGGCCCGACAGGATGAAGCGACGGCATATGGAGCCGCTGCGTCATTGGGCCCCATGCATTACTCATTGTTTCTGTTGGAACTTCCAGCTAACGTCGCTGTTTTCTGTCAGCTCTATTTTTAGTTGGATTGCAAGAGTATAGTGTAGTACAAGGCAAAGCGTCTTTAGTGACTCCGTAGCGACTCTCAAATTCTTTGCTTTTTTATAGTGAAGAGCCTCGTCCATAACCTTTGCCTCATCTACAGAATTTAGAAGCAGCGACTCGGGAAAGGAGGAAGAAGGTGAAACGACCAATACACCTCCACAATTTTACTGGCGAAATTCTTTGAATCTTGGTGACCTGACCGATAACCAGAGGCCTGTTTCACTAAAAACTTGCAATTGCAAGTGTTTGAGCTTTACAATTCATAAGTATTTTTGCAAACTATGTAAAATCGGATTTCACTAAACTTCATCACCAGCGGCACCTCCGATAAAAAGAGTTAGTAAATAAACTTGTAAACAGTAAAATTGTTTTTATTCAAGAACTATAACATGTTACAGATATTGCTTCTTTTTATCAAACTATGTCTAGTATTCATGTCAGAAATTGCATGAATAAATTAAAAATAATGATGCTGTTTCTGAATGGTACAAATGATAGTTCACAATATCTTATTATTGAAAGAAAATAGGGAAAATAGCACGCAAAGCATTTGACAGCAGAAGACTGTTGAATGCAATTATGGCGCGCGAATGACAAAACATGACGATATTTATTTATTGCTCGTAGCTGGTTCGTAGGGATTGTGCTAAGTAAAAAAGAGCATATAATGACTCAGCATATCATATTTGTTTCAAATAATTGATTGCTTTGCAACATTGCACAAAAAGTAATAAAATTCCCAACGCAGGGGCCACTGGAATTTCGAGTTTGTAAGTACAACGTTTTCTTTCAAGTTTTTGGTCTTCGTGAAACAGAAAGTTTGCGATTTCGATGTTTCTTACAAACTTTTTTCTTGTAAAAAAGTTGGTAAATTTGAAACTCAAAATTCATGCCCGAAGGTTTCGTGAAATCCAAATTTCAAATGTTGGTAATTATTTCTTTTAAACTCAAGTTTTTTCTTTGTAATTACACACTTTATTTGTTAGTGAAACAGGCCACTGATCTAAAAATGGGCGAAACACTTGTTCATTTTTCACGCCCTTTCAACCGTCGCTTTAGCACATGTCGCTGCGTGGTCAATGAACTGAGTTAGAAAGGAGGGACTCTTGCAATAATGCACCATCCGTGCCTGATGTGTTTCGATCGGACCAGCACCTCTGGGCTCTGACGCTAGTATATGCTTTTTGTAGAAGCTCAGCGTCTTTATTGAGACCACTCTCAGACAAAAGGTTAACTGTGCATTTCTGCAAGCTAGGCATTTAGAAAAGTGATGCGATTTGCTGGTGGTCTTATAATGAGGTCAAAACTAAGCTTTCACTCTTACTTTCATGTAAAAGTGTAATGTGAAAATCTGTTAGAGAAGTACACGAGAGTGGTGTATGTACATGACCTTTTCGGGCCTGCAAAGACCGGTATGAAGCTCTGTCTGGGGTCATATGGTACCCAGTAAACCAGCGACGCATGTATCTCCGCAGTCTGCATTGCGCATGTTTCAGAGTTCACTCGGTACAGAAGTGGAACGGTGTTTTGTGCGATTGCCTTTTTGGGATATACCCAAAAACTGCATACAGTAAACACAAGACGTCGTGTACGCATCCTGGCTGGAGACAGTTGCCGCAGCGGCACTGTATGTATAAGAGAAACAGGCAACGGTCAAAGCATAGCCAGGGGATTTGTTGAGCCCCTACCCTGTTGACTTGACCAGACCACGAGACCTGTCAATCCAATAAGCTTCAGCTTTCACCGTGACGAACTTTGGGTGTTGTTCCAAACTGTCCTTGCTTATAGCATGAGTTTGAGAAAAAAGTTGTAGATCTCATGCTACAAATTATGGTTCAAGCACATCATCTTGCAAGTAATATAAGCATCGCGAACATCTGCCAAAAACAGATGTCATTGCACAAAAACAAATCCTTGCACTTGTTTGTATATTTGAGACAAGGTTGAAATCATTTCGAAACTGAAAATTGGAATAGCCTGTCGGACCAGCGAGCTTTGTCTTGAATGAAGGACTTTCACAACTTCGGTAATGTCTGGTCATCGCTGTCTGGTCTGGTGATCGCTATCTGGTCCGGTGATCGATATCTGGTCTGGTTATTGCTGTCTGATCTGGTGCTCGCTGTCGGGTCTGGTTATTGCTGTCGAATCTGGTTAGGTATAGCTGTCTGATCTAGTGATCGCTGTCGTGTCTGGTGATCGGTGTCGAGTCTGGCGACTGCTGTCTGGTCTGGTGATTGCTGTCTGGTCTGGTGATTGGTGTAGGGTCTGGTGATCGGTGTCTGGTCTGGTTATCGGTGTCTGGTGATCGCTGTCGGGTCTGGTTATTGCTGTCGGGTCTGGTGATCGCTGATAGTCCTGCTGATCGGCGTCAGGTCTGGTGACCGTGGTCGGGTCCGGCAGCAGGAGTTGGTGAAGGAAAACTTAACTGACACGGGTCTGGTCAGTGGTGGTGATCCAACGTTTCCCGACATCGGCCAGCCGTCCCCCCAACCCAACACACCCAGCAACAGGGGTCACGCGAACAAAACAAAAACGGCACGCGTCACGTGACCGTCAGGTGGGGCTTGGGACGGCCCGAACCGGCGGGTCGCTGCCTGCCACGTGACCGCCACGTGACAGGGTGCCAAGTGTGAATAAATACTGTCGGCGAGCAGCGAGCGACGAGCGCGGCGGCGTCGTCCATTGGTCGGCGGCGCTGGGCCGCGCGGGCAGGAGTCGGCCTGGCGCGCCCGGGTGGCCAGTTCGCCCTCGGTCGGCCGTTCGCCGCGGCCGCCGTCGCATGGCCGCGCGTCGCTGGCAGTCGGCTCGCCGTCCGTCCGTGCTCGCACAGCCCCCGGCCCGCCGCGCCGCAGCGCCGTCTCTCCGTCTTCGCGGCAGGCCCGCCCTCCTCCTCAGACGTAAGTTCGTGCTCCGCCGACGGTCAGAGGGCTCCTGTCCGCCCGGTGTCCACCGTGGGCACTCAGATCAGCGGACACTCCTCCCATGGAGGCCCTAATCCTCCGTCTGCCCTCCGGCGCCACCCCCACAGACTATCCTGGCCACTGGACACCCTCCGTGGGCAGTGAGCTGTTTGTTATCCATTACCGGCGAGCTGAGGGCTGCCAGAACGGCGAGCCGTAGCCAGGTACGGCTCGCACCGTGCTCTGAGCACGTCCCGCACCGTGCTCTGAGCACGCCCCGACCCGCCCGAACGTCATAGCTGCCACGGACGGATGCTGGCAGCTTCCGCCGAGTAACGCATCGTGAACGGGTGCCATGGTAATGCACTGGGCCCAGGGACTTACGCCTGGAAAATATACCGCGTCAGGGGTCCGGGGATTGTCCCAGTCCCATAGCAATGTGCTAATAGCCATTTTCACGACGGGCTATCCGGCGAATGCACCTGATTTGACCAAATCTGAACCTAATTTCTTTTACAGCAAATATCTTCATTTTATGAATTTATTTCAGTGTTTTAATCGATGATGCTCTCTGAAAATATGACAAAGCAGGCATATAAGCAATTAGTGCAATCCTAGCTGATAGCTGCTAAGAGACACACTGAACCTGATTTGACCAAATCTGCACCTAATCTGTACCAGATGTGCACCAAATGTGTACCAGATGGCCGTCGTGAAAACGGCTAATGTCCAGGGACTAATTTCTTTTTTGTAATATTCTGCAGGTGAGAGTTTCTGTTCCGTTCAGTTTACTGGCAGTTCACATAATGCAACGGCCCTGGTCTCTTCCTAATGTTCATGCACGATGGGCTCCACCAATGGCAATAGAAGGGAGCCCAAAGACTCGTCTCATGGCGTTACACCGGGCCCAGAGAAGATATCGTTCCATTGCGCCGGAGCCTTGGAGGAATCTCATAAAATCCAATATGCAATATGTATGTTCCAAGGATTCGTCCCTCACCGTGCCAGGGTATTTGTAAGTGAGAATCGTCCCATGGCAATGCTTTTCACTCACCCGATGGCCAATCCCATGACATTACATGTGGCTCAGAAGCTCACCTCCTTCTAGGATGATAGATTGGATGCTTAAAGGGTACACGGACTGCCGAGGTCACTTCGTGCCATCTCAAGTTCCATGCCATTGAGCACGACAGCCCCTAAAGTAAATGCGGCCATTGATTATCGTTTTGATCCATCCGCTTTGAGGATTCCAATAAATGCGACTTACCTGCAGCGTCATTGAAGTTGTTGTTAATTTTGCCCAGTGCTCTTATCAGACATGTACCGGTCGACTCCTTTATAAAGCGCTTTACTCAAGAACTTCAGTCGTTAAGGTCATGACCTTTCATATGGTCGTTATAAAGCGCGCCAGATTGCGGATATGAGACGTCAATGGATCCCTAAATATATAACGATGTTTGGAAATTTATGCTTTAACTCGAACTTGATTATTTTTGTGTGTCTCAGGTTACGCGGAAATGGCGAGCTCTCGTCTTTCTGGAGTATGTATCAATGGCATTGATCCCTGATCAGATGTATGGCAATACAGTCATGAAGTTTGTTTCATAAAACAATATTTTGCGACGGTCTGCTTATTTCAGGTTATGGAGTTCCGTTTAATCCCATTTTGTCCCTTGCGCATTTATTGAGAAGGCTTGGTTTCCTCGAATTAATTTCGACTTTTGTAATCGCTCACATATCTACTGACCATCTTGTCCAAGAAGTCCCACCAAGGACAGCTTCAGTCCGTTCAATGTAGCACGAGGTCTAGTCTACACTTCCATTGAAGAGGCCTTTGAGCTGTAACAATGACTGGACACCGCCGACAGACAACACGTGCTCACTCTGTACGGCTTTGTTGACTCAAGATCCATCAGCAATGGTCACTATAGGAGACACCGCAGGGAAGACTCGGCATATTTTTTCATTTTTTAATCGGCTTCCCCAAACACGATACGTTATTCAACTTGACAATTCTATTTCGACTGGCCTTCCCTGCTAGGACTCCACCATATCTGTCTCCAAAGTAGTTCTGGGCTCTAAATTGATGATTAGGCGTTCAATTAAGTCTTATTGCGCAACAAACCTGATGCTATTTATTGTTTTTTAGTACCCAAACGGTCATCCTTAGTTTGTCCTGCTCACAAATAGCCACTCTTTGTCCATTCTGCTCCCGAATGGCCATTCATAGCTCCGCAAAATTCTAGGCCGTCATACGTTTCTGGTTAAATTTTAAGCGGTCATTCTAGCTACGGCAACTTTCAGGCGATTGTTCAACTCTCGAATTACCATTCATAGCTACGTCAATTCCCAACCAGCCATAAAACTGTTTGGTTCCCGAATTGCCATTTATAGGTCGTCCAGTATACAAACGGTCATTTTATTTGCATTGGCTCTTGGGTTGGGGTGCCTTTTTTGGTCCCGTCAACTCTGAATGGAATCACCACCGTTCCTGGGTCGCTGCAGTTACCCAGCATCTAACCCTATAGCCCATTGACTGGCATTTGCCGATCGAAGACTTTGACCAGCTCAAAGCCCCAACCGCTCCAAACTCCAAGCGCTCAAACTCCAAGCGCTCAAACTCCAAGCGTTCAAACTCCCATGCGAAATGTTGTGCCTTGTGGCACGGAAGCATTAAGTACCTACTCAGTACTCATTGTATGTACATAGTATATTCTTTTGCGGAGGCCTAATATCCTCACAACCAGTATTTACATCTCATCGTAAAACATAAGCTATGCTAAGCTGCGCAGGACACTACATAACGGTTGAGCATTATGATATTATCAGAGTCTAATACTCCCTCAGTTATATGATATTCTGCGCAATGAACGATACCAGATCAAACAAATAAATGCTGCTAACGTGATCGGTCAGGCACCGTGAGAACATCCAACATAAGAAGATTCTTGTGTTTCCGCCTATTGCAGCGATCAGCTACAATCACGGTTGATCAAATAATATCCCAATTACCGTGATTACCATGCTAAGTAGGGTTCCATGCATCATAAGATCCAGGAGAGTATTTTCTAGTATCATGAGGCTGTCGCCGCGGCTCTCGTCTCACGGGACCGCCTCTCTTAGATAGGCCACGTCACCGGCTGCAGCCGCCTGCGTAGTTTGGTTTGCGCCTTAGCCGGCACAATAGCCACAATGAAGTTTGAGAGCTTTGTACTCAAGATTTGCATCCAATCTATTTGCCGGTGAATGTAGCGGCTGCGCCGCAGAGTTGCTGTATGAGGCGTGCGGAGACGGTGGGCGTCATTGCCGCTCAAGGCCCGCACCTCGGCGTCCGGGTACGCTTTGAGACGCCCCTGTGGGACCGCGCCACTCAATGGAACGCCAATCTGGGCCGGCAGCCACTCTCAACAAGCCTGTTTGCCAGCTCGACAGACAGTCGAAAGGGTGTGAAGAGGTTTGATACTAATTAGGCTGTGGAGGATTCGGGTACTAACGATTGCTAGGAATATATTTCTAGATCTTAGATAGCTAACATTGCTACATCACTGAGAAAAGTTGTTCGTTCGCATTTACATAGCATCAACGACATTTCATCTACAACTTTTATGAAACTTCTAATGCATGCCTAAGCATATAAGTGTAAATGATCTACCAAAATAGATAAAACCAACAGAACACCGAGAACGCATCAACGTTGTTGAAATTACCAATGCCGCTTTGCTGTATGTACAATGTAAGCCGAGAAGCATAGATAGGCATAAGACGGTTATGCTGTTTGGCAAAGAATGTTCAGTTCTGAACGAACGCTGACGCGTTCCGATTTTTTACCAACATGCTATTACAATTGCATTCTCGACACAATTATTGGTTATTCATCGCTGTTATCATTTTTATGGCACCGTAAGTTAGCGAAGTAGTTTATCGGCGTTGTGAAAAGCTCTAACTGCAGTTTATAGATGAAGGGGTCAGATGCGATGACTGCTGTTAACACGCTACCTTCCTGTGACGGTAACCAAGTGCAGCGTGGTCACACGACGGTATTATTGTCAGCCTTCCTTCCGATCAACTGAGCAGCCTTTCTCTGACCGCCCCCTACTGATGGTGAAAACAGCCAGGTCAGACGTCCCACTGTTGAGCTGGCCACTGATCGACGAACTGAGTCTGCTGAGCCCAATTCACATATCGCACCCAGAGCGATTGGGGACAGGGGAGGTACACACCGGCCCGTCCTGAGCTGAAGTCCGCGGTTCTTGAAGTCCAGAAATGTCGATTTTTTTATGTAAATTAAGTCCAAACCTTTTGATAGGAAGGATTCACAAGGACAGAGCCACCGCTAAGCGAAGCTTGTTGCAGTGACCCTGCCATCTACCCTCCGACCGCGCAATTCCAGTTCTATGGCAGAATTTAGAGTCCAAATTTTAACGTACGCACATAGCCGCGCACGGCCGGTCCCCTCACTGACTTCGCCTGGCTACGGCCTGCCACCAACCGCAACCATGCCTGTCAGGAGGCCCATAAATGTCAAGCGCCCGTCGCGCTTCGAACCCGGACTTTTTGTTTTGTTTTGTTAGGTTAGGCCCTTTCGGTCCGATTAGACCATTTCAGAGCCGGGAGGATGATAGGATATAGGGGGAGACATTGGTCTGGGCAGGCACCCTAGTGAGTCGCCGGGGCTGAGCCCGTCCAGAGGACAGGCCACCCAGCCCCAAGGCACTCACTGCACCCGGCTACGGGGTGCGCTCCCTCGGGAGCAGCGGTGCCGCTCCAAGGGAGCAGCCCGCATGAGATAAAGTTGCCTGTCCAGCCCGGAAGGGGGTTGCGGCGTGGAGGAGAAGGATTTCAGTATCCTGAGGATAGAAGCACGGAACGGTGAACCCGGACTGTTGTAACCGGGAACGCGTGCTCTCACCACGCGGAGTCCAACGCTCTTACCAACTGAGCTACGGGACCGGCAAAGTGATTCGTTGATTCATCGATAAAGTGATTCATTTTGAACTTAATCCTTACTTTTAAACGCTAAAGCCGGTAATGGCATGTGATTTTTGCAGGCTTAAGATTGAATCGATTTATTTATTTATTTGGACCTGGACGATGTGATGAAGTCGATGAAATTCGAGCACCCTGGTATCACATTCCACAAAAATGAGAAGGTGCACTACTGATAAGTAAGTAGGTACTCATACTTTGACCTGAGGTTGTGACATTGCCTCCGGAACCAGAGGATTGAAATCCATAGAGTAAATGCATTGGACAATTGCAAGTTCATCCATACAAATTTCCTTATTCAATGCAAATTACTTTATTGGAAAGTTGCGAAACCAGCTCATAGGCCTTTGTAAGTACGCAAACAAACGTAACTCAACCATGCGTTGCTCGTTGACCGCAATTAAAACGATCAAGTTTTCTAGGCCAAATGATGAAATGATTCCTTTCATTTTATTTTAATTGAGCTCACATGTGTAGTCCAATTATATAATGCATGGTTGCTGCACGGAGTGCACGCTTGTAATGGCGGCAATAGCAGCAATTCAATCTCGTTTAAACGACACTAAAAACGAAATATGGAAAGCAATAATTACTTGTAAATAAATTAAGAATCAAACACCCGGTGGCAACTACAGTTGTGCTTTAGCTATCTACGCGTACTTCCTAAAGTTGGTTACTGATGATTCAACATCCACTCTGCTTGATAGCTTAGTCTCTCATTTAAAGACCGTTTATCTAAAAGCAAACGTATTCGTCAATCGTCACTCACTGCTCTGAAATCTCGCTCACAGCATTTCAAGACAATCTGGGTACTTCGCGGAGCTGAATTTACCTAAGTAGGAACGTTTCATTTAATCCAGCTAACGCCGCTCGCTCAAAGAAGTTCATCTCTAAAGTTAGAACTTTTTTTTTACCAAATAGGGAGGATAGTTTCTCTCCCGCGAGTACCTATTGACTTCCAAAATAGCTCGGCGCCCTTTCTGGCATCATTCGTCTGCGGCTCGCGACTGACGCTCTGTCGGCCCTCCACGCTCCGTCTGCGGTCCATAGATCACGGAGGAGTCGCGGTGCCGGTCAGTCGTCTGCTTCCGTCGGACATCTCCGCCCCGCCCCCGCCCCGGACCGGCGGGCGGGGGCGGGGGCGGGGGCGGACGTCCGCACCTCTCGCCGTGCTCCGGACGGGCCAAGGCCGGGTCCTGGGACGGACGATGCAATCGCGCCGGCTGGCTCTCCGGCGCGCGTCTGTGAGTGATCGGCCGAATTAATCGGTGCTCGGGCCGGCCCGGCGGTCACCGGTGCCCGGTAACGGCCACCCAGACAACAAAGAAAGTAGGCCAGCCGCTGCAGGCCAGGCAGAGCTCCGCTCAGTCTCTGCAGACGCAGCTGAGATGGACTGAGCAGTGAGCACCGACCGCCGGGACCAGTGCAGGACGGCCCACCCCTGACGACGGCTGGGACCCGGCCCCGATGGAGCCGGAGCTGCCGAGACCGGGTGCGGCCCGACCCAGCCAGTTCTGAGACGGGGCGGCGACTGCACCAGACCATAGCAGTGTAGCGCCGCAGAACGGCGTCTTTTCTCAGCAGGCCGCCACCGACCACCTCTGTAGCTATACGGGTACTAACGAACGGGCGACCTCGACGGAACGGGGCGGCGGCGCACGGCTGCTCCCAATTTCGAGAAAAGGGACAAACACCCAACTCTGGCCGAAGGTCGCTCACACCAGTGGTTCATCGATGGAGCCTAACAAAGCCTGTTCGGAGAAGAGAACGTTTACCTAATCGTTCGAGGGCTCAGAAGCTGCTAATATTTATTCGAAAGTCATGGCATGTCACGGCTTGAGGAGAAAAAAACGAGCAAAATTACAAGAACTTCATCCGTCGTACAAGGCGGATCCAGATCCGTCGTACAAACCTCCGGAATTATTATTTTCATAATAACGTTCTATGTAATATTCTACCGCCTCTTTCCTCAGATGTGACCAGCCAGCACCCAGCTGACTTGTCGATTTCGCCGTATATGGATCGGTTATCGGTGGCCCCTGCGTCGCCAATCGTCTCTTTGTCTGACCTGTTAGATTTCTATTTGAGTTGCTGGCGATATGCTGAGACCCCGTTTAAGCGTTTGACTTTTTTGTGACCGGGAAGTTCCTAGCACGACTTGTTAGCCCACAGCGTGATGTGTTAGCCTCTTATGTGACTTGTTGGTTTCCTGTGTGACCCGTTGGTCTCTATGTAATCCATTGACATCTGGTGTGACCCGTCGTCTCCTGGTGTGACCCGTCGTCTCCTGGTGTGACCTGTTGTCCCCGTGTGTGACCGTGTGTGACCTGCTGACCCTGAGTGACCCCCTGACCGCCATGTCACCCTCAGATGGCGTCCCCTCGTCTGCGTGCCGCCGCGCTGCTGCTCCTGGCTGCGGGCTGCTGCGTCAGTCAGCCGGCGCCCTCCAGGTCAGCGCGACCCCTGCTGACCCGACTGCGGCGCAGCTCGTCCAGCCACTACTGTGGCAGCCAACTGGCCAGTATGCTAGAGCTGGTCTGTGGCGTCAGCAGCGTCGGCAAGCGGGCCAACCATCCAGGTTGGTAGGCGGACGGAGCGGGACGGAACGGGATGGGACGAGACGAGACGGGACGGGACGGGACGGGACGAGACGAGACGGGACGGGACGGGACGGGACGGGACGGGACGGGACGGGACGGGACGGGACGGGACGGGACGGGACTTGAGCTGGCACGTGACGAGAAACGTCGTTTGTAGTGTTAGACCAATGCTAATATGTAGACTCAGTTTCGCTCAGCAGGTGATAAGAGGTCACCAGGGACCGTCGGATATTGTCCCGAGTTAAAGGCGTTCAGTTCTCCGGTGACTGGGCAAGGACATGCTTGAGTGTTGACGGCTACCCGTGATAGCTGCGGCATCGGGCAATTCGCCGGGTGACTGTCGAGTGTCGGTACATGGTAGTCTCTCCTCAGTGGTCTATCATCACATCGATTTATCGCCGATGACCACCGCAGTCCGGGTGCCCTAACACACCCTCACCCCACATTGGTTTATAAAGATAAATCGGTATAGAATCAACTCATAACCTCTCCAGCGCGAGCGTCGCCGGCAGTCCCACTCCTACTCCCGGCGTGGCGGGGAGAGCCCCACCCTCCTCGCGCGCAGGGAGAGTCGCCCCGCGATTTGGCGGCTCGCCGCGCTCGCTGCCGCCACCCCAACAGGATGATGGTCGCCTTCCGGACCACCGAGCAGTGTACTAATGCTGAAACCAGCGCTCTCAATTATCCAAGTCCGCTGTTGTCAAGCGGCGGCGAATGCGATAAACCATTGGCGGCGACAGCCCGCTCGTCGGGCCCGGCTACCAGTCGCGGCGGCCTCAAATATGGGCGGGATCGAGTTTCCCGGAGTTGGAGTCGAAACTGCGCTGCAGAGCGTCATTATCGGGTCAGTGCGCCGTGATGAGATCAGTGCGCCGTAATGCCAGGTCAGTGCGCCGCGGCATAACGGTAACGCCAGCGGCTGCATGGCTAGGTGGCCCCGATTTAGGTAACTGCAGGCGTTCAGCAGGCGTGGCCCTGTGTTTACATTGAGCGATACGCGCGCACTCGCCCGTAGGCTGTGGGCAACAAGCCGCGAGGTATGATACAGATCACTGCTGCAGTGATCTGTTTTCTAGCTGGAAAACGACACGCATGAACGCCTGTTTATGAGCTGGAATGTTGACGTCTCGGTCAACTGGCACTGATATGTGCCAGAATTCATGATTTGAAACGAAATAATAAGCTGTTTACGGCCTCTTTTTTCTGTCGTCAACTATGTTTTAGCGGGCGTGCTGGGATTTTTAGCAAATATTTATCCATTTTCTATGACGCACGTAGTTTTTGCTCAGAAAACTATCAACTATCGCATAACCACTGTTTGCTTTAGGTGATAACATGTGACTGGCAACTGACACATGGCAGCTACTGTTCTAATCCCTGTCCTTTTACTGCCTGGTCATCGGATGAGCAAAGACAGCCATCCTCGTCAGCACCCACCGAACTGCGTATCGCGGCTGCACCGAGTCCCCTATGCGACACAGTTCAATCCACACGCCTAACATACCAATCACATGCTTTACATACATTCAACTACATACCACCGCCTGTCAATGGGTCCAGCGGAGCCACTCTGACCGCCCCTCCTCTGTCCACAGGGAACACGCCAGACTACGCTGAAGAGCGGCGCGCTAACGGGCTGGGCGCGTTGGCGCGCGCGCTGGAGGTACCGCCGTTCGGCAGCCGGGCGCGGCTGCTGGAGCACATGGACCCACTGCAGAGGGAGTCGCGCTCCATCCACCCGGGCGGCCCGGACCGCTTCCGCGTCAAACGGCAGGGCATCGTGTACGAGTGCTGCTTCAACGCCTGCTCCATATCGGTGCTGCAGTCCTACTGCAACTCGTAGTGGGCGCCGGCGGCGGCGCTGCGCGCCCTCCGTGTGATACCATGTGTTCAGGGGCGGACGGCGGCCGCCCCGAGAGCCAGAGGACGGGGTCACCCCTCACCGACCACCCGACCTCCAGAGTCCCCCGGGCGGGCGCCGGGGGCGCTGGGTGGCCCGGCGCCTCCCGGCCCCGCGTCCCGTCCCTGCCCTGTCCTAACCACGTCACTCAGCCGGGCCCACGGCACTCGCCGACCGTGGCTCCGCCAGCGGGCCCCACCTTCGCCGGACCGACCAGCTGGGCGTGGGGATCCCACTGCGTTCTGTGAACTCATTGCGCAACGGCATCGGTGGCTACGTGTCAACAAAGCGATCAGCCGCGGCACGACCTGCGGCGACCGGTCGGGCGGCGCCACCCCTTCCGCCGGCCGTCCCGTCCCGTCTCTGTTGTCCCCCTGTTCGGTTTGCGTCCCCCTCCCCTGTGTGCATGAACGGCCTAATCCGCTGTGCGGCCGACCCCGCCGCGCTGGTTTCTGTGTGGCCGAGGTCGGAGCGGAGTCCACCGCCGGCCGGGTCCGACCCCCCCCCCCCCCCCCGCGGCCTCGAGCCGCCGACCCCGCTCGCTGTTCGCTGTCATGCTCGTCACTGTGCACGAGCCCGTGCCAACTCGCTCTCACCCTGCCTGCTGTTTGAATGGCCCTCCCGATGTGTGCGTCCCGCCGTCTGTACGAGCGCCATCTACCGAGCCACAGACAGAGACATCTAGCGGCTGTCGCCCAAACTGCGCCAGGGGTACCGACTGCCGGTCATGTCGTTTCCTATATTTGTTCCATGTCTGTGATCTGTTGGTGTGCCACTGTGTTGTAATTTAAATGCGTACGTTGTACATTATATATTTTCATTGAAAATACAAGGCTGTACCGGATATGGTCGGGTGAGCGAGGCCCTGCCAGGGTCGGCGAGAAAGAGGCGGCGGGGCGGGCGGCCCTGGCGAGCGCGAGCGTCCCGAGGAGCTGGGATCCGACTCTGGGGCTGAGGCCGCCGCGCCGATCATATGGTGTGACCGGGCGGCTGTGCGGGCTGACGATGTGAACCCGGCGCGAAATACACGGGGCTGTCCAATGTCAGGGGCTGTTTGGAACGGTGGCGGTCGGGAGCGGTTCATACAGCGATGACGGGGATGACATACAGCTTGAGCTTGTTGGAGCGGTAAAATTGCTGGTCGGAGCGGTCATGAGCTGGCTGGAGCGGTGACGGGCTGGTTGGAGTTGTAACAGGGCTGGTTGGAGTTGTAACAGGGCTGGTTGGAGTGTAACAGGGCTGGTTGGAGTTGTAACAGGGCTGGTTGGAGTTGTAACAGGGCTGGTTGGAGTTGTAACAGGGCTGGTTGGAGTGTAACAGGGCTGGTTGGAGTTGTAACAGGGCTGGTTGGAGTTGTAACAGGGCTGGTTGGAGTGTAACAGGGCTGGTTGGAGTTGTAACAGGGCTGGTTGGAGTTGTAACAGGGCTGGTTGGAGTTGTAACAGGGCTGGCTGGATTTGTGACGAGCTGGTTGGAGAAGTGTGCAGATGTTTCGAGCAGTGAGTGGGACTGAGTTATTTGGAGCAGGAGCAGACTGTTCAGCGTGGTAACGGGAAAGCCGTTAAAATCAATGCTCCTAAATGAACAGATTGGCAAGCGAAAGGGGTTAAGCTGACGCTCTCAGCAGACAAACTCATCTATAATCGCTGATTGACGTTCGTTTTAGGCTGACTAGTGATAACCTCGAAGACGTAGGCCGTAGAGAGTAGGACAACGGAGCGCCTCTCTAGTCCGGTCAGGTATCCGCTAGGGTGCAGCACAGAACAGCTAAGTTCAGCAAGAGCCCGCCAGAGGGCTGAACATCAAGCCTTTTCAGCAAAGGTCCTGCAGGGGGCAGTACAGGGCTGTTGCCTACCAAACGGTGTGCCCACCCGAGGGCAGCATGGGCTGGCCTGTAACACCAGCACTCAGCAGCCGACCTCGCGAGTCACATCAGGGAGCAGCACAAACCGAAGATATCCATCTGGTGCTTCATAGGATCAAGGGCAGGTTTGAGGCTGAAAACATCATGTACCATATGCCCTTCGCCCTGGAAGGATGGTGTTGATGCAACCTCCCCTAAGGTTTTTCGAAGATAGCGTAAAAACGGCGGTGCAGCGCCGCCAAATTTGACACAGCCTATAGGGCAGCCTATTTACATATGAACTGAAAATTTCAGGTCCGGGTGACCTTGGGTCAGGTCACCAGGTCAGAAAAACCGGTACAAGGTCATGGTCAAATTTCAATTTTCTTTATGCAGGTCTGTCCAACTCACAGCTTTGGACTGATTTCCTTTAAAGTTGCAGGATGTGTTAAGTTCACAAAGTTGTAGGGTAGCCTGGGGCAAGACGCCCCAGATAATTTATTTTGCTGCATAAATTTTGCCCCACATCACCTGGAAGGCCAAATTTGTGCTCAATGCGTTCTTTGGACATTTTACTTTAAATTGCACCCCTCAAATTCATTCACTTATGATCGGACTCCAAGCTAGGAAGTGATTTGTGAAGCAACTGCAAATGGGGCATTTTGCCCCAACCCCAGGGCAAAACGCCCCACGGCCTGGGGCAAAGAGCCCCATACTTTAGATTACAGATTTAACATGGTAGTTGGCTTAATCTTATGTGAGAGGTCCGTTAGACCTCTGGAGGTACGGCTCTGAAGTTAGCACATTCCATCCTGTCAGGTGTTCAGCTATGACACTATTGTATGAGCAGGTTTTTCACCTGCCTCATAAGACCAAATAATAAATTATTGCAATGCAAATGTTTACAGAATGCTTCCTTTGCCATCCAGTTGCTGAGAAAAATACACATAAAGGCATAGAAACTTACTGTTCGCCAGCTACCGAACATTAGAAAGTGGGTAGCCCGAACAACACATGAGGTAAAACGCCCCGTGGGGCTTTTTGCCCCGCGACCTACTGGGGCGTTTTACCCCATCACGTAGTTCGGTCAGAGAACAACGCTTTGCACTCCAGCAAGACATAATTTAACACGAACCAACCCGGCATGATAAGCGTTAGAATATAGTTGTTCAAAATACATAAAAGTCGTTAACCTGATGTGGACCATAAAAGAACGCCATGATGCATAATCTGACAAAAAAAAAAATCACTCAAAAAACACATTTTTGGCTATATCTCCCGAAAGAGTCATCACAATTTCTTTCCAGTCTGCTCATATAATGATCATATAGTGCACGTTTTATAGAAGAGAGGATGTTTCCCCAGAACTCTGCCAGTTCCGAGAAACATCGGTGAGGCGTTTTACCTCGGCGGGGCGACTTGCCCCGGTCTACCCTATAACATATAGTTCGTTTTTTTTATGTCACTGACCTGAGGTCAGTTAGAGGTCATCACGTCGCAATTTTAAGCCTATGGGAAAATATCCAAATAGGGAAATACTGGAGATATCCGCTTCGTTCTATCACTTTTGTGCTTCAAACCACAGCACGGTGGCAGGGAGTGTGCCACCTTTTTAATGATTTCCATTTTATTTTTTTCTAGCATACGAAGCTTCTGTTTTTACCTAATATCGCAAAAAAATAAAAAAATGGGCCTGGAATAGTGCTTCTTTCGCCTAAAAGTTTATCGGTTTTTTCGATATGTATAACAACTGTAATGGGCTGACTTGCAAACAGGCGTCGGCAACAATCGTGAATGCGGCGCACATGTGACAATAAGCAAAGGTCATTATAGAGTTACGACGTACGGGAATGAGTTATCAGCTGTCTAATCGTAGACAACACAATGTCGAACTTAAACTGTAAGCCTGTATTGGTATTGTTTCTTTAATTTGGCTGTCGAACATTAATTTATGGTTTGAAATATGATTTTATGTAAAATAATTGATATGAAACAGCCGTCTCTTAAGTTATAACCCCATCTCACCACACAAAAGTGGCAGAAATGACAATGATCAGCTGACGCATTTTTCTTGGCCGAAGTCAGAGCTCGCGGCCCGACGCACCACCACCGCAACACAAAGTATGATCAGAAGCCAGTGCCACCTAACAGGCGTGTTCGAGACCGCAGGAGATGATGATGAACGGGTTTATCGAAACTTGATTGGATGAGCCTATCGGTAATAGCGATTTTAGTGTGTGCATTCCTATTGTTCATAGTGGTGTGAAATGTGGTTAGGGTACGACCGACAACCCGTCGGGGCGAATTTCGCACTGAGGTACTCAAAATTTGACGAATTTAAGACGTTTCCATGAGTTTTGAAGGTATGGATAAGTTCTAAAAATCCGGTTCTCCTTATCCGGGTCATTAACTCCATATGGTCCAGAAAAGCTGGCACACTACCTTTAACATTATGGCACTTGGTGCTTCTTTGTTTGATGTACTCATCCATGGGTCAGGTCAAATGAGGTCAACTGAGGTCAACTGACGTTTGTGCCAATAACTTGTCACATAATAAAGATAACTTTCAAAATGGTATAATTCTGTTCCTCTTGAACAGCCGAGTCGAATGATATGCAACATTAAGCATTTAGAACATTCTTAAGACTTAAGTTTTCCTTAAGTTGTGCTTAACTTTTGAAGTACACTTAACCCGCGCCGTGATGAAATCTACCGAGCAGCGCGGCCTGATGGTGGGGGGGGGCATTTTGCCCCCCCCCTAAGATCTCGAGAACCACGCAATATAGCGACTAGCGGCAAACGGCGTTGGATAGCCTTGTGACCCAATTTCATTGACCTCGGTCTAACTGATGACGTCACAGGTAATGTCACATATAATGTCGAATTTTCACCGTTTTCTGGCATTTTAAGAAATGCGTTGTAAAATCGAATCAAATGCATCTTATCAAAAATCAATGATGGGGAATTGCTTATAAAACACATATTTTGCTATTTGAGGCCACTTTACCAGGTCAGGTCACAGAGGTCAGGTCACTGAGAGTCAAAATACGAAAACATCATGAGATGCATGTTTTATGGTCCATTTTTACATGACAAATGCGATTATGTGGGTCAGGCAACCTTTGGGGCCAGTTTAGGTTATGCTCTGGTGAAGTTCAGGTCAAGGTCAGGTCAAATGAGGTCAAATTTCAAACCTGATATTTTTGCATAAAATGGGTATTAATTCGATGCAGCTCGTCACGGGGAGTCCAATGGTGGTCTTTGTTTTGCGCTATAACGTCTAGAATTGCTAACAATTGAGTTCAAAAATTTGACGTCATCAATTTTGAACATATTTTGTTTCGCTATAACTTGGTCAAAAAAGCAGGCATCCATCTAAAATTTGGAAAGTAGATAGAAGAGAGTAGGAACTATCATATTATGTTCCGTTTTTCGGAATTCGAAAAGCTGTTGGGACTTTTTGCTATTTATAAAAAAATGATTTTGGGGGTAAAAATAACAAAATTTTGAAAATCCGAGGTAAGAGTTTTGTAGCACCGTCTTTTCTCTACAAGACCATATAAGCAACTTTGAAATTGCTCTTTGACTGTAGCTTTTGTCAGCGTTTCTAAGATTTCATTTTTTTTTGCATATTTTTGATCGAACATGACCTCCGTTTGACCTCAATAACTCCTGACATAAGATGACCTATGGCTGAAAATTTTGTACGAAAGTGTCAAATTGATGTCTGAAAATGTACCAAAAATTTGGCGGTGCTGTGCGCCGCCGTTTTTCGCTATTCAATAAAAATCACAGGGGGCCAAAATGGCCCCCAACAAGGCGCGGATTAAGCAAGCAAAAAAGTATAGCATTCGACGCGCCTTGATGTGCTGAGTTCACTGGTGCTTTTGTTGTTGCTCTATCTTAATTAGATCAATAGTTATAAGCGAAAAACCTTTGACATGTTTCAGCGAAATTTTTACATTTTTACCCCCCCCCCAAACCCCCTAAATATTGACATAGAGCAACCAAATTTGCACAGGGGCGAGGGCTCGGGGGGGAGGGGGAAGCACCTACCTACCAAATTTGGTTTTTCTAGGTGCCATAGGAGCCAATCGCGAGGGGGTCACATCAACCTCCCCTCTGCCAGGCCGTGTTATGAAAAATGCCCTGCGAGGTCGAGGGTTAATGTTAACCATGTTGTATGAAATGTGCGGACGGTGCGCAGCTCTGTGTTTATCTGTGTCTCTGTCAGAGTTCCCGTCGTAATGATCACTTGTTTGGTTGTCGGGTAAACCGAAAAATAAAATTAAAATCTTCTGTGCCTCCTACTAAAGGCAATCTTGGTAACGTAGGTAAGAGGCAGCTGAAGCCCATCTATAAACGGTTTGAAAAGCAAGAAACCAATGAAACTCACAACGGTTATGATCAAAATATATAGTTTTGGGAACAAATCAGAAAGGATACGAGTATTATCGCAATCGGATCGCAATGTGCGAGGCGGGGTTTCGAGCCGCGCCCCAGATGGATCAGTGTCTCAACAGCCTCCGTCCCCGTCTAGAAGTAGCTGCCGCCACTGTGGAACCGGTTGAAGGAGCCGCCGCCAATGGCAGAGCCGTGCAGACGACCTCCGCCATAGCCGGAGTTGAAGCCAGAGTTGAAGCCAGAGTTGAACTTGTTGAAGCCGCTGTTGAACCGCTGTCCGCCGCCGATGAACCTGTTGCCGCCCTTGCCGTAGCTGCTGCCGAAGCCGCTATTGAAGCGTCCGAAGTTGTTGAAGCGTCCACCCTTGTTGAACTGTCCGCCACTGAATTGGCTGCCCCTGAACCCGCCGTCAGCTGAGGCGATGGCCACGAGGGCGGCGACGGGGACAATCTGAAGGAGAAAGTCACATGGTGAGACTGGCGGGAGTGGCGGTCTTTTCGGATGACTTTTCACACACATCTGTTTCAGTTAATAGCTGTAGCCGCAATGGAATATTGCAGCCAAGTGTCATAATAGCCGTTTTCACGAAAGCCATCTGGTACACACTTGGTGCACATTTGGTGCAGATTAGGTGCAGATTTGGACAAATTAGGTTCAGTGTATCTCTTAGTAGCTATCAGCTAGGGTTGCACTATAATGCCTGCTTTGTCATATTATCAGAGAGTATCATCGATTAAAACACTGAAATAAATTCATAAATTAAAGATATTTGCAGTAATAAAGATTAGGTGCAGATTTGGTCAAATTAGGTGCACTTGCCAGATAGCCCGTCGTGAAAACGGCTAATACCTGTTTAGTGATATTACTACGACCAGAGTACCAGAGTTTTCCTTTGCTTCGTTAATATGGCACTTACCACAAAGCTGAAGTTCATATTGAATTGTTAGTTGTTCCTTCAGACGAGTTTGAATGCTGACTGACTGCTAACTGTAAATCACTACGTGTTTTTATACTACGACTTAAGTGGAGATCTGAAGCTGTACTAGCGATGTTGAAACTGGTAACTGAATCTGAGCTACATTGTGCATCGATGGCTGCATGCAAGTGCGGGCTACACTGCCCTACGGCGACGGACAATGGCAATATCATACGACCCTTTCCGGTGTATGCACATTGGTTATACAACAGTTCACGTAGATCTCTGCTACAATAAAAAAATGCGAAAGGTTCTTTCAACCATTGATATAGATCTATGTATATAGTTAACACTGTCCAGCACTGAACATAATTCTATGCAGTGACAGGTAGTGTGCCTGGAAAATGCTCACACACTGTGAGGGAAAGGAACGAGGATTAAGGAGGGACAATGTTTCTCTTCTATCAACTCTAACTCGGCTACTGGGCCACATCGTACTAAGCAGCAACCGGATCTAAAAGAGCTTCATTTTTTTTTTCATTTCACGTCGCGACAAACCCATCCATTCGAGAACGGCTATTCCGGGCGTCATGTCATTTGGAAGATGTGATGGATAAAACATTCAAAGTTGCAATGCATTTTCATCAGTCACTTAGTGTAATTTAGTGGTAGGCTTAGCACAAATAATTTATATGCAAACTTTTTCTTATCTTGACAAACTACTTTATCAGAATTTCATTAGAAAGATGAGGCCATCCAATTGACATAATACTAGAAGTAGCTTTTAGAAAAATCAATTGAAAAATGTGGGAGGTATTCCAATCTAAGTACGTCACCACACACAAAACTATTATTTATTAGTTGTTGTAGATCTTCTCATGCGATTCGTATTGAAAAACTACATTGGAAAGACACGAATTTTGTTTTAAATCACTACTTCTAAATTTGACCTCGCTTAACCTGACCTTGACCTGACCCCTAAACTCTATCCAAATATGGTCAATACCACTATTAAGTACCTATTTTTTTTTAAACTAAGAAGACCTATAACAAATCTGTCACACATATCCTTCTCAATATTCCGTCTTTGGTGACCTGCATGAACTTTGACCTTAACCCGCGACCGCCTGGGGGGTGGGGGGTCGGATCCGACCCCCCCTCCATTTTTCTCGAATAACTCATGAACCGCTTACGCTATCAACTTAAAACTTGGTATACCTTCTCCCCCACCAATTGGACGTCTCCTGTGTAATTTTTAAGACTTTTTGAGATATATCGATTTTAGTGATGTAACTACATGGCGTTTTCAGTCAAAAAGTGGTAAATGTTTAAAATATCGCCAAAAATCAAGGTTTAAAGCAAATTGCAAATTAACAACATGAATAGACGCAGCTCAACGAATTCTTTAAAATGGCTATCTCGGATTTTCCATAAAATGCGTTTTTACCCCTAAAAATAAAAAAAAACTATATTTTTTTTTGAAAAACAGCTAGAAAATCCAAAATTTTGAGAATTTACAAAAACCGGAATATATATTATAGAGCTCTATTAGAACACTAGATGTCCCAAATTTCAACTTTCTATCTTGATTTTTGACCCCCAAATTGTAAAAAATAGCTCCAACATGCATAGGGCATGGTGACGTCACCAGCATTTTCCTGAATTAGAGGCACTTCTGAACATCGCATGTGAAAACAGATGGAACCACTAGATTTCTGGGACAAAGCTCGTCTAGAAAAGTGCATTTTTATGTCAAAAATAAAAAGTTGAAAAATTGACTTTTTCTTAGCCCTCGTTTAGTTATGTATGGTATAAACGATTTTTTATGCTTTCAATGCACACGTATCACCAGCACAGTGACTTGGGGTAACATGTAACCATTACCATCGGATTCGGTGTGAAAAATAAGCCATAAAACATGTGTCGCACGCCCATGTAGCAGAAAGTGAAAACCGTGACCTTTCGTGACCTGACCTGACCTTGACCCGTACTTAGTATGACCCCTATACGCACATGGTACCTTCACTAGGTCTTTGAGGTCATTGTTAGTGAGTTTCGAGCAGCAGCTATCGATTCCGCTGTCCGTAAGCCTAATCATGCAAAACCCCAGAATTTGACGTTTGACCTGATCTTGACCCGAAAGTTGACCTCAATCTTAAAATCTTAAGAATGCTTTGGGAAGGTCTCATAGAGACCTTTCGAACGCTGCCTCGCGGGGCTCGATACGACCATTGGTTCTCGAGATAACAGGGGGGGGGGGTCGGATCCGACCCCCCAGGCTGTCGTGGGTACGGAAATAGCCCAGGCGGTGCCGGGTTAAACTTCGCATGGCAGCGCATGCATCCATCCATCCTCAGTCCATTCTTCGCCATGTGGGCTCCAAAGCAGTACCTATTATAGAAACCTGTAATTTTTATCCTTGACCCGACCTTGTCCTAGCCTGTAACCTACTTAGGCACACATTTTGTTCTCGAAAGGCCTGTCTTGCTGAAAGTCTTCGATTGTTTTTTTCCACCTTTCTACGACCATCCGTCCAAAAAATAGACAAAGGGAGGGGAAGAATCTGTCCCACTCCCAGCGGGACGCGTTCGGCCGAATAACCCAAGGGGGTTATTCGGGGGGGGGGGTATATTCACAGAGATCTGAATATTGGATATTGCCTGGGTCATGGTAATTTTGCGTTGTCGAGTCATCAGGCTGCCCTTCATTGCCAAAAACAAGCCATAAGTTTCGTCAACGTCGGACGCTGCGAGAGGGGACATGCTCCAGACATCCAGCTCTCCACTCTCGAATACGTCAGTGGGCCCGGGAGCAGGGTTTGCGGAGAGGCACGCAATGACGCCTCCCCTCTTCATTCTTCTCAGTCTTGAGATGCATCGTGAAGTCTGAATATCATTCATGTGCACTTGGAATGTCATTTACATTTTGGTCGACAAAATGCAATACGGTTTGCATGTTGAAAGCATATTTGTGACCTCTGGTGTTACCGCACCTGCAAACACCAGAGAAGGTCAAATGCTATTTCCATTGTCTGTTACCAGCGACCGGTACGACCTACACCTCTACACACTTGTCTCAGTGGAGGTCAGTTACGAGTTACGACACCGTGAATTTGCCTGCAAAACTCTCTATTTGCAGCTGGGCCTTGGTGTATAAAGGCACACATTGGCCGACAGCAGTCAGTCAGTCAACATTTCAGCTTGGTTGAAGGAGCAAGTACCTCACATCAACATGAACTTCAAGCTTGTGGTAAGTGCTCCAACAAATAAGAAATTGAAAATGTATAAACTCACTTATAGACATTTGGATGAGAGCAACATCTTTAAGCGTTGACACTTGGCCATGATATATGTTATACTGATGGGGATGTTCGTCGAATTTCACTAAAAGATCTTCACCCCCTTCAATCACTTTGTGACTCTCTGCTTCAGGTTGTCCTCGTCGCCGCCCTCGTGGCCGTCGCCTCGGCTGACGCGCACGGCGGGCTCAGGGGCAGCCAGTTCAGAGGCCGACAGTTCAACAAGGGCGGACGCTTCAACAACTTCGGCCGCTTCAACAGTGGCTTCGGCAGCGGCTACGGCAAGGGCGGCAACAGGTTCATCGGCGGCGGACAGCGGTTCAACAGCGGCTTCAACAAGTTCAACTCTGGCTTCAACTCTGGCTTCAACTCCGGCTACGGCGGAGGTCGTCTGCACGGCTCTAGCATTGGCGGCTCCTTCAACCGGTTCCGCAGTGGCGGCGGCTACTTCTAGACGGGGGCGAGGTTTAGCACTTGGTGAAGATATCTGAATCGAGTAAGTACTTGATCCGTTTCGCCGTGACCCCAGACAGCTGTACCACGCACGACCCCGATGGCCTGGTCATGTCGCCTTTATCTTGGCCACGAGATTTATCACACAGAGACCTTAACATCCTGCCGGTTGAGTGCTGTGTGCTATGTTGTAGTCTATACACATTGTGCTCGACGTAAATGTCCCAATGAACAACGTGCAATGAAGCTTACCACCAATACACAGTGCACACTAGTTAATTACTGATGTGTCTATCGGTCACTGGTGGATCCAAAAAAGGCAGTCTTCGACGCTGCGGGGGAGGGCATAGCACATAACGGTTTCTCCAAATTTTCAAAAACCCATGGGATTTCGATTCTATGCACACTGCTGTGCAGTTTAAAACATAGTTTTTCTGATAAAATTTGTTTGATTATTTTATTCTCGAACAGTCGCAAATTTTCGTCGCTTTCGGGCGCTGTGGGCGGGGGTGTTTGCCCCAAATGCCCATCCCCTTGGATTCACCAGTATGCTCGATATGTCAGCTTTATAGCACCAAACATTTTTACTCGCTATCTGTTGCTTTTACTCGGCATAACGGTACACAATGCGATAAAAAAATCGACAAACAAGGCGTGCGGGGGCATACAGTAGAGTATGCATTTCTCGGTGGTTCCCAATAGATAATACATAAGGACCTAGTAATAAAACGTTGCTATCGTTGATGGGTTATGATGATAATAGATATTTACAAAGGCCGGAGCAGTAACATCTTGGGTATGTCACACTCGCCGAGCCTATTGGTTTTCTACATGTGAGTACGTCCCGGCCGAGGGGGATGGGGGGGGGGGGTACTAACCCCCGTGCTGTTTCGCCCCCAAGTGAGTTAAAGACTCGCGTAAGAAGTGAGCGTGTGGGCAGTTACGAGGCGCAGTGACTGGTACTTACCCGGTTTGAACCTGCAAATTGCTTGGGGGGGGGGGGACGTTAAACGCCCCACTTTTCGACGCGCTTTAGCTAAAAACGGCGCCAAATTTTGGGTACTGTACAGGCAATGTTATGGTCAGAGAAAGGTATGTACTGTCGTATAGTGAAAGAAATAAGAAAATCGGCCAGTCTTTCTAGCTTCTATATAAGAACTGGAATCTTAACCCGGCAGTTGCTGGGGTATTTCGCCACCCACCGTTTGCTGGGGGGGGGGGGGGGGCGTTAAACGCCCCCAGCCGATAACTCGAGAACCAATAGGCGCAGCGAAACGCACGAGGCGGCAAACGAAAGAACGCGACGAGACGATTCAGATGAGTACTTTAAAGTTGAATTTTGAGGTCACAGGTCGGGTCAAGGTCAGGTCAAACACCTGAAATCGGGCTTTCAGTAGCATGGACTTCAGGACTTCGCAATGGCCACCTCTCGTCATAAACTCTGTCAAAACGGTGCACAATCCATCATATAAGGCCTACAAGAGTATCAGCTCTTTGTAGGGGTCAGTCAAGCATAGGTCAGGGTCAAGGTCAGGTCAACCGGGTAGGCATATATCCCCGAAAATCAAAACTGATATTCGCAGCCTGTGACACATGTTTAATGGGTAATTTGGGGCGTAGAACACGATGTTGACATTCATTTTATCATATGTGTACGTGTTTGGCTCAAAAAGTTCAATTTAAGAAATGCATGTATCATGGTCTTGAAGTAGTCACGAGAAATTGCCAAGATTCAGTTCAAGATTTTGGAAAATGCGGAACGATAATCAATAATCGAAGATAGTCATGTGAATGTTCATGGTATTGGCAGTCTAATGGCGTTTACGGCATGTCTGTATGTCTATTCTGTGATTTTATATGATTTTTTTGAACATATGCCGTTTTTAGTCGAAAACTCAGAAATCATGACGTCACTAAAACCTTGATATCTCAAAAAATTTAGACTGATTTTTTTTTGAAACTTTGCCACAATGAACTTCAATCTACTCCCTACAGGTACCCAAAATTTGGCGCGCCTGCGGCGCGCAGTTCTTATGCTATGGCCCGGCGAAAAAAGTGGGAGTGTTAAACGTCCCCCCCCAGCAACTCGCGGGTTAGGGGGCGACCTTTGCCTCCCCCTTCCATTGGGCGTATGTTCTCGGAACCCTTCCACTGCGCGTGTTAGTGAACGTTAAGCAGGGTCAATAATGCAAAAGTTTGACATCAGACCTTGCAAGGAATGTATGATATCACGATATCTTTTGCCTGAGGTAGTCATAGTAACACAAACATCATTCGGGCGCCAGACTACCAGTTTTCATATTTCCCCCATTCATCAGCTTATAATAGTGAGGTCACATGACCGACCCAGCCTTAGGTGACCTGAATAAAAGAGGTTCAAAATTTGACCCACTTGATCTGGCCTTGACCTTATATCGATCTGAAGTTCCACCAAATATGATCTGTACATAATCAAGTAAATCCATTGAGTTCTATGAGTAAAATGACCCATGCAGCGTGCGTCGGGCATATCCTATTTCAATTTTCGCTTTTTTGGTGACCTGACCTGACCTTAAACTTGACCTTTGCATAACATCTTATGTAGTGAATCTCGTCTTGTTAGTCTAATGACGCGTTTTGAGTGTTCAATCTGAATCCATTTTTCGCCAGCTGGGCTTTACAGCTCAAAATAAAGAAACCTGTAGTTTTTACCATTGACCTGAGTTCGACGCTATCTGTGACTTTAGGGCAATACATGTCCTTCTCTAAAGATTCGTCTTGTTGAGCGCTTTCAATAACCTTTTTCTGCGTCTTTCTACGACCATCCATTCGAAAGTTAGACTGGGAACAGAACCCCCTCCCCCCCTCTGCGGAGCGCGTTCGGCTGAATACCCCAGAGGGGTGAAGGCTTTGGGTCCAGGGTCGGAGCATGTATTTGACATACCAGGCACAACACAGTACATATCAAAACACGTAAAGCCGTCACGATAGTAAGGCTCTGTGTGATATTTCTCCCGCAAAGATAAAGGGGATATGCTCAGATCATCGAGCGTCGTGTGTGGCACGGCTATTTTGTGTCTATTTAAGCGAGACAGATCAAGCACTGAGTTGGGTCATTGCTTTCCCAAATCCTTCATCCCCGTCTAGAAGTGGCCGCCGCCACTGCGGAACCGGTTGAAGGAGCCGCCGCCAATGGCGGAGCCGTGCAGACGACCTCCGCCGTAGCCGGAGTTGAAGCCAGAGTTGAAGCCAGAGTTGAACTTGTTGAAGCCGCTGTTGAACCGCTGTCCGCCGCCGATGAACCTGTTGCCGCCCTTGCCGTAGCCGCTGCCGAAGCCGCTGTTGAAGCGTCCGAAGTTGTTGAAGCGTCCGCCCTTGTTGAACTGTCCGCCACTGAACTGGCTGCCCCTGAACCCGCCGTCAGCTGAGGCGATGGCCACGAGGGCGGCGACGAGGACAATCTGAAGGAGAAAATTTTATTTGAGACAATTGTTAATAAAGCGTACGAAAGGCCATATTTACTTTAATGCGAAATATTACATTAAACTAAATGAAATTAAAGATAAGCTACCCGACGTTTCGCATATATTTGCTTAGTCATGGGCGATCTAACACATTTCACAAATCATACATTTTTTGAATGCATTCGAAAAATATTACAAAGTATTAAACAGTTTATCAAAAACATCTCCCCGAAGGGAAATTCGGCGATCGATCGATAGAGTTTCTTCATGTCGTTTTCTTTTTGACTCGTTCTGCTATGCTCGTATGTAACTTGAAAAACCCTTGTGATACGTTCGTGACTTCTTCAGTTCGGATGTATGCCGCCTCAATCAGCCACCTCTCGGTTTTCTTTAGGTCGCTGTGTAGGGCTTCGGCACCATTCCAGTTCGGTAAATGTCCCTCTTTATCAGCGTGCATCACGATAGCCTTCGTCTCCCTGTGGTTGCGTAAATCGTTCCTATGTTCCCGAATTCTAGTTTTAAGGCCCCTCCCTGTTTCACCATAATACGCCTTATCATACATCCGAACTGAAGAAGTCACGAACGTATCACAAGGGTTTTTCAAGTTACATACGAGCATAGCAGAACGAGTCAAAAAGAAAACGACATGAAGAAACTCTATCGATCGATCGCCGAATTTCCCTTCGGGGAGATGTTTTTGATAAACTGTTTAATACTTTGTAATATTTTTCGAATGCATTCAAAAAATGTATGATTTGTGAAATGTGTTAGATCGCCCATGACTAAGCAAATATATGCGAAACGTCGGGTAGCTTATCTTTTATTTCATTTAGTTTAATGTAATATTTCGCATTAAAGTAAATATGGCCTTTCGTACGCTTTATTAACAACTGAAGGAGAAAGTTACATGGTGAGACTGGTGGGAAGGATGAATGCTTCCCAATGAAATTTGCCGAGCATTGAAATTTGCCGAGCATTAATGAATACCTATTATAGCTAAGTGTCAGCGCACAAAGATATGTCGTCTACCTAAATGTCTATCAGTGAGTTAAAACCATTCAGCCCTCCTCTGATGCAGCACTTACCACAAGCTTGAAGTTCATGTTGAGCTGAGGTACTTGCTCCTTCAACTAGGCTGGAATGTCGACTGATTGACTTCTGTCACCCGATCCGTGCCTTTATACTCCAAGGCCCAGCTGCAATAGGGAGGTTTGCAGGCCAATTCACAGTGTCGTAACTACTAACTGACCCCGACTGATACAAGTGCGTGGAAATGGGAAGTGTAGATCATACTGCACGCTGGTAACGGACAATGGCAATATTATTTGGCCTTTTCTCAGTGTATACGGTTGAGCTGACACCAGAGGTCACAAAGATGCCTTTCAAACGTTTGCAATTTTTGCATTTTACTGCATTTTTCCCTAATGGAATGCGATGACAATCCAGGTGGCTGGATGATATTCACAATTTGCGATACATCTCGAGACGGAGAGGAAATAAGAGGGGAGGCGTTATTGCGTGCCTCTCCGCAAACTCTGCTCTCGGACCCACTGACGTATATCCGAGTGAGGGGAGGGACGTCTGTAGCATGTCCCCTCTCACAGCGTCCGAAGTTGATAAAACTTATGGGCTGTTTTTTGGCAATGAAGGACAGCCTCGGCCCTCATGGCTCGACAATGAAAAGCCAGCATGGCCATGGTAATATCAAAAATCCATATGTGTGCATATATTGAACCCGCGCCATGCTGGGCTACGAGTATTCTGTCGTATGCGCCCCGCTGCGGGACAGATTCTGCCCCCCCCCCTTTGTTTAGCTTTTGAATGGATGGTTGTAGAAAGACGGGGAAAACAGCAATCGAAGTCTCTCAGCAAGCAAAACAGGCCTTTTGAGAGAAAGCAATTGCCTAAGCACGTTACAGTCTAGGTCAAGATCAGGTCAAGAATAAAAACTGCAGATTTCTTCAATAGATACCTACTGGCTTTGGAGCCCAATTGGAGAAGAATGGACTGAGATTGAGCACTCAAGGCGCGTTCTGAGGCTGCCAAGACAAGATGCAATGCATACACACCTCGCAGACGTCCAGGTCAGGGACAGTTCAGGGCACCAAAGGCGAAATATTTTATAAATGTGCGAGAAATGTTTTAGGTGTCATTTCAATCATAGAACTCAATGGGCACACTCTATATTAGTGATATGGCAATGGCATGTAAGTACCTTTTGCAGAATGTTGTATAATATCAGCATCTACGATAATTCTTAGATAATCACATGTGCACATACCGGGAAGGGTCGTACGATACTATCATTGTCCGCCACTGTAGGTCAGTGTGGCTCGCACTTACACGCAGTCATCGGAGCGCAGTATCGCCCAGGGTCAGTTACAAGTTACAACACCGCCAATACAACTGCAAGTCTCCCTACGCAGTCATAGCGTGAAGTTTAGTATAAAGACGGAGTGATTTACGGTCAGCATCCAGTCAGCAGTCATACTCGTCTGAAAGAGCAACTAACAATTCAACATGAACTTCAAGTTTGTGGTAAGCGTCATATTAACGAAGCAAAGGGGAATGTGTAAACTATGTTCATAGGAACGGAGAGAAAGTCATTGATACTTGGCTGCAATATTCAATGGTGACTACAGGTATTAACCGAAACAAATGTGTGTTAAAAGTCATCCGAAAATACTCGCCACTCCCACCAGTCTCACCATGTGACCCCCTGCTTCAGGTTGTCCTCGTCGCCGCCATCGTGGTCATCGCCTCGGCTGACGGCGGGTTCAGGGGCAGCCAATTCAGTGGCGGACAGCTCAACAAGGGCGGACGCTTCAACAACTTCGGACGCTTCAACAGCGGCTTCAACAGCGGCTATGGCAAGGGCGGCAACAGGTTCATCGGCGGTGGACAGCGGTTCAACAGCGGCTTCAACAAGTTCAACTCTGGCTTCAACTCTGGCTTCAACTCCGGCTACGGCGGAGGTCGTCTGCACGGCTCCGCCATTGGCGGCGGCTTCTTCAACCGATTCCGCAGTGGTGGCGGCTACTTCTAGACGGGCATGGAGGCTTTGGAAAGCAATGACCCAACTCAGTGCTTGATCTGTCTCGCCTAAATAGACACAAAATAGCCGTGCCACACACCACGCTCAATGATCTGAGCATATCCCTTTTATCTTTGCGGGAGAAATATCACGCAGAGCCCTACTAAACGGCTTTACGTGTTTTGATGTGTACTGTACTGTGCCTTGTATGTCAAATACATGCTCCGACCTAAAGCCCTCGCTCCGGGCGCCCGCATGGAGAGGGGGAGATTCTGCTCCCAGTCTAACTTCCGAATGGATGGTCGTAGAAAAAACGTGGAAAGCGACGATCGCAAGCTCTCAACAAGACGAATATATGTAGAAAAAACATGCATTGCTCTAGCAAGTCACAGGTAATGCCAATATCAGGTCAAGGGTAGAAATTAAGGTTTCTACATTTTGAGCTATAAAGCCCTGCAGCTGGCGAAGAATGGATTCAGATTGATCACTCAGAACTCGTTATTACACTTACGAGATGAGATGCATTATATAGGATGTCATGCAAAGGTCAAGTTTAAGGTCAGGTCAGGTCACCAAAAAGCGAAATTTTAAATAGGATATGCACGACGCCTCTATTATGGGCCATTTTACTCATATAACTCAATTGTATACCATTGATTAGTTGAAAATAACTCGGCTTTATCGGACAGTTTTGTGGTCTTTATTGCCACTGCTTATTGCCATTGATTAGTGATACAGACCACATTTGGAGGAAGTTCAGGTCGACATTAGGTCAAGGTCAGGTCAAGTGAGGTCATATTTTGAAGCCATTTTATTCCTAAAGGTCACCTAAGGTTAGGTCAGTCATGTTACCCCGCCATTATAAGCCGATCGAGAGATATGAAAACTGGCAGTTTGGCGTTCGAAATGAGGTGACTATCTCAGGCAAAAGTTAGTGTGATATCATACACCTCTTGCAAGGTCTTATGTCAAGCTTTTGCATTGTTCACCTTGCGTGACGTTCACTAGCACGCGAAGTAGAAGAGGTCCGAGAACTACGCCCAGTGGAAGGGGGGGGGGGCGAATGTCGCCTCGCCACCTTCCTAAGATCTCAGCTCCTATAGAAGCTAGAAAGACGAAGTTTGGAGGGTAATCGAAGGTGATAAAGAAATCTAGCGTGTTATTTTTATGACCCTTGGTCAATGTTTTCAAGATCAAATGAGGTCACACGTGGTCAAATTTGCCATATCCTGGTGGAGCTATTTTGTGCTCACACCCCAATGACTTAAAAAGTTACCGGCCGATTTTCTTAACCCGCGACCTGGTGGGGGGGGGGCTATTTTTTGCCCCCCTCCAGCCTTTTCGATATATCTCCAGAACCGCTGCGCCGATCGTCACCAAACTTTCAGTACCCTCCCGGACATCAATTTTACACATTGTGACCAAAAAATTTTCCAAAGGCTATGATAGGTTGGCCGGAAATGACGTCAGAGTGACGTCATGTTCTGCCGTTTTCGACCCAAAAAAGGGTTTCGCGGGAAGAGCTGTCAGGCCAATAGCTTTGCAAATACAGGAAAATGATGAAGACATAAAAGCTGTCGAATCAACAGGGCTACAAAACTGCTATCTCGGATTTTTGAAATTTTTGGAGTTTGACCCCCAAAAATCAAAAAATAAATTTTTTGGATATAATAATCGAAAAATCCAAAAAGTTTTTTGAATTTCGCAAAAACCGGAATATATGTGATAGTCCTTACCACCTTCCATCCACATACCAAATTTGAGATTGATACCTCTTTTTTTGGCGACGTTATAGCGAAAAAACTGTTTAAAATTGATGACGTCAAATTTTCAAACTCAATTTTGAGCAATTCTAGACCCCGTAGCGCAAAACAAAGACCACCATTAGACTCCCCGTGACAAGCTGCATCGAATCAATACCCATTTTATGCAAAACTATCAACTTTAAAATTTGACCTTTTTTGGCCTGACCTTGACCTGACCTTGACCTGAACTTTACCAGAAAGTGACCTAAGCCGTACCTGATAGTCTTATAACCAACACCATTGAGTTGGAAATGAAAAATTGGCCATAAAACATGCATCACACAACCTTAGTAAAGTTGGGCTCATTTGACCTGACCTGTGACCCTTGGTGACCTGACCTGTGACCTGACCTGGTATTGTCAGTGACCTCTAATAGCAACATATCTACTAGGCAACTGACGCCCTATCGCTGATTCTCGACAAAATGCGTTTTCCTCGGTGTTATAGCGCATTCCCTAGAAGACCCGTGAACGGTGAAACATTTCATCTTTGACCTGACCTGTGACGTCATCGGTGACCCCGAGGTCAATGAAATTTGGTTTCCTTCGAAAAATTTGACAGGCCTTTCGAACGCCGTTTGAATTTTGCGGATCCGTCCAGTAGTTTCGGAGATACGAGGGGGGGGGGGCAAAAAATAGCCCCCCCCCCCCCCCCCACCAGGTCGCGTTATAAACAGACCCCACCAGGGCGCGGGTTAATTCTTTCACTGCACGACAGTACATACAATTTTGAGTATAAATGGAGAATCTCTAGCTAACCCTGATATAAGCGAGATATAGGCGGTGTCTGTTTGTGTTGCCGTTTGTGTGACCGTCCGTCCCGCGAGGCTGGGCCGCCGCTCAGCGCAGCTGACCGACCGACTGCCCGCGGGGCGGGGTCGAAGGTCGGGGAGCTGAGCGGTCGGGACGGACCACCACTGACCGTCACTTTCTGACCGGCCGTGACCTATACAGTCGTGACCAATTCATTGGACCAATACAGTTGGTCCAATGAAGAAATACTTGTGAGTGTGACAGCGGCAACATAACAAATCCAACCATATAGATATGACAATTAATCCTCGCCGGACCTATTGGTTTTCTACATACGCGCCGGCCGAGGGGGGGGGGGGGTAGGACCCCCCTCGCCGTTTCGCCCCTGGTTGAGCTAGCGTGCCGCGGAAAAAACGAGCGTGTGCGCCGTTACGAGACGCAGAGATTGGTACCCGATTGTAAGGTCCTAGGTCAACCGGTGACCTCTGAGGTCAGGTCAAATGCCCCAAGGTACGGTTCATTTTGTGGTGAAAAACTTCGCAAAAACGGCTGCAGAGCGCCGATTTTGGCAGCATCATCTTCGCCTCGCTCAGGCGCGTCGAATGATATGCTTTTTGTTTGGGTCAGGTCAACTTAGGGTTTTGACCTCAGGTCAAGGTCAGGTCAGCGCCCCCAGGTCACGAAGATGGTCGAAAGAGATCATGTCGCATATCATTCGATTTGGCAGGTCTTCCTGAGTCCATTGGTGGCTTTCGCGACTCACTAGCTCAATTTGATCGGGAGTTATTGACGAAAAACTAATATGACCTTGATGACGTCATAAATGACATCACGCAAGGTCAACATTGCAAAAGTGACGCATCTAACCTTGCAAGGAGTGCATCAAATCACGATTCTGTGTGGTTGAGATAGTTGGAGATCGTTCCCGGCGCCAGAATAGCAGTTTTCATTTTTTCCCATTAACGGTGAGGTCACGAAAGTGACCTCACCTCATATGACATTTAGGAAAAATCCGAGATATACAAGTTGTGAGACTCGTAATAGATACTAACTAGATCCTGAAAGTTTCGCTTCCCTGTGAAAGCTCCTCTGGCAGTGAGGGCGTTGCGAAGTTGCGACATCTGAAGACCGTGCAGAGGTTCACTTATGACGTCATAGGTCAGTGACCTGACCTGACCTGAAAATTCGGTTGGTGTCAAAAGATCTGGATTGAATCAAAGGTCAGGTATGCCAAGTTTCAGCTCTCTATCGCCAGCGTGTTCGGAGCTATCGCGAAAAAACCCTATGGAGGGGGGCGGCACCCGCCCCCCCCCTAGGCCGGCGAGGGTTAACCCGCGCCCCGTAGGGCTACCGGCGGACCCTACCACCCGTGGGGGGGGGGGGGGCGTTTCGGCCCCCCCTAAGATCTCGGAAATTTACCGGCCGATTTTCAAAATTCAAACGGCGTTCGATAGCCCCACCGGGGAACTACCTTGTGACCAAATTTCATTGACCTAGGTCAAACCGATGACGTCACAGGTCAGGTCAAAGGTCAGATTTTCACCGTTCACAGGCATTTCAAGAAATGTGTTGTGAAATCGAGTAAATTGGTAAGTTATTGAAAACCATCGATGGTACATTGTTCGTCAAACACATACTTCGCTATCTGAGGTCACTGATACCAGGTCAGGTCACAGAGGTCAGGTCACTGGGGGTCACAATATGAAAGTGTCGTGTGATACATGTTTTATGGTCCATTTTACATGACAAATGCGATTATGTGGGTCAGGCAGCCTTTGGGGTCAGTTTAGATTATGTTCCGGTGAAGGTCAGGTCAAGGTCAGGTCAAGTCAAGTCAAATTAGGTCAAATTTCAAAGTTGATATTTTTGCATAAAATGGGTATCCATTCGATGCCGCTCGTCACGGGGAGTCCAATGGTGGTCTTTGGTTTGCCCCACGTGGTCTAGAATTGCCAAAAATTGAGTTTGAAAATTTGACGTCATCATTTTTGAACGTTTTTTTCGCTATAACTTCGTTAAAAAAGGAGATATCGATCTGAAATTTGGTATGTAGATAGAAGACGGTAGATACTATCACATATTACCGTTTTTTCGAAACTTAAAAAACTGTTTGGATTTTCGGCTAATATATCCAAAAAATTGCATTTTTGATTTTTGGGGGTCAAAACTCAAAAATTTCAAAAATCCGAGATAGTAGTTTTGTAGCCCTGTCAATTTTACACCTTTTATGTCATGATCATTTTTCTGTATCTTCAAAGCCGTAGGCCTGACAGCTCTTCTCGCGAAGGTCTTTTTTCGGTCGAAAATGGCAGAACATGACGTCATTCTGACGTCATTTGTGGCCAACCATCATAGCCTCTGGATTTTTTTTTGTCACAATGTGTAAAATTGATGCCCGGAGGGGTCCTGAAAGTTTGGTGGCGATATCTGCAGCCGTTTAGGAGATATCGACGGAAAAGGACAAGGGGGGGGGGGGGGGGGCGTTTCGGCCCCCCCCTACGGGGCGCGGGTTAAAGCCTGACAAGAGTAAAGATGTCAGTGGCGGATCAAGGGGGGGGGGCAAAATTGGCATTTGTCCCCCCAAACGGCATAATTTTAACATTACGCCTATGGACGATGCATGGAAAGAATCGATAAATTTTTATGGTTTGCCCCCCCCCCCCCACAAAAAAAAACTCTGAGCTGGATCCGCCTCTGAAAGATCTCACCGGCTGAGGCGCTGATCGGCCGACGCGAGAAGTGTTTCCGTCACAATTTTTTGTTTGCAACCTCATAACTCAAAATTTTACCGGCCGATTTTCGTAGTTCTTTGACCATAAGATTGCTTGTATAACTATTCTATTTTATGTACTATTGGGCGCAGAATCCGCGTTCATACCGGGACCGAGGCAGGGCAGGCCTGGTGTGTCAGAGAGTGTACCGATTAGTGTGATGCGGAACAGTATCATTTGAGGGTCACGCGATGACATGACCTGGTTGTTTCTGTTCCTAGTGGGGAGGAAAGCCGGGGAAGGGGAGCAATTCAGTATGCGGCCGCAGCCCGCGTGGAGTGTGTGCGGCTAGACATGAGCGCGATGGCACACCTCAGTGATTTTGACAAGGGAAGGCTCGTCTTGCTTTTTGATCGAGGTCACTGTCAAGCAGGCGGCAGAGATTCTCGGTGATGCTCTGACAACTGCCAGACGGTGGATACACCGTTGTGTGCAGGAAGGGGAAAGGGGTTTGGAAGCGCGTTATGACAAATGTGGAAGAAAACGAAAGACGACGGAAGAGAAAGACTGGCGTATGGTTGAGGCTCGTATTCTTATTTTATTATTTGTTGCTGTTGTCTCTGTATTTCTATATCAAGACGAGCGCGTAGTATTAACCCTCGCCGGACCTATTGGTTTTCTACATACGCGCCGGCCGAGGGGGGGGGGGTACAACCCCCCCTCGCCGTTTCGCCCCTGGTGGAGCTAGCGCGTCGCGGAAAAAACGAGCGTGTGCGCCGTTACGAGACGCAGAGATTGGTACCCGATTTAAAGGTCCTAGGTCAACCGGTGACCTCTGAGGTCAGGTCAAGTGCCCCAGGGTACGGTTCAGTTTTTGGTGAATAACTTCGCAAAAAACGGCCGCAGAGCCGCGATTTTGGCAGCATCGTGTTCGCCTCGCTCAGGCGCGTCGAATGATATACTGTTTGTTCGGGTCAGGTCAACTTGGGGTGTTGACCTCAGGTCAAGGTCAGGTCAGCACCCCCAGGTCACGAAGTTGGTCGAAAGAGGTCATGTCGCATATCATTCAATTCGACAGGTCTTCTTGAGTCCATTGGTGGCTTCCGCGACTCGCTAGCTTAATTTGATCAAGAGTTATTGACGAAAAACTAATATGACCTTGATGACGTCATAAATGACGTCACGCAAGGTCAACATTGCAAAAGTGACGCATCTAACCTTGCAAGGAGTGCATCAAATCACGATTCTGTGTGCTTGAGATAGTTGGAGATCATTCCCGGCGCCAGAATAACAGTTTTCATTTTCCCCCATTGACTTATAATGGTGAGGTCACGAAATGACCTGACCTCATATGACATTTAGGAAAAATCCGAGATATACAAGTTATGAGACTCATAATGGATAATTGATCCTGCAAGTTTCATTTCCCTGTGACATCTCCTCTGGCAGTGAGGGCGTTGCGAAGTTGCGACATCTGAAGACCGTGCAGAGGTTCACTTATGACGTCATAGGTCAGTGACCTGACCTGACCCAAAAATGCAGTTAGTGTCAAAAGATCTGGCTTGAATCAAAGGTCAGGTATGCCAAGTTTCAGCTCTCTATCGCCAGCGGGTTCGGAGCTATCGCGAAAAACCCTATGGGGGGGGGGGGGCGGCACCCGCCCCGCCCCCCCCCCCCTCGGCCGGCGAGGGTTAGGTGACTAATCGGGCCAGCAGAAAATAATCATATGTCGATTAAAGCAGCATGTCTAATTGATTTGACTTGTCAAAACAATTTACTTCAAGATATGATTGATAAAAATGGCGAGTAACTTTTTTGGATCTCGTTTAATGTCACCAGAGTGGGACCACACCGTTATTTACCCCCTTCCGACTCATGTTTTTTGCAAATAACTCAAGTGAGTTTCAGCACCAATTCTCAGGACATTCTCAACAATGAACCGATTTCAATTTCATATCAACCCTGAAAATTTGGTTACCTTACCTCAAGGTGAATTATCTATTATTTTCTCAATGTCACGTTAGACCGACTAGATGCAGCAGACTAAAGACCGACAGCAGCCGACTAGATGGGATACTGTTCCGTATCACATTAATCGGTACACTCTCTGACACATCAGGCCTGCCCCGGTTCGGTCCCGGTATGAGCGCGGATCCTGTGCCCAATAACACATACAGTATCCGAAAATTGGCGCACCTACACGCGCCATTTTTAGCTATAGCGCGACGAAAAAAGTGGGGATGTCTAACGCCCCCCCCCCACCCCCACCAGCAGCTCGCGGGTTAAAATTGGATACCAGTCACTGTGTCTCGTAACTGCCCGCACGCTCACTTCTTACGCGGGGCCTCTAGCTCACTTGGGGGCAAAACAGCACGGGGGTTAGTTACCCGCCCCCGTCCCCCTCGGCCAGGACGTACTCACATGTAGAAAAACCAGTAGGTCCGGCGAGTACATGAAAAGTTTGAAGCCATGAACCCATTTTTCATGAACTCATTTGATTTCATGAGCCCGTGAAGATTTTACTCCTTCGCAGTACCGGCGGAACACCAATTTCATTTCAAACGATTTTCACTGTGCTAGTTTTCTTGTTATACGTTTTTGAAAAAAGCACTGAAGAAGTCTTTGAGAGACGAAACCGGTCCGCTTATTTATTTGTAACTGTTTTTTGAATATATTTGTAGGCTACTGGCTCTTTACTACATTCCTAGACCTGTCCCGCATGCATTGTTTGTCGATTTTTTTTTGAAAATCGCACTATGAGCCACAATACGAGTAAAAGCAAATGAGTAACGAGTAAAAATGTTGTGTGTCATAAGCTGACATAATGAACATACTGGCGGATCTCGGGGGGGGGGGGGGCATTTCCGACCAATCATGGGCATTTCGGGCCACTCACACTCCAGTGCCCGAAAGGGACGAAAATGTGATGTGTTCAACAATAAAACGATAACTAGACAAATTGTATTAGTAATAAAGTTTCTTTTATACTGCACAGCACTGCGCAAAGAATCAAAAGCCGATGATTTTTTTTTTAAATTTACAGATACCTTTTTTGGGGGGTATGCCAACCGCAGTGTCAAATATCGCCTTTTTGGATCCACCAGTGAAGGCAGACAGATCAGTAATATTACTGTTTATTGATGATCAGCTTCGTTGCACATTGTGCATTGGAACATTTACATCGAGCACAATGCATACAGAATACAACACAGCACACTTTAAAACCACTACAAACGTCAGGATGTTAAGGTCTCTGTGTGATAAGTCTCGCGACAAAGATATTATGGTAACGGCGACATCAGGTCATCTAGCTCGTGCGTGACACGGCGAGACGTATGAAGCATGTACTCGTCTCAGATATCGTCACCAAGTGCTAAACCTCGTCCCCGTCTAGAAGTAGCTGCCGCCACTGCGGAACCGGTTGAAGGAGCCGCCGCCAATGGCGGAGCCGTGCAGACGACCTCCGCCGTAGCTGCCAGAGTTGAAGCCAGACTTGAAGCCAGAGTTGAACCTATTGAAGCCGCTGTTGAACCGCTGTCCACCGCCGATGAACCTGCTGCCGCCCTTGCCGTAGCCGCTGCCGAAGCCGCTGTTGAAGCGTCCGAAGTTGTTGAAGCGTCCGCCCTTGTTGAACTGTCGGCCACTGAATTGGCTGCCCCTGAACCCGCCGTCAGCCGAGGCGATGGCCACGATGGCGGCGACGAGGACAACCTGAAGCAGAAAGTTACATGGTGAGACAGGTGGGAAGGGTGAATACTTCCCAATGAATTTTAACGAGCATCCCCATCGGTATAATTATTTTTATGGCCAATTGTAACCAGTTTATGATATGTCTTTATCTAAATGTCTATAGATAAGTTTATATATCTTTAACTGTTTCTTTATAGCAGCACTTACCACAAGCTTAACGTTCATGTTGAGTTGATGTAGTTGCTCCTTCAACCAAGCTGGAATGTCGACTGACTGACTACTGTCACCCGATGTGTGCCTTTATACTCCAAGGCCTAGCTGCAATAGGTAGGTTTGCAGGCCAATTCACAGTGTCGTAACTGACCCCGACTCATACAAGTGCGTGGAAAATGGAAGTGTAGATCATACTGACGGCTGGTAATGGACAATGGAAATATCATTTGGCCTTTTCTGGTGTCTGCAGTGATCTACCACCAGAGGTCAAAAAGATGCCTTCAAACGCTTGAATATTTTGCATTTTACTGCATTTTTTCCCTAATGGAATCCGCTGAAAATCCAGGTGTCTGGATGATATTCACAATTTGCGATACATCTCGAAGTCGAGACGGAGAGGAAATAAGAGGGGTGAGGCGTTATTGCCCCGGGTCCACTGGCGGATCCGACGGAGGGGAGGGGAGGGACATTTGGGGTTGCCCCTCTCGCAGCGTCCAAAGTTCATGAAACCTAGGGCTTGTTTTTGACAATGAATAACAGCCTCATGGCTGGAAAATGCAAAACCAGCATGATCTTGGTAATATCTAATATCCATATGTGTGTAAATATTGAAACCGCTCCCCGCTGGGCTGTCTGCCATATGCTGGGGGCAGATTCTGCCCCCCACGGTCTAACTTTTGAACGGATGGTCGTAGAAAGACGGGGAAAACAGTTGAATTGAAGTATCCCAGCAAGCAAAACAGGCCTTTTGAGTGCAGATTTCTACAATATATACTGACTGTGGAGCCCTACTGGAAAAAAATGGACTGAGATTGAGCACCCAAGGCGTATTCTAGTCTTCCAAGACAAGATGCGATGCATACATTACCATGAAGAGGTCAAGGTCAAGGCCAGGTCAGGGCATCAAAGGCGAACTATTGAATAAAATATGTGCAACTACTGGACGAAACTACTGGACGGATCCGTAAAATTCAAACGGTGTTGGATAGCCCTGTCAAATTCGCTGTGCAAACTCCAATTTCATTCACCTCGCACATTGCCCCAAAAGACGGTAAATAACTTTTGAAAATACCTATCTCCAATTTTAGTGTTTTCTGGACCAAAATTTTGCAAGGAATCCGATGGTGTGGTCCCCGAGATCCGAAAAATTTCCATTTTGGAGATAGCACCTATTTTTTGAAAAATAAATATTCGTCAGGCATAATAGTCAAATAAATTGAAAATATAATGAGTTAATTTTTGTAACAACACTAGAATGTGTCGAACATGAATTAGAGATATATTTCAGCTGGGATGATACTATATCTGCGCATACATGTACATGAACTAGTACATTAACCCTCGTCGGCCGAGAAGGGGTGGGGCGGGTGCCGCCTCATAGGGCATTTCGCGATAGCTTAAAACTCGCTTAGGGTAGACAGCTGAAACTTGGTATACCTAATCTTTTATTCAAACTGGATCTTTTGACCTCAACTGCGTTTTCAGGTCAGGTCAGGTCACTGACCTATGACGTCATAAATAAACCTCTGCGAAGTCCTCAGATGTTGCAACTTTGCAACGCCCTCAGTGCCAGAGGAACTTTCACAGGAAGATGAAAGTTACAGGACGTAGTATCCTTCTGAGGTCTCACAACTTGTTTATCTCGGATTTAACCTAAATGTCACATGAGGTCAGGTCGGTCACGTGACCTCACCATTATAAGTCAATGGGGGAAATATTGAAACTGTTATTTTGGCGCCGGAAATGATCTAAAACTATCCCAAGCACATGAAATCGTGGTTTCATGATCGGACCTTACAAAGAGTGCATGAAACCACGATTTTATGTGCTTGGGACAGTTTTTAGACAATTTCCGGCGTCAAAATAACAGTTTTCATATTTCCCTCCATTGACTTATTATGGTGAGGTCACGTGACCGAACTGACCTCATGTGACATTTGGGAAAAATCTGAGATATACAATTTGTGAGACCTCTAAAGGATACTACGTCCTGTAAGTTTCATCTTTCTGTGAAAGTTCCTCTGGCACTGAGGGCGTTGCAAAGTTGCAACTTCTGAGGACCGTGCAGAGGTTCATTTATGACGTCATAGGTCAGTGACCTGACCTGACCTGAAAACGCAGTTGGTGTCAAAAGATCCAGCTTGAATAAAATATTAGGTATGCCAAGTTTCAGCTGTTTTCCCTTAGCGTGTTTTGAGCTATCGCGAAAAACCCCTATGAGGCGGCATCCGCCCCACCCCTTTTCGGCCGACGAGGGTTAATGTACTAATTCATGTACATGTATGAGCTGATATAGTATCATCTCAGCTAAAATATATCACTAATTTATGTTCGATGCATTCTAGTGTTAGTATAAATATTCACTCATTATATTTTCAATTTATTTGACTTTTGTGCATGACGAATATTTACTTTTCAAAAAATAGGTGCTATCTCCAAAATGGAAATTTTTCAGATTTCAGGGACCACACCATCGGATTCCTCGCAAAATTTTGGTTCAGAAAACACTAAAATTGGAGATAAGTATATTCAAAAGTTATTTACCGTCTGTTGGAGCAATGTGCTCGGGTTACCAGTGACGTCACAGGTCAGGTGAAAGCAAAAATGTTTCAACATTGACGGGTCTTCTAGGGAATGCGCTATAATATCGATAAAACGTACTTTATAGAAAATCAGCGATAGGGCGTCAGTTAGCTGTTACATATGTTGTTATCAGAGGTTACTGATAATGCCAGGTCAGGTTACAGATCAGGTCACCAAGGGTCAGCATGCATGAACCCAGCTTTATTAGCGCAGCGCGCTGCATGTTTTATGGCCAATTTTCATTTTCAACTCATTGGTGTTGGTTATAAGACAATCAGGTACGGTTTTGGTCACTTCTTTGTGGAGGTCAGGTCATTATGAGGTCAAAAAAGGTCAAATTTCAAAGTTGGTATTTTTGCATTAAATGGGTACCTAAATGGGTATTCGATGCGACTCGTCACGGCGAGTCTAATTGTGGTCTTTGTTTTGCGTTACGTTGTTTAGGATGGCTAAAACATGTGTTTGAAAATTTGACGTACCTTATCAATTTTGAACAGTTTTTTTTTTGCTACAGCCTGGCAAAAAGAGGTATCGATCTAATATTTGGTATATGAATAAAAGTCGATAGGAGCTAATACATATATTCCGTTTTTTTCGAAAATCGAAAAAAGGTGGGATTTTTTTTTCTATTATATATATATGTATATATATATATATATATATAAATATATATATATATATATATATATATATATATATATATATATATATATATATATATATATATATATATATATATATATTTTTATTTTAGTAGTCAAATTCAAAAAATGTCAAAATGTTGAGATCGCAGTTTCGTAGCCCTGATAATTCTACACCTTTTATATCTTGAATATTGCTTAGTATCATCAAAGCTATAGGCCTGACAGCTCTTCCCTCGAAACTTTTTTAGCTCGAAAATAGCAGAACATGAGGCCACTCTGGCGTTATTTGCGGCCAACCTATCCTAGCCTTTGGAAAAATGTTTGGTAACAAAATGTAAACTCGATGCCCGGGAGAGTAGGGTAGGGTTGGGTAATTTGAACATGTGGGGCAATTTGAACATAGTGTGAATAACAGAAAATTACGGAAAATCCATAAGTGGCATGACAATAAGACCAATGAGAGAAATTATCGTAACTAAAAGGGCTATCATATGAACGGGTTTTAAAGTTTCAGGGATTGAAGATGTTGACGCACAGTGTAAAAAATCAATTTCGCAAGGAAAAACGCCTAACAACACGTCATTGCAACTTCATTGCAGCGCAAAATCTTGCATTGCTAGCGCCTAATACGCAACGGCTTTTGTTGTATAATGACCTAATCAGTGCCTTCAATCCAAGAAATTTGCTTTGAACCCTGTTTTTTAAAATGGCAAAATAACTTTTAGCGTGGGGTAATTTGAACATAGTGTGAGAATTTGAATGAAGACAGGGATAGCTTCGAAAAAAACAACGCTCCCAGTTTTTTTTTGCCAATATTTTCGACCCAAGGCAGTAGCAGATAAGTGATGCCAGTTTTAGAAAATTTACGTCTAATATCAGTCTTATGTCCGGCATTGTTGATGATTTTCCGTCCAAAAATGTTAAAGTCAACTATTTGTCCAAATATGTCCGAAAATTATGCAGCTATCAACACTCAAAACCGTCATTTATATTGCTTATCATGTAATTTTTCCAGCCGAAAAGAGTTCATTATATTGAGAGCTTAACAAACTTTCCATTCGCCAATCAATGCTATGCACGATTACTTTATAAAAAGCGCTGAAGTGTAGCAAGCCATCGTCCAATGTTGTCCAGTCTTCTACCTTTGTCCAACCAATTCCGAATTGGACATTGGACAAAATCAGAACTCCAAATGTCCAGGTTTCGATTGGCACCACTTTAACAGATGTAGTACGGTTGGGAGAGTTTTTATCGAACAAAAATGATAGACGTTCTGTTAATTGAAGAGGGGCGAATTATGTCAACTGACCGGTGTGCAGCGTGCAGATATTGATACTCTGCAACTGTTATTTTTGCTGTTGTGTTGATTTTTCAAGTGAAGGTATGTTTAGAATTGTTCTGCCTATTTGTTTATGGGTCAAACAACATCGGTACTGGCGAGACTATCGTTTTTATGACCGGTTAAAGGCAGTATGTTCAAATTACCCCACGGTGGGGCAATTTGAACACACCGTGACTTGGTGGAGAAGTGAGGCTATGCTATTCAAGGTATGCTCGGCTCGTCCAAAAATGAGGCTTGCATGGTGAAAGCAAGTGACACTTGCGCTACTGAAGCAGTTTTTCTTCATCCAGGGTTGAACTGGAATTTGGTACAACGGAGAAGACGTAAAAATATGCTCAAATTACCCCACACTACCCCACTGAAGGTTTGGTGACGATCGGCCCCGCGGTTCTGGAGATATAAAAAACTAAATGGGGGGGGGGGGGGGCAAAAATGGCTCCACCGCCTGGAAGGTTAAGTTGTATTGTATCAGAGATCTACGTGAACTGTTGTATAACCAATGTGCATACACCGGAAAGGGCCGTATGATATTGCCATTGTCCGCCACCGTAGGTCAGTGTGGACTACACTTGCATACAGCCATCAAAGCACAATGTAGCTCAGGGTCAGTTACAAGTTTCAACATCGCTAGTATAGCTTCAAACTTCCCCTCAGTCCTACTGTGCTGTTGCGTATAAAGACACGGAGTGATTTACAGTCAGCATCCAGTCAGCAGTCATACCCGTCTGAAGGAGCAACTAGCAAGTCAACATGAACTTCAGCTTCGTGGTAAGTGCCATATTCATAACGAAGCAAAAAAAAAATTTTGCTATGGTCATAAAAAATCAAATAAATGTCACTGATACTTGGCTACAATGTTCCATTGCGGCTACAGGTATTTTTTGAAACAGATTTGTGTGAAAATTCATCTGAAAATACTCACCACTCCCACCAGTCTCACCATGTGACCCTCTGCTTCAGGTTGTCCTCGTCGCCGCCCTCGTGGCCATCGCCTCGGCTGACGGCGGCTTCAGGGGCAGCCAGTTCAGTGGCGGACAGTTCAACAAGGGCGGACGCTTCAACAACTTCGGACGCATCAACAGCGGTTTCGGCAGCGCCTACGGCAAGGGCGGCAACAGGTTCATCGGCGGCGGACAGCGGTTCAACAGCGGCTTCAACAAGTTCAACTCTGGCTTCAAGTCTGGCTTCAACTCCGGCTACGGCGGAGGTCGTCTGCACGGCTCTGGCTTTGGCGGTTCCTTCAACCGGTTCCACAGTGGTGGCAGCTACTTCTAGACGGGGATGGGGTCTATCTAGCTAGTACCTGATGATCCGTCTCACCCCCCAGACATTAAACATCCCTGTCATGCACGACGACTGATAACCTGATCAACATTGATCATGTCGCTTTTTCTTTGTCGCGATACTTATCACACAGAAACCTTACCATCCAGATGGTTTAAATGTTATTTAAGTGTACCGTGTTGTAATCTATGTACATTGTGCTCGATGTTTATGTTCTAATGTGTAGCGTTTATTGTGCAATGAAGCCTGCGACCAATATAAAGTGCACCTTTATTACTAATCTATCTGCGTTTAAACAAACATTTTTTACGCAATGTGTATTTGCTTTTGCTCGGTATTATGGCATACACAGTGTGATTTTCTAAAAATCAACAAACAAGACTTGCGGGTCAGTAGTGTTAACCCGCGCCCCGTTGGGGTCTACCGAGCAACGCGCCCTGCTGGGGGGGGGGGAGGGGGCAATTCGCCCCCCCCCTAAGATCTCAAGAACCACGCAACATAGCGACAAGCAGCAAACGGCGTTGAATAGCTCTAACAGGGAAATACCTTGTGACCCGAATTCATAGACCTAGGTCAAACCGATGACGTCACAGGTCAGGTCAAATATCGAATTTTCACCGTTTACAGGCATTTCAAGAAATGCGTTGTAAAATCGAGTAAAATGCATTTCATTGAAAATCATCGATGGAGTATTGTTGTTCAAACACATATTTTCCTATTTGAGGTCACTGATACCAGGTCAGGTCACAGAGGTCAGGTCACTGAGGGTCACAATATGAAAATATCATGTGATAAATGTTTTATGGTCCATTTCAAATGTCAAATGCAATTATGTGGGTCAGGCAGCCTTTGGGGTCAGTTTAGATTTTATTCGGTGAAGGTCAGGTCAAGTTCAGGTCAAGGTCAGGTCAAATTAGGTCAAATTTCAAAGTTAATATTTTTGCATAAAATGGGTATCAATTCGATGCAGCTCGTCACGGGGAGTTCAATGGTGGTCCTTGTTTTGCGCTAAGTGCTCTAGAATTGCAAAAAAATGAGTTCAAAAATTTGACATCGATTTTGAACAGTTTTTTTTCGCTATAACTTGGCCAAAAATAGGCATCTCGATCTAAAAATGGTATGTCGATAAAAGAGCGCAGGGACTATCACACATATTCCGTTTTTTTTTATTCAAAAAACTTTTGAGATTTTTGTTTTTTTTTTCTTTAAAAAAAAATCAATTTTTGAATTTTTGAGGGGTCAAAATCCAAAAGTTTTGAAAATCCGAGATAACAGTTTTGTAGCGACTTCTTTTCTCTATATGACCATATAAGGAACTTTGAAATTGCTTAGTAACTGTAGCTTTGGTGAGCGTTTCAAGATTTCATGTTTTTTGCTCATTTTTGCTTGAACATGACCTCAGTTTGACCTCAATACCTCCTGACCTAAGGTGACCTAAGACTTAGAATTTTGTGTGGAGGTGCCCAATTGATGCCCGGTAAGGTACTGAAAATTTGGCGGGGCTGCGCACAGCCGTTTTCTTGCTATTTAGGAAAAACCACAGGGGGGCCAAATTGGCCCCCAGCGGGGCGAGGGTTAACCCTCGCCCTGGCAGGGCACTTTCCATAACACGGCCTGGCGGGGGGAGGGGGAAGGGGGGGGGTCAATGCGAGCCCCCCTCGCGATTGGATCCTATGGCACCTTGAAACACCAAATTTGGTAGGTAGGTGAATCCCCTGGAGTTCTCACCCCTGTGCGAATTGGGTTGCTCTAGGTCAATATTTAGGGCTTTTTTGGGTATGAATAGAAAAATTTCGCTAAAAACAGGTCAAAAGTTTTTCGCTTATAACTTTTGATCTAATTAAGATAGCGCAAAAAGAAAAGCACCACTGAACTCAGCACGTCAAGGCGCGTCGAATGATATTCTTTTTGCTTGCTTAAGTGTACTTAAAAGTTAATCACATCTTACGTACAACTTAACACGCGCACCGACGGGGGGGGGAGCGGATATCCGCCCCCCCTGAGGTTTTTCGCGGATAGCGGGAAAACCGCGGCGCGTAGCGCCGCGAAATTTAGTACGACTATTCTCTTATCAGTTTTACACATGGTGTGCAAGTTTGAACCTCCTAACTTTTAAGGTCAGGTCACCAAGTCACTTTGAATGACCCAACCTCAAGTTACTTTTTTGCAAATTTGTCACCGAGCCAGAGCTACAGTAGATGTCGGAGGTCTTTGAAAGTCGCAGGATGTTATTAGATCATTAGTAGCTACAATTTGTTTATCTCGGAATTTTGATGCCGGTGACCTAAGGTCAGGTCAATTTCGCGACCTCCCCATTATAAGTCAATGGGGGAAAAATCAACTCCCTGTTTTTACCACTAAAACGGGTCGGAATGGCCCCATATACCATACATGACTTCATATACGATCAACCTTCACTACCTTGAGGTCTGTTTTGCTGTTCGGCAGCTGTAAGGTCATGTGACGTCATCAAAGGTCACCAAAGGTTTTTTGCCAATAACTCCGTACAGGAACAAGATACAGCCGCGCGGATGGTCTCATTGTGTTCAGATCGTCAAGACGCATCGAATGATATACATGATTACCTCGAGGTCACGTGACCTGAGGTCAACCTTTGACCTTGACCTTTTGAGGTCAACATATATATCATTCGATGCGGATTGACGAGAGGATCACGATGATGCCCTTAGTTTGTTCCTATCTTGACTACTTCGAAAGTTATTCGAGAAAAACTCTCTCCATATCTAGCGCCGCCATTTTGACTTTTCGACCCCTGTGACGTCATCTCTGACCTGACCTGAAAATGACCTTTGTAAAAATTGTAGACCTTGTCCGTGCGTATCCGATGCCGTTTACCGCTTGTCGCTATCTTGCTTTGTTCTCGAGATCTCAGGGGAGGGGCGGTCATCCGCCCCCTCCCCGTCGGTGCGAAGTTGGCGCAGACCCCCGTCGGTGCGCGGGTTAAATCTTAAGAATGGTCGAAATGCTTAATGCTGCATATCATTCGACTCGGCTCTTCAAGAGGAACAGAGTTATACCATTTTGAAAGCTGTATCTTTATCATGTGACAAATTATTGGCGCAAACGTCATTTGACCTCAATTAACCTCATTTGACCTGATCCATGGATAGGCACACCAAACAAAGAAGCATCAAGTGACATAATGTTAAGTACTGAGGTTTCAAAGCACAAAAGTGATAGAACGAAGCGGATATGTCCATTATTTTCCGAATTGAATATTTTCCCATCGGCTAACATTACATTTACGACGTAATGACCACTAACTGACCTCAGGTCAGTGACATAAAAAAACTGAACTATATGTTATTCAACTTAGTGAACTTAGCACACTCTGAAAGTTTGAAGGAAATCAGTCCAAAACTGTGAGTTGGACAGGTACATAAAGAAAGATGAAATTTGACCATGACCTTGTACCAGTTTTTCTGAACTGTTGACCTTACCCTAGGTAACCCGGACCTGAAATTTTTAGATTATATGTAAAAAGGCTGCCCCATAGACAGTGCCAAATTTAGCGACGCTGCGCGCTGCCGTTTTTACGCTATCTTTGAAAAACCTTAGGGGGTCGCATCGACCCCCCCCCTTGCCAGGGCGAGGATTAACCCTCGCCGGCCGAGGGGGGGGGGGGGCGGGTGCCGCCCCCCCATAGGGTTTTTTCGCGATAGCTCCGAACACGCTGGCGATAGAGAGCTGAAACTTGGCATACCTGACCTTTGATCCAAGCCGCATCTTTTGACACCAACCGCATTTTTGGGTCAGGTCAGGTCACTGACCCATGACGTCATAAGTGAACCTCTGCACGGTCTTCAGATGTCGCAACTTCGCAACGCCCTCACTGCCAGAGTAGATGTCACAGGGAAATGAAACTTGCAGGATCTAGTATCCATTATGAGTCTCACAACTTGTATATCTAGGATTTTTCCTAAAGGTCATATGAGGTCAGGTCATTTTCGTGACCTCACCATTATAAGTCAATGGGGGAAAATGAAAACTGCTATTCTGGCGCCGGGAACGATCTCCAACTATCTCAAGCACACAGAATCGTGATTTGATGCACTCCTTGCAAGGTTAGATGCGTCACTTTTGCAATGTTGACCTTCCGTGACGTCATTTATGACGTCATCAAGGTCATATTAGTTTTTCGTCAATAACTCCCGATCAAATTGAGCTAGCGAGTCGAGAAAGCCACCAATGGACTCAGGAAGACCTGCCGAATCGAATGATATGCGACATGACCTCTTTCGCCCAACTTCGTGACCTGGGGGTGCTGACCTGACCTTGACCTGAGGTCAACACCCCAAGTTGACCTGACCCAAACAAAAAGTATATCATTCGACGCGCCTGAGCGAGGCGAACACGATGCTGCCAAAATCGCGGCTCTGCGGCCGTTTTTTACGAAGTTATTCACCAAAAACTGAACCGTACCCTGGGGCACTTGACCTGACCTCAGAGGTCACCGGTTGACCTAGGACCTTAAAATCGGGTACCAGTCTCTGCGTCTCGTAACGGCGCACACGCTCGTTTTTTTCCGCGACGCGCTAGCTCCACCAGGGGCGAAACGGCGAGGGGGGGGGGGTCGTACCCGCCCCCCCCCCTCGGCCGGCGCGTATGTAGAAAACCAATAGGTCCGGCGAGGGTTAATGCAATCCGTTGTGCAACAAATGAAACTCCTGGCCTGCTTCGCTAACTCATAAAATACTATGCATTGCATTTGTGATCACTCATTAGGCTAAAACATCATATCTGTAATCACCAGTTTTACACTTTTATCATTTCGGGTAGTAGAGTCAGGGTCAGCGTAACAAGCTATGCTTAAATTTGCGGGCTCTGATTTCCAAATCCGCCCATTCAAACATTCATACTAAATTTGTAAAAAAAAGTTCTAAGGCCGTTACAGAGACAACCAGCCGAGAGACCAGTTTGCAAAAGAGTCTGTCTGCAAAGGGGACCCATCCGACCCTCTGCGCCCCTCCCATCGAAAGGCTCTGCTGGAGTCTGGATGCAGATACCCCACAGACCGCATCCCTTCATGTGTAAAGCAATGACGAGGTATACTGTTTGCTGACAAAAGACCACAAATTTCAGTTATGAGGAGGCCCCAGACGCGTAGAAGAAGAACGTAGAACGTAGAACGAGTCTCGACGGTAAAGACAGGAACTTTTACAAGGCTGGCGGCCCAGGCAAATGATTTTATCGCCAGGAATCCTCAGGTGGATTTCATGTCGGATACCTTTATCTCTTTTAAATCATTCGTCGTGGTCCACTGCAGGAACATACCTTTTAGATCCTTGTCTTAGATATTTTAAAGTTTATTTGTACTTTTTCTATTCTTATTGTTTTTTCTTTTAATTTAATTTTATTTTTACTAGCCGTTTTCACGACGGAACTTTCGCAGAGGAACTTATTTGATACCTAAAAAGTACCTACTCTTTGAGGCCTTAACATCCCTCAAACTGAAATATTTTATGTTCAAAATAATTTTAGAAGTTTAAATCCGGGCATTCTTTGCCCTCAAATCACTTATTTATTTACAAACACAACAATTTTCGGTTTTAGTAGCCCACCTTTCGACTATGAGGTATCAAATCAGCGTGGCAACTTGCTCCCTCTTTGCTCCCTCGGGTATCTAATTCCGGAATTCTTAAAAACAAGGAAAGTATATATCGAGTTCTCTTTCATACCTATTCAGTTATGTTTTAATGGTGATTAAAATATGGCAAATTTTTTAATTACATTTCATATAAGAAAACACGCAAAACAATGAAACAAAAATAACTACGGCAGATAATTACCTTCAGGTATCTAATTCCGACCAATCAGCACCTCAGTAGGATATGACGTCATACAAGAATGGTGGTGAAGGCCGTTTGCAGTCCCGGCCGGTAGGTCACGTGACCGCCGGGCGCCTCGGGTCACGCGGCGGTCGGGAGTCGGACGCGGGGCGTGGTCGCGGGCGGACGCGCGGGGCATCATGCTTTGCTTTGCTTGCTTTGTCAACTTCATATAACTTACTATCGCATTCGTGTGAAAGCCAAACACTGCTCAGTGCCCTTAGAAATTGAGTTTTGGAAAGCTCAAGTCCCTATAGCTCCTCAGGTCGGCAACAGTTGAAGCCTCATCTGAACCCATGTGAAAAAACGAGGGTAAGGAACCTTGTGTTGCTTTTTCTTTTACCGTCATAATTATCTCAAACCATCACAATTTTGAGTTGCCACATTGTCTGCTTCACTACATTCGTGTAAAACTTGGGTGAAGGCTGGTGGTTCAAAGAAAGGTGAAGATATTTCTTTAAGTGCCTAATCCGTGAAATATCCCGGCTTTACAAATCTACACTTTTCATTTTCTCCTCGATACATTTTTTAAAATTGTTTAAATTTAATCTACATTTGTTAAAATCGGGGCTTTGGTTTTGTGTAAACTAGATCATAAAGTTTACTATAGTTTTGTGTAACCTGATGGCTGAAGAAAATATTAATTTTGCTAAAATGATGTGCGGAAATTTGTTGCTTTCCAAATCAAATTGCTCATACCTATATTTCATTCAAAATTAGGAGGCATTATTACTGTTTTTCTTGTAACATGAACTGAGTTTGGGTACGGTGCTCCGGAAACGTTGTGGAACTTTAAGCTAGCTAGAGCAGTTTCCATAAAAATTGTTTAGATAGTTGACATGGCTTGTTGACAACTCTTTTGCTGTTTCTAAAAAAGTGAAAAATATTTTCCTGCATTAAGCACACAAGGCATGTTATTCTCATAAGCTATCGAATGTGTGTGTGTTTTTTTAAGCTGTTTTTTTAAGCTTTTAAGCTGTAACTTCAGTTACTTCACTTTAGAACATATTGCCCAGAATGCGTCACTGATCATGAGCTGGTATATCATATCATATGTAGCAAATACATAAATGAGAATAGTGTGTCATGAATTTTTGTGCATGCTTCTGGATCATCTGTAATTACATCAAAGGCTCGGCTCAAGAGTGTCCTGCCGACCAGTTTATGCCCAACCCTTTCTGTCCGCAGAACGTCGCCTGCGACTCCCGCACGCCGTTTGCCCCGGCCGTCCGTACTGGTCTTCGCGCTGCGAGCCGCGCTGGAGTTCGCGGCGGCGTCGTGGAGCTCCCATCGGGACGGCGTGTGATGCCCGCGTCGAGCTTATAAGCCGTGAGCTTCGATTGGCGGCTCACGCGGTCACCAGCTGTATGTACAGCCTCGGCCCCGACGACCCCGCTAATGGCCAAGACCGGCATACCCCCGGCATGGGTCCGCTGTCCGGCGCAGCGCTGGCCGCCCGCATGCTACTTTTGGCTGTATCGCTGCCCAGCGGGAGCGCGCTCCACGCTGCGGAAGAGGTACACGTTGCGACCCGACTGAGGACCGCAACCGGATGGTGACACGTCGGCCTCTGCGCCCTGGCCGGGGCAGGCGTGACCGACGTCACAGTGGAGGAACGCCCAAACAAGACCAGCCCACCGTCGGAGCAGCATGGAAATATCATGTTCTGCCTGGACGTCGGACCCGGCGGCCGCAGTGCACCTGCACACGTGCGGAGAGGGGCGCTGGAGGCTACTCTGGAGCTTCTGCCATTCCGCGGCGCGACTGCTGGCAAAACGGCGGCGATTGAGGCGGTTGGGAACAGCTGCAGCAATGGTGATGGCGGTGATGGCGACATGGCGGTTTGGGACTTCATCTCAGCGCGGCCGCCGCCCAGGCGCCGCTGCGCCCGGCTGCTCAGCCACCTACCGGATGGCGGGTGGCCCTTACGGCCCTCACGCCCGTTCGGTCTGCGGCCACGTTGTGGGGTGGCGGTCGCGGGGTTAGCGGCGTTGGACTTCGTCCTTTATCCAGACTGCACCGTACCATCTGAACGGATGGATCTGCCAAGAAAGATGACATCCAAGGCGGCTATGAGGCGATCACAAAGCTTCACCAAGAGCTTCTCCTTCATGGAGCCGGCCGGCCGTTAAGTCGCAACACCGGCTGCCGAGTGCCAACAGCTGCGTGCGCTGGCGCCGACGCGTTGTGGGCCGCGCTGCTGACGCCCAAGCTGCGATATCAACCATCTATGAATAAGTGGCAGCGGTGGCGGCTTGTCAGTTGTTAACGTGCCTTAACAGACGTTGCGAATAGCCCGCGTTGGAATCGCATGGTTGGCAACACAACGCAAGTAAAAATGGGCTTCCTTGATGAACCTATTTTTTAAGCATTGTAGCCTTTGTAATTTTGGATGTTTTGCTGTAGATATTATTTTCTACATATATACTATATAGGCACTCACGTGCTTTAAATCGCGCAATGCAATTGAACCATGGTAAAGACAATGATAAATGAACTGAGAGCTGACATGCCCCATGCTTTGTGTGTGTATGTGTGTGTTTTTTTGTTGTTTTTTGTTTTTTGGCGAGTCGATAAAAGTGGTTTTGGACACTGGATGAGTTTTTAGGGGTGTGGTGAGGGGGGATGTAATTCCAAAGACCTTCTGTCAGATTCACTAATGCAGTAGGTCTGTACGGTGTTTAGTTATCGGAGCATTCTTTGAAAGTCGTGAATAGGGCCACCGAGTACCTAAAGCCGTGATATTCCCCCACAAAAACTTCTTTTAAATAACCTGGGATAGGTACATGAGCAGAGTAAATGCTATTACGAACGCCTATCACAATGCTGAGCGAATAGGAAAATCCATAGATGGAGAATTGTGCCGCGTTACGGGTGCTCGGGCGCAGCCAATCCAGCGTTACCCCAGCGGTGACCTTGACCCGCATCGTCTGTCTCGGCTCCAAAGCCAAACCGGCGTGGAATTGGGAGCGCTCGAGCACTCATGGTCCAGCGCAATTCTCCACCTGAATCCATTCCTGATACACATTTGCTTGCTCATAGTCATGTAACCCCGGTAAATTCATCTAACTTTCATATTGGTCGCTCCATAGACAGATGGCCACAGATATCAACTTAAAAGGCCATTGTTACATTCATTTAGTGGAGATCATTAAAGAGCCGTGATAGGCCACAAGTCGCGTGACATCATACGTGTAACAACCAATAACGTCGGCCTGCAAAACCCAATGGAAGCGGCTAGCAGCGTGCAATAAAACAGGGCGCTGATTTCTAAATGTCTGTCGTGCGCCATAAATGAATATATCTTTTGTAGTGTGGCAACTCAGTATCTTTTTTTAACCCTAGAACGCCTAGGGGGGGGGTTGTATCAACCCCCCCCCCCTGAGGTTTTTTCGAAGTGCACGCTAAACGGCTTGTCGTAGCGGGCTGAAATTTTCAATACCCTCTGGGGCAACCTTTGCGCATCTTTTGCCGAAAAAAAATTGATCGGGTCATGTCAGGTCACGGAGTTATGACGTCATAAGAGGTACAGCCTCCGGCCGACAGTTACCAAACGTGTGCGCCGAATCCCTAGGTTTTCTGACGGTGATACCCACATTGTTTGATGGATCATGATGAAACTTCCCATGCATGTTGGGGCAAGCATTGGCTATCGTGTGGTGCAAGAAAATTGACCGGGTCAGGTCAGGTCACGGAGCTATGACGTCACAAGAGGAACAGCGTCCGGTACTATTTTTGAAAAGCGGCCGAACCCGTATTTTGCTAATTCTTGTCACCTCAATGGGAATATGCAGCAATATTAGCTTCTATAGGGAGCAAATGGACCTCCCAAATCCAAAAATACAATCAGATTTCAAAAATTTAAATTTTGATTTTTCGAATTTCTGCCGCCGACTGTGACCTTGCCGACTTCCGGCGCTCCCAACGCGCCATTTTTAGAGCTAGGGAAACGAAATACATACCAAACGATAGAGAATTGATCAAGGAACACGATAAAGAAGGTTTCAAGTCGATATCTCCCACCGTTTTGCCGCAATCACCGCGGAAAGTTGAAAAAGTTTGATTTTTTCGGAAAATTTGACCTTTGACCGGTCATAAGTAGGTCAAATGTTGACCTAGGACCAAAAAATATACCACCAATCGCGAGATCTCGTTGAGAGCAATCCGTTGGTTTTTTCCGCTAAGCTCTACGACCTTCCGTTTTGAAACGCCAGGGGGGGGTCGTAACAACCCCCCCCCCCCTGGTCGTTCGTGTTATGAGAAATGGCCTGGTCGTGCGAGGGTTAACTATTGTACTAGTATTTACTAATTTCATAATTTTGTAATTGTGCTTACGCTTTATGTTGATGTTAGTGATAAATCCTTAGATAAAGTAAATCGATGTGATATTTAATAGAAAAATAGCAAACTAACGCGCCATTCATTCGAAAGCTGGTAAACCTACTAAAAAGAACTACTAAAATTCCTGAGGAACCAAAGGATTATATTGGTATCAAATAGATGCCTGCTATTCCGTCGTGAAAACGGCCACTGTGTACTTTTATATTATATTATACTAGAATACAGGTTTACGCGATAACTGTACGTTTGGATAGATATTGTTGATGGGGCCATTAGTTTGGTTTGTATGTTTATATAAGTAGGGTTGAGTTTGATAGTTACTTTATTTAAATGTATAGTAGGTAGGCATGGCTTTTCGAGGAGCACTACGGATCCAAAAGTTTGGACTTTGAATTATTTAAAAAAGAACACGCCCGCCCGCCGCCAACCGCGAAGTCCGCAAAAATAAAAAACGACCACCTCCAACCGCAAACGCCGCAAAAAAATAAAAACCGCCCGCATCGCGCGCCGCCCGCCGCCAACCGCAAACGCCGCAAAAATGAAAACCGCTCGCATCGCACGCCCGCCCGCCGCCAACCGCAAACGTCTCGAAAAAAACGGCCGCTCGCCGCCAAACACTAAAACCGCAAAATGCGCCAAAGGCACGCCCGAAATGCCGACGCAAACGTCGCAAAAAATAAACAATCGCCCGCCCAACGCAAAAAAAACCGCAAAAACGCCTAAAAACCGTCCGCATCGCACGCACGCTAACGGCCAACCGAAAACGCCTAAAAATCGCCCGCCCGCCACCAAACACAAACACCGCAAAAAAGCGCCCGCTCGCCTCAAACGCAAACACCGTAAAAAGAAACAAAATAGCGCCCGCCCGACCCAAAACACAAAACGCACGCCCGAAACGCCAACGCAAACGTCGCAATAAATTAAAACAAATAAAAAATCGCCCCCCGTCGCAAACCGCAAAAAAAACGCAAAAACGCCGCAAACAAATCAAAACCGCCCGCATCGCCCGCCCGCCCGCCGCCAAACACAAACACCGCCGCAAAAAACCACCCGCATCGCACGCCTGCCCGCCGCCAACCGCAAAACGCCGCAAAAAAACGGCCGCCCGCCGACAAACGCAAACACCGCAAAAACGCAAACACCGCCGCAAAAAACGCCCGCATCGCACGCCTGCCCGCCGCCAACCGCAAAACGCCGCAAACGCCGCAACAAAGGAAACCGCCCGCATCGCACGCCTAACCGCCGCCAATCGAAAAAGCCGCAAAAGGCCCTACCCTACCCTACCAATATACATACCCTACCCATACCCTAGTCCTACCCATACCCTACCCATACCCTACCCTACGTTTACCTTATACCCTACCATACCCAACTTTAACCTAGCATACCCAACTTTACCCTTCCCTACCCAAACGGCAAACCTACCCCTACCCTATACCTTACCATACGACTTAACCCTACCCATACCCAAAACTACATCTATCCTATACACTACCCATACAATAACCTACCCTACCCTACCCATACGTACAGTGGATCTTATTAGGATCTCCAGACGTAACTAGATGGCGTTGAGCCTTAGTCGAGTCCATGTCAAATTCAAGGAGAGGTCACTACCGAGCTGGGCCCGATTGGGAGGTGGGCGGGGAGGGGGGGGGGGCGGGTGGCGAGGTCACGGTGCGGGTGACCTGTCAAACAGCCTCGGCGCGGTGGGGCACTGCCGTAGGCAAATGGCGCACTCCAGCGTTGTTCCATATCGCGGTGGTGGGCCGGGCGGCCGGTTAGCTTGGCAGCTTGGAAGGAAAGGATAATGAGGCATGGTTTTGCTGTGGCCGGTTCACCTATTGTTACTTATGATGCACCCAAAGTAATGCAAATGTGGCGTTGATAATGCAGCTGGCAATGGAATGCTAGCGAATGCTCCGAGCGCCTAGCTATAAGGATTAAGATTATTTATGTCTCCTGAAATTTTCATTGAATATAATTCAAGCACTAGAAAGATCGTATTCGTTCGCCAGTTTTTTGACCGGCTGGCGTTTCTTGCGTAGAGCGCCCTTGGGCAAATATTTAGGTATAACGCAGGTGATTTTTTTTTTTTTTGCTGGTAAGACGCCTTTAGGGTCAAATCAAGCAGTGGCGGCGGAACACCTTTAATGAAGTGGGGGCACTGCCGACTTTTGGTCCCATTCTTTTCATGCAAAGCCCATAGGGCTAATGTTAAAATGCCAAAATCAAACGGGGGCACGGTGCCCGATGCCCCCCCCCCCCGTTCAGCCGCCACATGAAATCAAGTCGCTAAGAGACGATGAGGAAAAGTGGACGAACGCCACATTTCTGTGCATGAAGTCTCGAGTTAAAAAAAGCTAAAAGTTATTATACGTGTAAGCTAAAAAACAATAAGATCAGTTAATAAAAATATTTGAACCGAAATTAACTTCTGTTGTGTCTGACCATGATTGCATGTATGACCCCGGTTCGGCCTGGTTCAACTCGGCCCAACCTGGTTCGGCTCCCCCTTTTTTTAATATAAATTTGGCCGGAACCTTTTGGATGGAAGGAATCACAAGGACAGAGTCCCCGCTAAGCTTAGCTTGTTAAGTGTTGACCCTGTCATCTACCCTCCGATCAAGCAATTCCTGGTCTATTGCAGACTATGGTTTTGAGGTTAAGTCTATGTCAAAATGGTCTATGGTTTAGAGTCCAAATTTTAACGTGCGCACATATTCGACTTCGCCTTGCAGCGGCCTGCCACCAACCACAACCATACCCGTCAGGAGGCTAAAAAACGTCAAGCACACGTCGTGTTTCGAACCCAGACTTTTGCAACCGGGACGTGCGCCTTCACCACATGGCACATGGAGTCCAACGCTCTACCGACCGAGCTACCGGGACGGACATTTACCTTGGGGTTTCGCCTCGTGACATTGACAGACGTCAGACACTTTGGCCGAACTTTAGCCGAAACACTGAGCAAGCTGCGCAGGGCGATAGGTGCTCGTATGCGTTGAGGTTGGGTAACCTGTGAGCTGAACGCGATGTCGTGAGTTCGAGCCCCACTCCCGGCTCTGGTTTTATCTAGACACAACCAAAATCTTTCCTTCTACTGCAACACAGCTAAGCACGATGACATCTTTCCCCAATATCTTTCCCCAATATCCTCGCCAAAAGTCAAAATTATCGCTTAAAACGTTTAGCTAAGTTTCATTTTTTCAAGAAAATATTTTTTGTCATTTGTCTGGAGCCATTTCAACTCTTTTTTCTTTTCTGATTCTTTTCGACCCGATAAAACCCACCAAAACACGAACGTGCCAAATGAAAAATATCTAACTCAAATAACAGTTTAGAAAAGCCTTATCATGCATCATGAAAAGCATCATGCAACTATCGACTGAAAAGTTGCATGCTATGAATACGTCCTAGATTTCAATTATCATTGTTCAACATTTTGGCTGGAACTGACTCTGCCTCTGGCTTGCCCGTTTGTTTGAGATAATGATTCCCTTCAGTCGCGTTCTTGCCGGTTCCACATGAACGGGATACCACAATACCTACCAGAGTGAACGCGACCGCAACCATCATCCCCTCCCCTCAGCCTCGGCGCAGTGGCGGGCGGCCCTGGGCGGCCCACTCCCGGCGCTACGCACGCCCCATGCGCCGTGATACCGCCTCACTCCCCATCCCTCCTTCCCCCACAATGACCGGTGACCTCACTTCCCTCGGGTTTTGGACTCGCCCTACCCCGACCGTAGCGCCACGTGGTGGCTCTGGAGATCTTAAATAGACCCACTGTACCCTATCCTATCCTACCCTACCCTACCCTACCCTACCCAAAGCCTACCCTACCCATACCCTACCCTTCCCATACCGTACCCTACCTATACCCGGCATACTCATGCCCTACTCATACTTGACCGAGGAGTGTAACCAAATTTGAGTGCTATCGTCCTACCTGTTCTTGAGGTATATAAATGGACCCCTGCACGTGCGCACGCGCTTACTGAGACTCCAGATGAGTTATGTGAGCCACCTATCTAAATTGTCCCCAAAAGTGTACAAAATTTGAGTGAAATCGACCCAGGGATTCATCAGATGTAGAAGCAGACCCCCTCACGTGCGCACGTGCATGAGTCCACCCCACCTGTGACACATGACCCTACATCGCTTGGTGAGTGCCCTGCCTGCCGACAGTCCAAGTTTCAGTGCAATTGGCCCAGAAACGGCTGAGTTATATGCACGTACAATATTCAAGGGTTTGGCGATATCCCTAAGCGGGCGGTGCCTTGCAGCCATGCCGTGCTGATTGATGGTCAAATGTTTAATGACATGCCGGCTATAAGCCATCGATCGGATTTCATCGGAAAATATGTCTAACGTTAACAAAACACGAAGGTATGCCTGAGTCATTTTCACGGAAGTTTATTGACTTTTTGATAATATTTTGGGTGGATGTTGGTCACAAAAGAATGCACTATCCGAATATGTGTGTTTCATGGACAATTTTCAACGTTTTCGATACGTTATCGTGTTGTAAAGGACAGCGCACTCTGCGCGCATCAAATTTTCAAATAAATTTTGCATTATTAAGAAAGTGGTAGCAGTAATCACTTTTTCTTTTCATTCATTGCATCACACGTGCAATTACCTAAAATATGTTACCACACCGATTTCATTCGGCCAAACCGTTTTCAAACGGCACCGATTTTTCCTTCACGAGGCACGAAATCGGTCATTTTTTCACAACAATTAGTCCTGATTTGCACGTGACGCGTGCTACGCTATGAAACCATATCAATACGCTAGGTCCATCTTTCCTCTATCGATCGGTGGCAACCGCGTGTCGCTGTGACAACTGGTCGTCAAGATATAGGCCCGGAAAGGAGCACGCGTCGGACCGATTTCGGCCGACGGCGCCGTTTTTCGCGCCCCGTGTTAAACCAATGGCGAGCGTGCCTCGTGCTCGCGACCCTGCCAGAGACGCACCCCTGGTCGGATCGCGCCCAGATTTTAATACGATCGTTCGATTTGACCACGCTTGTCGACTGCCAAATTTCACGCCCCTACATGGCGCCGTTCCGGCGCAAGACACCCAGATGTGGATGACACTTTGCGATTGTTACGTACAGACGTACAGACCGACAACTTCTCTTTTATAATATAGATCCGACTAGAATACAGGTTTACGCGATAACTGTATAGGTTCGAGATATATTAAGGGGATTATTAGTTTGGTTGTCAAAACTTCTAGGTTTAATAAGTAGAGTTTGGTAGTTTCTTCATTAAACTGTATAGTAGGTGTGTATGGCTTTTCGAGGAGCAATGGAGATCCGAATGTTGGGACTTTGAATTGTGAAACGCCGCCCGTCCGCCGCAAAACGCAAACACCGCAAAATGCGCCAAAGGCACGCCCGAAATGCCGACGCAAACGTCGCAAAAAATAAAGAATCGCCCGCCCGACGCAAAAAAAAACGCAGAAACGCCGCAAAAATAAAACCGTTCGCATCGCACGCACGCTAACCGCCAACCGAAAACGCCTAAAAATCGCCCGCCCGCCACCAAACGCAAACACCGCAAAAAAGCGCCCGCTCGCCCCAAACGCAAACACCGTAAAAAGGAAACAAAAAAGCGCCCGCCCGCCCCCAAACACAAAACGCGCAAAACGCACACCCGAAACGCCAACGCAAACGTCGCAATAAATTAAAACAAATAAAAAATCGCCCGCCCGCCGCAAACCGCAAAAAAAACGCAAAAACGCCGCAAAAAATCAAAACCGCCCGCATCACCCGCCCGCCCGCTGCCAAAAACAAACACCGCAAAAACGCAAACACCGCCGCAAAAAAACCGCCCGCATCGCACGCCTGCCCGCCGCCAACCGCGAACGCCGCAAAAAACGGCCGCCCGCCAACAAACGCAAACACCGCAAAAACGCGCAAAACGCACGCCCAAAACACCAACGCAAGCGTCGCAATAAAAAACAGCGCCGCCAACCACGAACAACACATAAAACCGCCCGCATCGCACGCCCAACCGCCGCCAATCGGAAAAGCCGCAAAAGGCCCAACCCTACCCTACCAATATACATACCCTACCCATACCCTACCCTATGTCTAACTTATACCCTACCATACCCAATTTTACCTTACCCTACCCAAACGGCAAACCTACCTCTACCCTATACCTTACCATACCCATACTTTACCCTACCCTACCCATACCCAAAGCTACCTCTATCATATACACTACCCTACCCATACAATAAATACCCTACCCTACCCTACCCATACGTACCCTACCCTACCCTATCCAAAGCCTACCCTACCCATACCCTACCCTTCCCATACCGCACCCTACCTATACCCGTCATACGCATGCCCTACTTATACTTGACCGAGGGGTTTTACAAAATTTGAGTGCTATCGTCCTACCTGTTCTTGAGATATGTATAAATAAGCCCCTGCACGTGCGCACGCGCTTACTGAGACTCCAGATGACTTATGTGAGCCACCTGTCTAAATTGTCCCTAACAGTGTACAAATTTGATTATATCGACCCAGGGATTCATCAGATGTAGAAACGGACCCCCTCACGTGCACACGTGCATGAGTCTACCCCACCTGTGACACATGACCCTACATCGCTTGGTGAGTGCCCTGCCCGCCGAAAGTCCAAGTTTCAGCGCAATCGGCCCAGAAACGGCTGAGTTATATGCAAGTAAAATTTTCAATGGTTTGCAATATCCGTAAGCGGGCGGTGCCTTGCAGGCTATGCCGTGCTGACTGATTGGCAAATGTTTAATGACATGCCGGCTATAAGCCATCGATCGGATTTCATCGGAAAATATGTCTAACGTTAACAAAACACTGTGGTATGCCTGAGGCATTTTTACGGAAGTTGATTGACTTTTTGATAATTTTTTTGGTGGATATTGATCAGAAAAGAATGCGCTATCCGAATATGTGTGTTTCATGGTCAATTTTCAACGTTTTCGATGCGTTATGATGTTGTAAAGGACAGCGCACTCGGCGCGCATCACACTTTCAAATAAATTTTTCATTATTAAGGAAGTGGTAGTAAAAATCACTTTTTCTTTTCATTCATTGCATCACACGTGCAATTACCTAAAAAATGGTGCCATACCGATTTCATTCGGTCAAACCGTTCTCTAACGACAACGATTTTTCCTCCACGAGGCACGAAAACGGTAATTTTTTCACAACAATTGGTCCTGATGTGCACGTGACGCGACCGCCGTTATAAAACCATATCAATACGCTAGCTTCATCTCTCCTCTATCGATCGGTGGCAGCTGCGTGTCGCTGTGACAACTGGTCGTCAAGATATAGGCCCGGAAAGGGACACGCGTCGCACCGATTTCGGCCGATATCGCCATTCTTCGCGCCCCGTGTTAAACCAATGGCGAGCGTGGCTCGTGCTCGCGACGCCGCCAGAGACGCAACCCTGGTCGGATTGCGCCCAGATTTTAATACGATCGTTCGATTTGACCGCGCTTGTCGACTGCCAAATTTCACGCTCCTACATGGCGCCGTTCCGGCGCAAGACACCCAGATGTGGATGACACTTTGCGATTGTTTCAGACAGACGTACGTACAGACCGACAACTTCTCTTTTATAATATAGCCGACTAGAATACAGGTTTACGCGATAACTGTACGTTTGGATAGATATTGTTGATGGGGCCATTAGTTTGGTTTGTATGTTTATATAAGTAAGGTTGAGTTTGATAGTTACTTTATTTAATTGTATAGTAGGTAGGTATGGCTTTTCGAGGAGCACTACGGATCCAAAAGTTTGGACATTGAATTATTAAAAAAAACACGCCCGCCCGCCGCCAACCGCAAACGCCGCAAAAATAAAAAACGACCGCCTCCAACCGCAAACAACACCGCAAACGCCGCAAAAAATGAAAACCGCCCCCATCGCGCGCCCCGCCCGCCGCCAACCGCAAACGCCACAAGAAATGAAAACCGCCCGCATCGCACGCCCGCCCGCCGCCAACCGCAACCGCCTAAAAAAAACGGCCGCCCGCTGCCAAACGCTAAACCCGCAAAATGCGCCAAACGCACGCCCGAAATGCCGACGCAAACGTCGCAAAAAGCAAACAATCGCCCGCCCAACGCAAAAAAAAAACGCAAAAACGCCGAAAAAATAAAACCTTGCGCATCGCACGCACACTAACCGCCAACCAAAAACGGCTAAAAATCGCCCGCCCGCCACTAAACGCAAACACCGCAAAAAAGCGCCCGCTCGCCCCAAACGCAAACACCGCAAAAAGGAAACAAAAAAGCGCCCACCCGCCCCCAAACGCAAAACGCGCAAAACGCACGCCCGAAACGCCAACACAAACGTCGCAATAAATTAAAACAAATAAAAAATCGCCCCCCCCGTCGCAAACCGCAAAAAAACGCAAAAACGCCGCAAACAAATCAAAACCGCCCGCATCGCCCGCCCGCCCGCCGCCAAACACAAACACCGCCGCAAAAAACCGCCCGCATCGCACGCCTGCCCGCCGCCAACCGCAAAACGCCGCAAAAAACGGCCGCCCGCCGACAAACGCAAACACCGCAAAAACGCAAACACCGCCGCAAAAAACCGCCCGCATCGCACGCCTGCCCGCCGCCAACCGCAAAACGCCGCAAACGCCGCAACACAGGAAACCGCCCGCATCGCACGCCTAACCGCCGCCAATCGAAAAAGCCGCAAAAGGCCCTACCCTACCCTACCAATATACATACCCTACCCATACCCTAGTCCTACCCATACCCTATCCATACCCTACCCTACGTTTACCTTATACCCTACCATACCCAACTTTACCCTATCATACCCAACTTTACCCTTCCCTACCCAAACGGCAAACCTACCTCTACCCTATACCTTACCATACCCATACTTAACCATACCCATACCCAAAACTATATCTATCCTATACACTACCCATACAATAACCTACCCTACCCTACCCATACGTACCCTATCCTACCCTATCCTACCCTACCCTACCCAAAGCCTACCCTACCCATACCCTACCCTTCCCATACCGTACCCTACCTATACCCGGCATACTCATGCCTTACTCATACTTGACCAAGGAGTTTCACCAAATTTGGGTGCTGTCGTCCTACCGGTTCTTGAGATATATAAATGGGCCCCTGCACGTGCGCACGCGCTTACTGAGACTCCAGATGACTTATGTAAGCCACCTGTCTAAATTGTCCCTAACAGTGTACCAAATGTGAGTGAAATCGGCCCAGCCGTTCTTGAGATGTAGAAAGGGACCCCACACGTGCGCACGTGCATGAGTCTACCCCACCTGTGACACATGACCCTACATCGCTTGGTGAGTGCCCTGCCTGCCGACAGTCCAAGTTTCAGCGCAATCGGCCCAGAAACGGCTGAGTTATATGCAAGTACAATTTTCAAGGGTTTGCGATATCCCTAAGCGGGCGGTGCCTTGCAGCCTATGCCGTGCTGACTGATAGTCAAATGTTTAATGACATGCCGGCTATAAGCCATCGATCGGATTTCATCGGAAAATATGTCTAACGTTAACAAAACACTGTGGTATGCCCGAGTCATTTTCACGGTAGTTTATTGACTTTTTGATAATATTTTGGGTGGATATTGATCAGAAAAGAATGCGCTATCCGAATATGTGCGTTTCATGGTCAATTTTGAACTCGCTCGCTCGCTGCGCTCGCTCGCTCGTAATGACCATGCATCGCCTGATGAGTGGTAAGTGCCCTGCCTACCGACAATCCAAGTTTCAGAGAAATCGGCCCAATGACATGTAAGTTATTGCTGTTTCAAAGTTATGTTATTTGCTGTCGAGCGTTTATGTTAACTGTTTTCGAATTCCCCTAGGCGAGAGGTGGATTGCGGCCTTGCTGTGCTGGCTATCATATCGGCGATGAGCCATCGATCGGATTTTGCCGGAAAATACGTCTAACGTTAAATAGTCTAACGTCACGTTCCGCCACCTCGTGAATCTATGTATAGCACACTCTTAGCAATCAGGCCGGCCGGATGCTACCTTTGGACAAAGGCGAGCGAAAAAGATCGACACTGACCGGTCGCGAACTCCCCGCCTCCGGATTTCCAGCCGGACACCCAATCCACTCGGCCACGCGGCCAGCGGACGAGGGGCGAGTATTACGCGTATTCAAAGCACACGGTTGTATTCCCGTCATCCGGCCGCCGCGTTCAATGCCCGCCGCCGCTACGACGGAAAACGTGCGTCTAAAACGGTACAATCATTGCGCTGTTTCTTTGAGCCCTTGTTGACGTTTTGAAAATATTTTGGGTGTGTAGTGATCAGAAAAAAATGCTCTTTCAGTCAATGGTAGATTCATAGCCATAGGTCTATGTTATCAGTACATTATGACGGTGTAAAGATGATCATACCGTGTAAACGTAAAACTTGCAATTTGTAAGCGCTTAATTATAAAGATGTGCAAGTGAATGGCCGAAAATCTACGTTTTCTGAAAAGGTCCGATCCTATTGTAGTCCGTGAACTGCATCCCGTGTCGATCAAATGCGCCGTTCTCAAATGCCAATGCATTTCCTGAAAAGTATAAAAACGGTCCATTTTTCAAGTTTATAGGCCATTTCTTTGCGTGTGGTGATTGTTTTACAAAACTATGTGTTGCATACGCTAGGTCTGTTTCCGCTCTATCGATCGGTGCTAATCCCGTGTCGCTGTGACCCTCCGTTGCCGAGATGTACGCAAAAAAGTCGAACCGTTTTTTCGGTCGGTGGCCGTTTTCCGCTCGTAATGTTAAACCAATGGCGATCGTACCTCTTTTTTAAGACGCTGCCGACGACGTCCCCGTCGACGGATGGCAACCAAATTTTGATACGATGGTTAGCCCCACCTAAATTTTGTGCCCACAAAATTTTACGCCGCTGCGCTGCACCGTTCCGGCGCTAGACACGCAAATAGCGATGACAGCTTTCGGCTGTGACCGACAACTTCAAATTCATAATATAGGGGGACTAGAATACAGGTTTACGCGATAACTGTATAGGTTCGAGATATATTAAGGGGATTATTAGTTTGGTTGTCAAAACTTCTAGGTTTAATAAGTAGAGTTTGGTAGTTTCTTCATTAAACTGTATAGTAGGTGTGTATGGCTTTTCGAGGAGCAATGGAGATCCGAATGTTGGGACTTTGAATTGTGAAACGCCGCCCGTCCGCCGCAAAACGCAAACACCGCAAAATGCGCCAAAGGCACGCCCGAAATGCCGACGCAAACGTCGCAAAAAATAAAGAATCGCCCGCCCGACGCAAAAAAAAAAACGCAGAAACGCCGCAAAAATAAAACCGTTCGCATCGCACGCACGCTAACCGCCAACCGAAAACGCCTAAAAATCGCCCGCCCGCCACCAAACGCAAACACCGCAAAAAAGCGCCCGCTCGCCCCAAACGCAAACACCGTAAAAAGGAAACAAAAAAGCGCCCGCCCGCCCCCAAACACAAAACGCGCAAAACGCACACCCGAAACGCCAACGCAAACGTCGCAATAAATTAAAACAAATAAAAAATCGCCCGCCCGCCGCAAACCGCAAAAAAACGCAAAAACGCCGCAAAAAATCAAAACCGCCCGCATCACCCGCCCGCCCGCTGCCAAAAACAAACACCGCAAAAACGCAAACACCGCCGCAAAAAAACCGCCCGCATCGCACGCCTGCCCGCCGCCAACCGCGAACGCCGCAAAAAACGGCCGCCCGCCAACAAACGCAAACACCGCAAAAACGCGCAAAACGCACGCCCAAAACACCAACGCAAGCGTCGCAATAAAAAACAGCGCCGCCAACCACGAACAACACATAAAACCGCCCGCATCGCACGCCCAACCGCCGCCAATCGGAAAAGCCGCAAAAGGCCCAACCCTACCCTACCAATATACATACCCTACCCATACCCTACCCTATGTCTAACTTATACCCTACCATACCCAATTTTACCTTACCCTACCCAAACGGCAAACCTACCTCTACCCTATACCTTACCATACCCATACTTTACCCTACCCTACCCATACCCAAAGCTACCTCTATCATATACACTACCCTACCCATACAATAAATACCCTACCCTACCCTACCCATACGTACCCTACCCTACCCTATCCAAAGCCTACCCTACCCATACCCTACCCTTCCCATACCGCACCCTACCTATACCCGTCATACGCATGCCCTACTTATACTTGACCGAGGGGTTTTACAAAATTTGAGTGCTATCGTCCTACCTGTTCTTGAGATATGTATAAATAAGCCCCTGCACGTGCGCACGCGCTTACTGAGACTCCAGATGACTTATGTGAGCCACCTGTCTAAATTGTCCCTAACAGTGTACAAATTTGATTATATCGACCCAGGGATTCATCAGATGTAGAAACGGACCCCCTCACGTGCACACGTGCATGAGTCTACCCCACCTGTGACACATGACCCTACATCGCTTGGTGAGTGCCCTGCCCGCCGAAAGTCCAAGTTTCAGCGCAATCGGCCCAGAAACGGCTGAGTTATATGCAAGTAAAATTTTCAATGGTTTGCAATATCCGTAAGCGGGCGGTGCCTTGCAGGCTATGCCGTGCTGACTGATTGGCAAATGTTTAATGACATGCCGGCTATAAGCCATCGATCGGATTTCATCGGAAAATATGTCTAACGTTAACAAAACACTGTGGTATGCCTGAGGCATTTTTACGGAAGTTGATTGACTTTTTGATAATTTTTTTGGTGGATATTGATCAGAAAAGAATGCGCTATCCGAATATGTGTGTTTCATGGTCAATTTTCAACGTTTTCGATGCGTTATGATGTTGTAAAGGACAGCGCACTCGGCGCGCATCACACTTTCAAATAAATTTTTCATTATTAAGGAAGTGGTAGTAAAAATCACTTTTTCTTTTCATTCATTGCATCACACGTGCAATTACCTAAAAAATGGTGCCATACCGATTTCATTCGGTCAAACCGTTCTCTAACGACAACGATTTTTCCTCCACGAGGCACGAAAACGGTAATTTTTTCACAACAATTGGTCCTGATGTGCACGTGACGCGACCGCCGTTATAAAACCATATCAATACGCTAGCTTCATCTCTCCTCTATCGATCGGTGGCAGCTGCGTGTCGCTGTGACAACTGGTCGTCAAGATATAGGCCCGGAAAGGGACACGCGTCGCACCGATTTCGGCCGATATCGCCATTCTTCGCGCCCCGTGTTAAACCAATGGCGAGCGTGGCTCGTGCTCGCGACGCCGCCAGAGACGCAACCCTGGTCGGATTGCGCCCAGATTTTAATACGATCGTTCGATTTGACCGCGCTTGTCGACTGCCAAATTTCACGCTCCTACATGGCGCCGTTCCGGCGCAAGACACCCAGATGTGGATGACACTTTGCGATTGTTTCAGACAGACGTACGTACAGACCGACAACTTCTCTTTTATAATATAGCCGACTAGAATACAGGTTTACGCGATAACTGTACGTTTGGATAGATATTGTTGATGGGGCCATTAGTTTGGTTTGTATGTTTATATAAGTAAGGTTGAGTTTGATAGTTACTTTATTTAATTGTATAGTAGGTAGGTATGGCTTTTCGAGGAGCACTACGGATCCAAAAGTTTGGACATTGAATTATTAAAAAAAACACGCCCGCCCGCCGCCAACCGCAAACGCCGCAAAAATAAAAAACGACCGCCTCCAACCGCAAACAACACCGCAAACGCCGCAAAAAATGAAAACCGCCCCCATCGCGCGCCCCGCCCGCCGCCAACCGCAAACGCCGCAAGAAATGAAAACCGCCCGCATCGCACGCCCGCCCGCCGCCAACCGCAACCGCCTAAAAAAAACGGCCGCCCGCTGCCAAACGCTAAACCCGCAAAATGCGCCAAACGCACGCCCGAAATGCCGACGCAAACGTCGCAAAAAGCAAACAATCGCCCGCCCAACGCAAAAAAAAACGCAAAAACGCCGAAAAAATAAAACCTTGCGCATCGCACGCACACTAACCGCCAACCAAAAACGGCTAAAAATCGCCCGCCCGCCACTAAACGCAAACACCGCAAAAAAGCGCCCGCTCGCCCCAAACGCAAACACCGCAAAAAGGAAACAAAAAGCGCCCACCCGCCCCCAAACGCAAAACGCGCAAAACGCACGCCCGAAACGCCAACACAAACGTCGCAATAAATTAAAACAAATAAAAAATCGCCCCCCCCGTCGCAAACCGCAAAAAAAACGCAAAAACGCCGCAAACAAATCAAAACCGCCCGCATCGCCCGCCCGCCCGCCGCCAAACACAAACACCGCCGCAAAAAACCGCCCGCATCGCACGCCTGCCCGCCGCCAACCGCAAAACGCCGCAAAAAACGGCCGCCCGCCGACAAACGCAAACACCGCAAAAACGCAAACACCGCCGCAAAAAACCGCCCGCATCGCACGCCTGCCCGCCGCCAACCGCAAAACGCCGCAAACGCCGCAACACAGGAAACCGCCCGCATCGCACGCCTAACCGCCGCCAATCGAAAAAGCCGCAAAAGGCCCTACCCTACCCTACCAATATACATACCCTACCCATACCCTAGTCCTACCCATACCCTATCCATACCCTACCCTACGTTTACCTTATACCCTACCATACCCAACTTTACCCTATCATACCCAACTTTACCCTTCCCTACCCAAACGGCAAACCTACCTCTACCCTATACCTTACCATACCCATACTTAACCATACCCATACCCAAAACTATATCTATCCTATACACTACCCATACAATAACCTACCCTACCCTACCCATACGTACCCTATCCTACCCTATCCTACCCTACCCTACCCAAAGCCTACCCTACCCATACCCTACCCTTCCCATACCGTACCCTACCTATACCCGGCATACTCATGCCTTACTCATACTTGACCAAGGAGTTTCACCAAATTTGGGTGCTGTCGTCCTACCGGTTCTTGAGATATATAAATGGGCCCCTGCACGTGCGCACGCGCTTACTGAGACTCCAGATGACTTATGTAAGCCACCTGTCTAAATTGTCCCTAACAGTGTACCAAATGTGAGTGAAATCGGCCCAGCCGTTCTTGAGATGTAGAAAGGGACCCCACACGTGCGCACGTGCATGAGTCTACCCCACCTGTGACACATGACCCTACATCGCTTGGTGAGTGCCCTGCCTGCCGACAGTCCAAGTTTCAGCGCAATCGGCCCAGAAACGGCTGAGTTATATGCAAGTACAATTTTCAAGGGTTTGCGATATCCCTAAGCGGGCGGTGCCTTGCAGCCTATGCCGTGCTGACTGATAGTCAAATGTTTAATGACATGCCGGCTATAAGCCATCGATCGGATTTCATCGGAAAATATGTCTAACGTTAACAAAACACTGTGGTATGCCCGAGTCATTTTCACGGTAGTTTATTGACTTTTTGATAATATTTTGGGTGGATATTGATCAGAAAAGAATGCGCTATCCGAATATGTGCGTTTCATGGTCAATTTTTAACGTTTTCGATGCGTTATGATGTTGTAAAGGACAGCGCACTCGGTGCGCATCACACTTTCAAATAAATTTTTCATTATTAAGGAAGTGGTAGTAAAAATCACTTTTTCTTTTCATTCATTGCAACACACGTGCAATTACCTAAAAAATGGTGCCATACCGATTTCATTCGGCCAAACCGTTTTCAAACGGCACCGATTTTATGTCTACGAGGCACGAAATCGTCCATTTCTGTACAACAAAAGGTCCTGATGTGCACGTGACGCGACCAACGTTATAAAACCATATTATTACGCTAGCTTTATCTCTCCTCTATCGATCGGTGGCAACCGCGTGTCGCTGTGACAACCGGTCGTCAAGATATAAGCCCGGAAAGGAGCAGGCGTCGCACCGATTTCGGCCAATATCGCCATTTTTCGCGCCCCGTGCTAAACCAATGGCGAGCGTGGCTCGTGCTCGCGACGCCGCCAGAGACGCACCCCTGGTCGGATCGCACCCAGATTTTGATACGGTCGTTCGATTTGACCACGCTTGGTGCCTGCCAAATTTTACGCTCCTATATGGCGCCGTTCCGGCGCAAGACACCCAGATGTGGATGACACTTTTCGTTTGTGACACACAGACAACTTCTCTTTTATAATATACTAGAATACAGGTTTACGCGATAACTGTACGTTTGGATAGATATTGTTGATGGGGCCATTAGTTTGGTTTGTATGTTTATATAAGTAAGGTTGAGTTTGATAGTTACTTTATTTAATTGTATAGTAGGTAGGTATGGCTTTTCGAGGAGCACTACGGATCCAAAAGTTTGGACATTGAATTATTAAAAAAAACACGCCCGCCCGCCGCCAACCGCAAACGCCGCAAAAATAAAAAACGACCGCCTCCAACCGCAAACAACACCGCAAACGCCGCAAAAAATGAAAACCGCCCCCATCGCGCGCCCCGCCCGCCGCCAACCGCAAACGCCGCAAGAAATGAAAACCGCCCGCATCGCACGCCCGCCCGCCGCCAACCGCAACCGCCTAAAAAAAACGGCCGCCCGCTGCCAAACGCTAAACCCGCAAAATGCGCCAAACGCACGCCCGAAATGCCGACGCAAACGTCGCAAAAAGCAAACAATCGCCCGCCCAACGCAAAAAAAACGCAAAAACGCCGAAAAAATAAAACCTTGCGCATCGCACGCACACTAACCGCCAACCAAAAACGGCTAAAAATCGCCCGCCCGCCACTAAACGCAAACACCGCAAAAAAGCGCCCGCTCGCCCCAAACGCAAACACCGCAAAAAGGAAACAAAAAAGCGCCCACCCGCCCCCAAACGCAAAACGCGCAAAACGCACGCCCGAAACGCCAACACAAACGTCGCAATAAATTAAAACAAATAAAAAATCGCCCCCCCGTCGCAAACCGCAAAAAAAACGCAAAAACGCCGCAAACAAATCAAAACCGCCCGCATCGCCCGCCCGCCCGCCGCCAAACACAAACACCGCCGCAAAAAACCGCCCGCATCGCACGCCTGCCCGCCGCCAACCGCAAAACGCCGCAAAAAACGGCCGCCCGCCGACAAACGCAAACACCGCAAAAACGCAAACACCGCCGCAAAAAACCGCCCGCATCGCACGCCTGCCCGCCGCCAACCGCAAAACGCCGCAAACGCCGCAACACAGGAAACCGCCCGCATCGCACGCCTAACCGCCGCCAATCGAAAAAGCCGCAAAAGGCCCTACCCTACCCTACCAATATACATACCCTACCCATACCCTAGTCCTACCCATACCCTATCCATACCCTACCCTACGTTTACCTTATACCCTACCATACCCAACTTTACCCTATCATACCCAACTTTACCCTTCCCTACCCAAACGGCAAACCTACCTCTACCCTATACCTTACCATACCCATACTTAACCATACCCATACCCAAAACTATATCTATCCTATACACTACCCATACAATAACCTACCCTACCCTACCCATACGTACCCTATCCTACCCTATCCTACCCTACCCTACCCAAAGCCTACCCTACCCATACCCTACCCTTCCCATACCGTACCCTACCTATACCCGGCATACTCATGCCTTACTCATACTTGACCAAGGAGTTTCACCAAATTTGGGTGCTGTCGTCCTACCGGTTCTTGAGATATATAAATGGGCCCCTGCACGTGCGCACGCGCTTACTGAGACTCCAGATGACTTATGTAAGCCACCTGTCTAAATTGTCCCTAACAGTGTACCAAATGTGAGTGAAATCGGCCCAGCCGTTCTTGAGATGTAGAAAGGGACCCCACACGTGCGCACGTGCATGAGTCTACCCCACCTGTGAAACATGACCCTACATCGCTTGGTGAGTGCCCTGCCTGCCGACAGTCCAAGTTTCAGCGCAATCGGCCCAGAAACGGCTGAGTTATATGCAAGTACAATTTTCAAGGGTTTGCGATATCCCTAAGCGGGCGGTGCCTTGCAGCCTATGCCGTGCTGACTGATAGTCAAATGTTTAATGACATGCCGGCTATAAGCCATCGATCGGATTTCATCGGAAAATATGTCTAACGTTAACAAAACACTGTGGTATGCCCGAGTCATTTTCACGGTAGTTTATTGACTTTTTGATAATATTTTGGGTGGATATTGATCAGAAAAGAATGCGCTATCCGAATATGTGCGTTTCATGGTCAATTTTTAACGTTTTCGATGCGTTATGATGTTGTAAAGGACAGCGCACTCGGTGCGCATCACACTTTCAAATAAATTTTTCATTATTAAGGAAGTGGTAGTAAAAATCACTTTTTCTTTTCATTCATTGCAACACACGTGCAATTACCTAAAAAATGGTGCCATACCGATTTCATTCGGCCAAACCGTTTTCAAACGGCACCGATTTTATGTCTACGAGGCACGAAATCGTCCATTTCTGTACAACAAAAGGTCCTGATGTGCACGTGACGCGACCAACGTTATAAAACCATATTATTACGCTAGCTTTATCTCTCCTCTATCGATCGGTGGCAACCGCGTGTCGCTGTGACAACCGGTCGTCAAGATATAAGCCCGGAAAGGAGCAGGCGTCGCACCGATTTCGGCCAATATCGCCATTTTTCGCGCCCCGTGCTAAACCAATGGCGAGCGTGGCTCGTGCTCGCGACGCCGCCAGAGACGCACCCCTGGTCGGATCGCACCCAGATTTTGATACGGTCGTTCGATTTGACCACGCTTGGTGCCTGCCAAATTTTACGCTCCTATATGGCGCCGTTCCGGCGCAAGACACCCAGATGTGGATGACACTTTTCGTTTGTGACACACAGACAACTTCTCTTTTATAATATACTAGAATACAGGTTTGCGACTTACGCATACGTTTTAGAGTTAAGGTTTGTGACTTACGCATACGTTTTAGAGTTAAGGTTTGTGACTTACGCATGTATGTTTTAAGAAGAGTCGGTCGGTCCCTACGCAGTAAATGGGTCAGTAAAGTAGACACCCTACGCCTGTGATATCCCTACACTACCCTACTACTGCACTAACCTACCACTCCCCCTACCCCTACCCCTACACTACTCAACCCAGCTCTACCCCTACACTAACCCTACACAACCCCCTTCCTACACTACCCCTACACTGCCGCTACTTTACCCATGCCCCAATCCCTGCCACTACTTAACCTCAACCCTACCCTACCCTAGCCTACCCTACCCCTGCCCCACCCCCAACCCTTGCCAGTACTTAACCTCAGCCCTACCCTACCCTACCCTACCTTCCCTACCTACCCAACCCCACCCCACCTTACCCTACCCTACCCTACCCTACTCTATCATACCCTACATATACTATCCCATACCCTACCCATACTCTTTTCATACTCGACCGAAGCGGTGTTCCAAATTTGAGTGCAATCGGCTTATTAGTTCTTGAGATATAAAAGCGGTCCCTACACGTGCGTACACGCTAGTTGAAACTCCAGATGACTTGCGCCAGCCACCTGTCTAAATGGTTCCCAACAGTGTGCAAAATTTGAGCGACATCGACCCAGCCGTTTCTCAGATGGAGAAGCGGACCCTGTCACATCACGTGTACACGTGCAGTCGGTCTACCACATCTGTAACACACCAGTAAAACGCCTTTTGGGCGAAGAACGAGCGAGCGAGATAGTGAGCCCTGCACGTGCGCAAGGGCAAGAGGGTACTTCCAACGGGCTGGTGCAAAGCACCCTTCTAACCGGTCGCTAGCGGTGTGCCAAATTTGAACGCAATCGGCCCAGCCGTTCCTGAGATCTGGAAGCGGCATTCTGCACGTGCGCACGTGCAAGCGGGGTCCAAAGTCCAAACTGACTTTTGCACGGCACCCTACTAACTGGTCCCCAACCGTGTACCAAATTTGAGCGCAATCGGCCCAGCCGTTCTCGAGATCTGGGAGCGCCCCCTGCACGTGCGCACGTGCTGTAGCACCCCAACTTTAACACATGCAGATGAATTATCTGATTGAGACCTAACTGTGTACCGAGTTTCAAATCAATCGGCCCAGCCGTTGTGCCGTTATTGAGGTTGCAATTTTGGGGTTCTTAAAAAATGCCCAACTTTACCACGCGCCACGTGCGGTGGTTCGCAAGAATGCAGGGTGGCTATCACACCACAAAACTTTTACGTCCAAGTGACATTCAGTAAAGAAGACCGCTTGTCAATTGGATGTCCCGTTCCTAAGATATTAGCTTTTGAAGAGCGTCCCCACGGCCGGCCGGCCGGCCGGCCGCTCATACTCAGGATTTTCCCTTAATTCAGTATGAACTCGCTCGCTCGCTGCGCTCGCTCGCTCGTAATGACCATGCATCGCCTGGTGAGTGGTCAGTGCCCTGCCTACCGACAATCCAAGTTTCAGAGAAATCGGCCCAATGACATCTAAGTTATTGCTGTTTCAAAGTTATGTTATTTGCTGTCGAGCGTTTATGTTAACTGTTTTCGAATTCCCCTAGGCGAGAGGTGGATTGCGGCCTTGCTGTGCTGACCATTGTCAAAAGTTCAAAGGCATATCGGCGTTAAGCCATCGATCGGAATTTGTCAGAAAATACGTCTAACGTTAAATAGTTAACGTCACGTTCCGCCACCTCGTGAATCTATGTATAGCACGCTCTTAGCAATTGCCGGCCGGCCGGATGCTACCTTTGGACAAAGGCGAGCGAAAAAGATCGACACTGACCGGCCGCGAACTACCCGCCTCCGGATTTCCAGCCGGACACCCAATCCACTCGGCCACGCGGCCAGTGGACGAGCGGTGAGTATTACGCGTATTGAAAGCACACGGTGGTATTCCCGTCATCCGGCCGCCGCGTTCAATGCCCGCCGCCGCTACGACGGAAAACGTGCGTCAAAAACGGTACAACAATTGCGCTGTTTCTTAGAGCCCTTGTTGACTTTTTGAAAATATTTTGGGTGTGTAGTGATCAGAAAAAAATGCTCTTTCGGTCAATGGTAGATTTATAGCCATAGGTCTATGTTATCAGTATATTATGACGGTGTAAAGATGATCATACCGTGTAAACGTAAAACTTGCAATTTGTAAGCGCTTAATTATAAAGATGTGCGAGTGAATGGCCGAAAATCTACGTTTTCTGAAAAGGTCCGATCCTATTGTAGTCCGTGAACTGCATCCCGTGTCGATCAAACGCACCGTTCTCAAATGCCATTGCATTTCCTGAAAAGTATAAAAAACGGCCCATTTTTCAAGTTTATAGGCCATTTCTTTGCGTGTGGAGATTGTTTTACAAAACTATGTGTTGCATACGCTAGGTCTGTTTCCGCTCCATCGATGGGTGGTAACCCCGTGTCGCTGTGACCCTCCGTTACCGAGATATGCGCAAAAGAGTCGAACCGTTTTTTGGACGGTGGCCGTTTTCCGTGCGTAATGTTAAACCAATGGCGATCGTACCTCTTTTTTAAGACGCTGCCGACGACGTCCCCGTCGGCGGATGGCAACCAACTTTTGATACGATGGTTAGCCCCACCTAAATTTTGTGCCCACAAAATTTTACGCCGCTGCGCTGCACCGTTCCGGCGCTAGACACGCAAATAGCGATGACAGGTTTCGGCTGTGACCGACAACTTCAAATTCATAATATAGGGGGACTAGAATACAGGTTTGCGACTTACGCATACGTGTTTGTGACAGATTCGGTCACTACCTCCTACACTATCCTACTCCTTCACTAACTTAACCCTAAGCTACTTTACTCCTGCACTACACCTACTCCAACAATACCCCTACTCCAACCCCTGCCTAACCCTACTCAGCCCATATCGTACTCCTACTCACCCAGCTCTACCCCTACACTAACCCTACACAACCCCTCTTCTACACTTCCCATACACTGCCCCTACTTTACCCCTGTCCCAAGCCCTGCCACCACGTAACCTCAACCCCTACCCTACCCTACCCTACCCAACTCTACCCTACCCTACTATACCCTACCCCTACCCTCCCCCCGTACCTTACCCTACCCTACCCTACCCTACCCTACCCTACCCTACCCTACCGAACCCTAACATACCCATACATATACTATCCCATACCCCACCCATACTCTTTTCATACTCGACCGAAACGTTGCACCAAATTTTTGAGTGTAATTGGCTTATCAGTTCTTGAGATATAAAAGCGGTCCCTGCACGTGCGCACGCTCTGAGATTCCAGATGACTTGCGCCAGTCACCTTTATACATTGTCCCCAACAGCGTGCAAATTTTGAGCGACATCGACCCAGCCATTTCTTAGATGGAGAAGCGGGCCATGTCACGTGCACTCAGCACTGCACACGTGGCACGTGCAGTCGGTCCAACGCACCTGTAACACATGACCATGCATCGCCTGGTGAGTGGTGAGTGCCCTGCCTACCGACAATCCAATTTTCAGAGGATTCGGCCTAATGACATCTAAGTTATTGCTGTTTCAAAGTTATGTTATTTGCTGTCGAGCGTTTATGTTAACTGTTTTCGAATTCCCCTAGGCGAGAGGTGGATTGCGGCCTTGCTGTGCTGACCATTGTCAAAAGTTCAAAGGCATGTCGGCAATAAGCCATCGATCGGAATTTGTCGGAAAATACGTCTAACGTCAAATAGTATAACGTCACGTTCCGCCACCTCGTGAATCTATGTATAGCACACCGGGCCCTCTTAGCAATTACCGGACGACCGGATGCTACCTTCGGACAAAGGCGAGCGAAAAAGATCGACACTGACCAGTCGCGAACTCCCCGCCTCCGGACTTCCAGCCGGACACCCAATCCACTCGGCCACACGGCCAGTGGACGAGCGGTGAGTATTACGCGTATTCAAAGCACACGGCGGTATTTCCGTCATCCGGCCGCCGCGTTCAATGCCCGCCGCCGCTACGACGGAAAACATGCGTCAAAAACGGTACAATCATTACGTTGTTTCTTAGAGCCCTTGTTGACTTTTTGAAAATATTTTGGGTGTGTAGTGATCAGAAAAAAATGCTCTTTCAGTCAATGGTAGATTTATAGCCATAGGTCTATGTTATCAGTACATTATGACGGTGTAAAGATGATCATACCGTGTAAACGTAAAACTTGCAATTTGTAAACGCTTAATTATACAGATGTGCGAGTGAATGGCCGAAAATCTACGTTTTTTGAAAAGGTCCGATCCTATTGTAGTCCGTGAACTGCATCCCGTGTCAAACAAATGTGCCGTTCTCAAATGCCAATGCATTTCCTGAAAAGTATAAAAAACGGCCCATTTTTCAAGTTTCTAGGCCATTTCTTTGCGTGTGGTGATTGTTTTACAAAACTATGTGTTGCACACGCTAGGTCTGTTTCCGCTCTATCGATCGGTGGTAACCCCGTGTCGCTGTGACCCTCCGTTGCCAAGATATACGCAAAAGAGTCGAACCGTTTTTTCGGACGGCGGCCGTTTTCCGCTCGTAATGTTAAACCAATGGCGATCGTACCTCTTTTTTAAGACGCTGCCGACGACGTCCCCGTCGGCGGATGGCAACCAAACTTTGATACGATGGTTCGATTCACCTAAAAAATACGCCCTCAAAATTTTATGCCGCTGCGCTGCACCGTTCCGGCGCTAGACACGCAAATAGCGATGACAGGTTTCGGCTGTGACCGACAACTTCAAATTTATAATATAGGGGGACTAGAATACAGGTTTGCGACTTACGCATACGTTTTAGAGTTAAGGTTTGTGACTTACGCATACGTTTTAGAGTTAAGGTTTGTGACTTACGCATGTATGTTTTAAGAAGAGTCGGTCGGTCCCTACGCAGTAAATGGGTCAGTAAAGTAGACACCCTACGCCTGTGATATCCCTACACTACCCTACTACTGCACTAACCTACCACTCCCCCTACCCCTACCCCTACACTACTCAACCCAGCTCTACCCCTACACTAACCCTACACAACCCCCTTCCTACACTACCCCTACACTGCCGCTACTTTACCCATGCCCCAATCCCTGCCACTACTTAACCTCAACCCTACCCTACCCTAGCCTACCCTACCCCTGCCCCACCCCCAACCCTTGCCAGTACTTAACCTCAGCCCTACCCTACCCTACCCTACCTTCCCTACCTACCCAACCCCACCCCACCTTACCCTACCCTACCCTACCCTACTCTATCATACCCTACATATACTATCCCATACCCTACCCATACTCTTTTCATACTCGACCGAAGCGGTGTTCCAAATTTGAGTGCAATCGGCTTATTAGTTCTTGAGATATAAAAGCGGTCCCTACACGTGCGTACACGCTAGTTGAAACTCCAGATGACTTGCGCCAGCCACCTGTCTAAATGGTTCCCAACAGTGTGCAAAATTTGAGCGACATCGACCCAGCCGTTTCTCAGATGGAGAAGCGGACCCTGTCACATCACGTGTACACGTGCAGTCGGTCTACCACATCTGTAACACACCAGTAAAACGCCTTTTGGGCGAAGAACGAGCGAGCGAGATAGTGAGCCCTGCACGTGCGCAAGGGCAAGAGGGTACTTCCAACGGGCTGGTGCAAAGCACCCTTCTAACCGGTCGCTAGCGGTGTGCCAAATTTGAACGCAATCGGCCCAGCCGTTCCTGAGATCTGGAAGCGGCATTCTGCACGTGCGCACGTGCAAGCGGGGTCCAAAGTCCAAACTGACTTTTGCACGGCACCCTACTAACTGGTCCCCAACCGTGTACCAAATTTGAGCGCAATCGGCCCAGCCGTTCTCGAGATCTGGGAGCGCCCCCTGCACGTGCGCACGTGCTGTAGCACCCCAACTTTAACACATGCAGATGAATTATCTGATTGAGACCTAACTGTGTACCGAGTTTCAAATCAATCGGCCCAGCCGTTGTGCCGTTATTGAGGTTGCAATTTTGGGGTTCTTAAAAAATGCCCAACTTTACCACGCGCCACGTGCGGTGGTTCGCAAGAATGCAGGGTGGCTATCACACCACAAAACTTTTACGTCCAAGTGACATTCAGTAAAGAAGACCGCTTGTCAATTGGATGTCCCGTTCCTAAGATATTAGCTTTTGAAGAGCGTCCCCACGGCCGGCCGGCCGGCCGGCCGCTCATACTCAGGATTTTCCCTTAATTCAGTATGAACTCGCTCGCTCGCTGCGCTCGCTCGCTCGTAATGACCATGCATCGCCTGGTGAGTGGTCAGTGCCCTGCCTACCGACAATCCAAGTTTCAGAGAAATCGGCCCAATGACATCTAAGTTATTGCTGTTTCAAAGTTATGTTATTTGCTGTCGAGCGTTTATGTTAACTGTTTTCGAATTCCCCTAGGCGAGAGGTGGATTGCGGCCTTGCTGTGCTGACCATTGTCAAAAGTTCAAAGGCATATCGGCGTTAAGCCATCGATCGGAATTTGTCAGAAAATACGTCTAACGTTAAATAGTTAACGTCACGTTCCGCCACCTCGTGAATCTATGTATAGCACGCTCTTAGCAATTGCCGGCCGGCCGGATGCTACCTTTGGACAAAGGCGAGCGAAAAAGATCGACACTGACCGGCCGCGAACTACCCACCTCCGGATTTCCAGCCGGACACCCAATCCACTCGGCCACGCGGCCAGTGGACGAGCGGTGAGTATTACGCGTATTGAAAGCACACGGTGGTATTCCCGTCATCCGGCCGCCGCGTTCAATGCCCGCCGCCGCTACGACGGAAAACGTGCGTCAAAAACGGTACAACAATTGCGCTGTTTCTTAGAGCCCTTGTTGACTTTTTGAAAATATTTTGGGTGTGTAGTGATCAGAAAAAAATGCTCTTTCGGTCAATGGTAGATTTATAGCCATAGGTCTATGTTATCAGTATATTATGACGGTGTAAAGATGATCATACCGTGTAAACGTAAAACTTGCAATTTGTAAGCGCTTAATTATAAAGATGTGCGAGTGAATGGCCGAAAATCTACGTTTTCTGAAAAGGTCCGATCCTATTGTAGTCCGTGAACTGCATCCCGTGTCGATCAAACGCACCGTTCTCAAATGCCATTGCATTTCCTGAAAAGTATAAAAAACGGCCCATTTTTCAAGTTTATAGGCCATTTCTTTGCGTGTGGAGATTGTTTTACAAAACTATGTGTTGCATACGCTAGGTCTGTTTCCGCTCCATCGATGGGTGGTAACCCCGTGTCGCTGTGACCCTCCGTTACCGAGATATGCGCAAAAGAGTCGAACCGTTTTTTGGACGGTGGCCGTTTTCCGTGCGTAATGTTAAACCAATGGCGATCGTACCTCTTTTTTAAGACGCTGCCGACGACGTCCCCGTCGGCGGATGGCAACCAACTTTTGATACGATGGTTAGCCCCACCTAAATTTTGTGCCCACAAAATTTTACGCCGCTGCGCTGCACCGTTCCGGCGCTAGACACGCAAATAGCGATGACAGGTTTCGGCTGTGACCGACAACTTCAAATTCATAATATAGGGGGACTAGAATACAGGTTTGCGACTTACGCATACGTGTTTGTGACAGATTCGGTCACTACCTCCTACACTATCCTACTCCTTCACTAACTTAACCCTAAGCTACTTTACTCCTGCACTACACCTACTCCAACAATACCCCTACTCCAACCCCTGCCTAACCCTACTCAGCCCATATCGTACTCCTACTCACCCAGCTCTACCCCTACACTAACCCTACACAACCCCTCTTCTACACTTCCCATACACTGCCCCTACTTTACCCCTGTCCCAAGCCCTGCCACCACGTAACCTCAACCCCTACCCTACCCTACCCTACCCAACTCTACCCTACCCTACTATACCCTACCCCTACCCTCCCCCCGTACCTTACCCTACCCTACCCTACCCTACCCTACCCTACCCTACCCTACCGAACCCTAACATACCCATACATATACTATCCCATACCCCACCCATACTCTTTTCATACTCGACCGAAACGTTGCACCAAATTTTTGAGTGTAATTGGCTTATCAGTTCTTGAGATATAAAAGCGGTCCCTGCACGTGCGCACGCTCTGAGATTCCAGATGACTTGCGCCAGTCACCTTTATACATTGTCCCCAACAGCGTGCAAATTTTGAGCGACATCGACCCAGCCATTTCTTAGATGGAGAAGCGGGCCATGTCACGTGCACTCAGCACTGCACACGTGGCACGTGCAGTCGGTCCAACGCACCTGTAACACATGACCATGCATCGCCTGGTGAGTGGTGAGTGCCCTGCCTACCGACAATCCAATTTTCAGAGGATTCGGCCTAATGACATCTAAGTTATTGCTGTTTCAAAGTTATGTTATTTGCTGTCGAGCGTTTATGTTAACTGTTTTCGAATTCCCCTAGGCGAGAGGTGGATTGCGGCCTTGCTGTGCTGACCATTGTCAAAAGTTCAAAGGCATGTCGGCAATAAGCCATCGATCGGAATTTGTCGGAAAATACGTCTAACGTCAAATAGTATAACGTCACGTTCCGCCACCTCGTGAATCTATGTATAGCACACCGGGCCCTCTTAGCAATTACCGGACGACCGGATGCTACCTTCGGACAAAGGCGAGCGAAAAAGATCGACACTGACCAGTCGCGAACTCCCCGCCTCCGGACTTCCAGCCGGACACCCAATCCACTCGGCCACACGGCCAGTGGACGAGCGGTGAGTATTACGCGTATTCAAAGCACACGGCGGTATTTCCGTCATCCGGCCGCCGCGTTCAATGCCCGCCGCCGCTACGACGGAAAACATGCGTCAAAAACGGTACAATCATTACGTTGTTTCTTAGAGCCCTTGTTGACTTTTTGAAAATATTTTGGGTGTGTAGTGATCAGAAAAAAATGCTCTTTCAGTCAATGGTAGATTTATAGCCATAGGTCTATGTTATCAGTACATTATGACGGTGTAAAGATGATCATACCGTGTAAACGTAAAACTTGCAATTTGTAAACGCTTAATTATACAGATGTGCGAGTGAATGGCCGAAAATCTACGTTTTTTGAAAAGGTCCGATCCTATTGTAGTCCGTGAACTGCATCCCGTGTCAAACAAATGTGCCGTTCTCAAATGCCAATGCATTTCCTGAAAAGTATAAAAAACGGCCCATTTTTCAAGTTTCTAGGCCATTTCTTTGCGTGTGGTGATTGTTTTACAAAACTATGTGTTGCACACGCTAGGTCTGTTTCCGCTCTATCGATCGGTGGTAACCCCGTGTCGCTGTGACCCTCCGTTGCCAAGATATACGCAAAAGAGTCGAACCGTTTTTTCGGACGGCGGCCGTTTTCCGCTCGTAATGTTAAACCAATGGCGATCGTACCTCTTTTTTAAGACGCTGCCGACGACGTCCCCGTCGGCGGATGGCAACCAAACTTTGATACGATGGTTCGATTCACCTAAAAAATACGCCCTCAAAATTTTATGCCGCTGCGCTGCACCGTTCCGGCGCTAGACACGCAAATAGCGATGACAGGTTTCGGCTGTGACCGACAACTTCAAATTTATAATATAGGGGGACTAGAATACAGGTTTGCGACTTACGCATACGTTTTAGAGTTAAGGTTTGTGACTTACGCATACGTTTTAGAGTTAAGGTTTGTGACTTACGCATGTATGTTTTAAGAAGAGTCGGTCGGTCCCTACGCAGTAAATGGGTCAGTAAAGTAGACACCCTACGCCTGTGATATCCCTACACTACCCTACTACTGCACTAACCTACCACTCCCCCTACCCCTACCCCTACACTACTCAACCCAGCTCTACCCCTACACTAACCCTACACAACCCCCTTCCTACACTACCCCTACACTGCCGCTACTTTACCCATGCCCCAATCCCTGCCACTACTTAACCTCAACCCTACCCTACCCTAGCCTACCCTACCCCTGCCCCACCCCCAACCCTTGCCAGTACTTAACCTCAGCCCTACCCTACCCTACCCTACCTTCCCTACCTACCCAACCCCACCCCACCTTACCCTACCCTACCCTACCCTACTCTATCATACCCTACATATACTATCCCATACCCTACCCATACTCTTTTCATACTCGACCGAAGCGGTGTTCCAAATTTGAGTGCAATCGGCTTATTAGTTCTTGAGATATAAAAGCGGTCCCTACACGTGCGTACACGCTAGTTGAAACTCCAGATGACTTGCGCCAGCCACCTGTCTAAATGGTTCCCAACAGTGTGCAAAATTTGAGCGACATCGACCCAGCCGTTTCTCAGATGGAGAAGCGGACCCTGTCACATCACGTGTACACGTGCAGTCGGTCTACCACATCTGTAACACACCAGTAAAACGCCTTTTGGGCGAAGAACGAGCGAGCGAGATAGTGAGCCCTGCACGTGCGCAAGGGCAAGAGGGTACTTCCAACGGGCTGGTGCAAAGCACCCTTCTAACCGGTCGCTAGCGGTGTGCCAAATTTGAACGCAATCGGCCCAGCCGTTCCTGAGATCTGGAAGCGGCATTCTGCACGTGCGCACGTGCAAGCGGGGTCCAAAGTCCAAACTGACTTTTGCACGGCACCCTACTAACTGGTCCCCAACCGTGTACCAAATTTGAGCGCAATCGGCCCAGCCGTTCTCGAGATCTGGGAGCGCCCCCTGCACGTGCGCACGTGCTGTAGCACCCCAACTTTAACACATGCAGATGAATTATCTGATTGAGACCTAACTGTGTACCGAGTTTCAAATCAATCGGCCCAGCCGTTGTGCCGTTATTGAGGTTGCAATTTTGGGGTTCTTAAAAAATGCCCAACTTTACCACGCGCCACGTGCGGTGGTTCGCAAGAATGCAGGGTGGCTATCACACCACAAAACTTTTACGTCCAAGTGACATTCAGTAAAGAAGACCGCTTGTCAATTGGATGTCCCGTTCCTAAGATATTAGCTTTTGAAGAGCGTCCCCACGGCCGGCCGGCCGGCCGGCCGCTCATACTCAGGATTTTCCCTTAATTCAGTATGAACTCGCTCGCTCGCTGCGCTCGCTCGCTCGTAATGACCATGCATCGCCTGGTGAGTGGTCAGTGCCCTGCCTACCGACAATCCAAGTTTCAGAGAAATCGGCCCAATGACATCTAAGTTATTGCTGTTTCAAAGTTATGTTATTTGCTGTCGAGCGTTTATGTTAACTGTTTTCGAATTCCCCTAGGCGAGAGGTGGATTGCGGCCTTGCTGTGCTGACCATTGTCAAAAGTTCAAAGGCATATCGGCGTTAAGCCATCGATCGGAATTTGTCAGAAAATACGTCTAACGTTAAATAGTTAACGTCACGTTCCGCCACCTCGTGAATCTATGTATAGCACGCTCTTAGCAATTGCCGGCCGGCCGGATGCTACCTTTGGACAAAGGCGAGCGAAAAAGATCGACACTGACCGGCCGCGAACTACCCGCCTCCGGATTTCCAGCCGGACACCCAATCCACTCGGCCACGCGGCCAGTGGACGAGCGGTGAGTATTACGCGTATTGAAAGCACACGGTGGTATTCCCGTCATCCGGCCGCCGCGTTCAATGCCCGCCGCCGCTACGACGGAAAACGTGCGTCAAAAACGGTACAACAATTGCGCTGTTTCTTAGAGCCCTTGTTGACTTTTTGAAAATATTTTGGGTGTGTAGTGATCAGAAAAAAATGCTCTTTCGGTCAATGGTAGATTTATAGCCATAGGTCTATGTTATCAGTATATTATGACGGTGTAAAGATGATCATACCGTGTAAACGTAAAACTTGCAATTTGTAAGCGCTTAATTATAAAGATGTGCGAGTGAATGGCCGAAAATCTACGTTTTCTGAAAAGGTCCGATCCTATTGTAGTCCGTGAACTGCATCCCGTGTCGATCAAACGCACCGTTCTCAAATGCCATTGCATTTCCTGAAAAGTATAAAAAACGGCCCATTTTTCAAGTTTATAGGCCATTTCTTTGCGTGTGGAGATTGTTTTACAAAACTATGTGTTGCATACGCTAGGTCTGTTTCCGCTCCATCGATGGGTGGTAACCCCGTGTCGCTGTGACCCTCCGTTACCGAGATATGCGCAAAAGAGTCGAACCGTTTTTTTGGACGGTGGCCGTTTTCCGTGCGTAATGTTAAACCAATGGCGATCGTACCTCTTTTTTAAGACGCTGCCGACGACGTCCCCGTCGGCGGATGGCAACCAACTTTTGATACGATGGTTAGCCCCACCTAAATTTTGTGCCCACAAAATTTTACGCCGCTGCGCTGCACCGTTCCGGCGCTAGACACGCAAATAGCGATGACAGGTTTCGGCTGTGACCGACAACTTCAAATTCATAATATAGGGGGACTAGAATACAGGTTTACGCGATAACTGTACGTTTGGATAGATATTGTTGATGGGGCCATTAGTTTGGTTGTCAAAGCTTGTATGTTTATATAAGTAGGGTTGTGTTTGGTAGTTACTTCTCTTAATTGTATAGTAGGTAGGGATGGCTTTTCGAGGAGCACTACGAATCCAAAGGTTTGGACATTGAATTATTTAAAAAAAAAAACACGCCCGCCCGCCGCCAACCGCAAACGCCGCAAAAATAAAAACGACCGCCTCCAACCGCAAACAACACCGCAAACGCCGCAAAAAAATGAAAACCACCCCCATCGCGCGCCCGCCCGCCGCGAACCGCAAACGCCGCAAAAAATGAAAACCGCCCGCATCGCACGCCCGCCCGCCGCCAACCGCAACCGCCTAAAAAAAAACGGCCGCCCGCTGCCAAACACTAAACCCGCAAAATGCGCCAAACGCACGGCCGAAATGCGGACGCAAACGTCGCAAAAAGTAAACAATCGCCCGCCCAACGCAAAAAAAACGCAAAAACGCAGACAAAAATAAAACCTTCCGCATCGCACGCACACTAACCGCCAACCGAAAACGGCTAAAAATCGCCCGCCCGCCACTAAACGCAAACACCGCAAAAAAGCGCCCGCTCGCCCCAAACGCAAACACCGCAAAAAGGAAACAAAAAAGCGCCCACCCGCCCCCAAACGCAAAACGCGCAAAACGCCCGCCCGAAACGCCAACACAAACGTCGCAATAAATTTAAAAAAAATAAAAAATCGCCCCCCCCGTCGCAAACCGCAAAAAAAACGCAAAAACGCCGCAAACAAATCAAAACCGCCCGCATCGCCCGCCCGCCCGCCGCCAAACACAAACACTGCCGAAAAAAACGCCCGCATCGCACACCTGCCGGCCGCCAACCGCAAAACGCCGCAAAAAAAACGGCCGCCCGCCGACAAACGCAAACACCGCAAAAACGCAAACACCGCCGGAAAAAACCGCCCGCATCGCACGCCTGCCCGCCGCCAACCGCAAAACGCCGCAAACGCCGCAACAAAGGAAACCGCCCGCATCGCACGCCTAACCGCCGCCAATCGAAAAAGCCGCAAAAGGCCCTACCCTACCCTACCAATTTACATACCCTACCCATACTCTAGTCCTACCCATACCCTATCCATACCCAACCCTACGTTTACCTTATACCCTACCATACCCAACTTTACACTATCATACCCAACTTTACCCTTCCCTACCCAAACGGCAAACCTACCTCTACCCTATACCTTACCATACCCATACTTAACCATACCCATACCCAAAACTACATCTATCTTATACACTACCCATACAATAACCTACCCTACCCTACCCTACCCTACCCTACCCAAAGCCTACCCTACCCATACCCTACCCTTCCCATACCGTACCCTACCTATACCCGGCATACTCATGCCCTACTCATACTTGACCAAGGAGTTTCACCAAATTTGAGTGCTGTCGTCCTACCGGTTCTTGAGATATATAAATGGGCCCCTGCACGTGCGCACGCGCTTACTGAGACTCCAGATGACTTATGTAAGCCACCTGTCTAAATTGTTCCTAACAGTGTACAAAATGTGAGTGAAATCGGCCCAGCCGTTTTTGAGATGTAGAAAGGGACCCCTCACGTGCGCACGTGCATGAGTCCACCTCACCCGTGACACATGACCCTACATCGCTTGGTGAGTGCCCTGCCTGTCGACAGTCCAAGTTTCAGCGCAATCGGCCCAGAAACGGCTGAGTTATATGCAAGTACAATTTTCAAGGGTTTGGCGATATCCCTAAACGGGCGGTGCCTTGCAGCCTATGTCGTGCTGACTGATGGTCAAATATTTAAAGACATGCCGGCTATAAGCCATCGATCGGATTTCATCGGAAAATATGTCTAACGTTAGCAAAACACGGTGGCATGCCTGAGTCATTTTCACGGAATTTTATTGACTTTTTGATAATATTTTGGGTGGATATTGATCAGAAAAGAATGCCCTATCCGAATATGTGTGTTTCATGGTCAATTTTCAACGTTTTCGATACGTTATGATGTTGTAAAGGACAGCGCACCCGGCGCGCATCAAACTTTGAAATGAATTTTACATTATTAAGGAAATGGTAGACATAATTACTTTTTGTTTACCATCATCCATTTTCTCATATATGTACCTAAAAAATGGCACCACACCGATTTCATTCGGCCAAACCGTTTTCAAACGGCACCGATTTTTCCTCCACGAGGCACGAAATCGGTCATTTTTTCACAACAATGGGTCCTGATTTGCACGTGACGCGACCAACGTTATAAAACCATATCAATACGCTAGCTTTAGCTCTCCTCTATCGATCGGTGGCAACCCGGTGTCGCTGTGACCACCGGTCGTCAAAATATAAGCCCGGAAAGGAGCACGCGTCGGACCGATTTCGGCCGATTTCGCCGTTTTTCGCGCCCCGTGTTAAACCAATGGCGAGCGTGCCTCGTGCTCGCGACCCTGCCAGAGACGCACCCCTGGTCGGATCGCACCCAGATTTTAATACGATCGTTCGATTTGACCACGCTTGGTGCCTGCCAAATTTCACGCTCCTGCATGGCGCCGTTCCGGCGCAAGACACCCAGATGTCGATGACACTTTTCGTTTGTTACAGACCGACAACTTCTCTTTTATAATATATCCGACTAGAATACAGGTTTACGCGATAACTGTACGTTTGGATAGATATTGTTGATGGGGCCATTAGTTTGGTTGTCAAAGCTTGTATGTTTATATAAGTAGGGTTGTGTTTGGTAGTTACTTCTCTTAATTGTATAGTAGGTAGGGATGGCTTTTCGAGGAGCACTACGAATCCAAAGGTTTGGACATTGAATTATTTAAAAAAAAAAACACGCCCGCCCGCCGCCAACCGCAAACGCCGCAAAAATAAAAACGACCGCCTCCAACCGCAAACAACACCGCAAACGCCGCAAAAAAATGAAAACCACCCCCATCGCGCGCCCGCCCGCCGCGAACCGCAAACGCCGCAAAAAATGAAAACCGCCCGCATCGCACGCCCGCCCGCCGCCAACCGCAACCGCCTAAAAAAAAACGGCCGCCCGCTGCCAAACACTAAACCCGCAAAATGCGCCAAACGCACGGCCGAAATGCGGACGCAAACGTCGCAAAAAGTAAACAATCGCCCGCCCAACGCAAAAAAAACGCAAAAACGCAGACAAAAATAAAACCTTCCGCATCGCACGCACACTAACCGCCAACCGAAAACGGCTAAAAATCGCCCGCCCGCCACTAAACGCAAACACCGCAAAAAAGCGCCCGCTCGCCCCAAACGCAAACACCGCAAAAAGGAAACAAAAAAGCGCCCACCCGCCCCCAAACGCAAAACGCGCAAAACGCCCGCCCGAAACGCCAACACAAACGTCGCAATAAATTTAAAAAAAATAAAAAATCGCCCCCCCCCGTCGCAAACCGCAAAAAACGCAAAAACGCCGCAAACAAATCAAAACCGCCCGCATCGCCCGCCCGCCCGCCGCCAAACACAAACACTGCCGAAAAAAACGCCCGCATCGCACACCTGCCGGCCGCCAACCGCAAAACGCCGCAAAAAAACGGCCGCCCGCCGACAAACGCAAACACCGCAAAAACGCAAACACCGCCGGAAAAAACCGCCCGCATCGCACGCCTGCCCGCCGCCAACCGCAAAACGCCGCAAACGCCGCAACAAAGGAAACCGCCCGCATCGCACGCCTAACCGCCGCCAATCGAAAAAGCCGCAAAAGGCCCTACCCTACCCTACCAATTTACATACCCTACCCATACTCTAGTCCTACCCATACCCTATCCATACCCAACCCTACGTTTACCTTATACCCTACCATACCCAACTTTACACTATCATACCCAACTTTACCCTTCCCTACCCAAACGGCAAACCTACCTCTACCCTATACCTTACCATACCCATACTTAACCATACCCATACCCAAAACTACATCTATCTTATACACTACCCATACAATAACCTACCCTACCCTACCCTACCCTACCCTACCCAAAGCCTACCCTACCCATACCCTACCCTTCCCATACCGTACCCTACCTATACCCGGCATACTCATGCCCTACTCATACTTGACCAAGGAGTTTCACCAAATTTGAGTGCTGTCGTCCTACCGGTTCTTGAGATATATAAATGGGCCCCTGCACGTGCGCACGCGCTTACTGAGACTCCAGATGACTTATGTAAGCCACCTGTCTAAATTGTTCCTAACAGTGTACAAAATGTGAGTGAAATCGGCCCAGCCGTTTTTGAGATGTAGAAAGGGACCCCTCACGTGCGCACGTGCATGAGTCCACCTCACCCGTGACACATGACCCTACATCGCTTGGTGAGTGCCCTGCCTGTCGACAGTCCAAGTTTCAGCGCAATCGGCCCAGAAACGGCTGAGTTATATGCAAGTACAATTTTCAAGGGTTTGGCGATATCCCTAAACGGGCGGTGCCTTGCAGCCTATGTCGTGCTGACTGATGGTCAAATATTTAAAGACATGCCGGCTATAAGCCATCGATCGGATTTCATCGGAAAATATGTCTAACGTTAGCAAAACACGGTGGCATGCCTGAGTCATTTTCACGGAATTTTATTGACTTTTTGATAATATTTTGGGTGGATATTGATCAGAAAAGAATGCCCTATCCGAATATGTGTGTTTCATGGTCAATTTTCAACGTTTTCGATACGTTATGATGTTGTAAAGGACAGCGCACCCGGCGCGCATCAAACTTTGAAATGAATTTTACATTATTAAGGAAATGGTAGACATAATTACTTTTTGTTTACCATCATCCATTTTCTCATATATGTACCTAAAAAATGGCACCACACCGATTTCATTCGGCCAAACCGTTTTCAAACGGCACCGATTTTTCCTCCACGAGGCACGAAATCGGTCATTTTTTCACAACAATGGGTCCTGATTTGCACGTGACGCGACCAACGTTATAAAACCATATCAATACGCTAGCTTTAGCTCTCCTCTATCGATCGGTGGCAACCCGGTGTCGCTGTGACCACCGGTCGTCAAAATATAAGCCCGGAAAGGAGCACGCGTCGGACCGATTTCGGCCGATTTCGCCGTTTTTCGCGCCCCGTGTTAAACCAATGGCGAGCGTGCCTCGTGCTCGCGACCCTGCCAGAGACGCACCCCTGGTCGGATCGCACCCAGATTTTAATACGATCGTTCGATTTGACCACGCTTGGTGCCTGCCAAATTTCACGCTCCTGCATGGCGCCGTTCCGGCGCAAGACACCCAGATGTCGATGACACTTTTCGTTTGTTACAGACCGACAACTTCTCTTTTATAATATATCCGACTAGAATACAGGTTTACGCGATAACTGTATAGGTTCGAGATATATTAAGGGGATTATTAGTTTGGTTGTCAAAACTTCTAGGTTTAATAAGTAGAGTTTGGTAGTTTCTTCATTAAACTGTATAGTAGGTGTGTATGGCTTTTCGAGGAGCAATGGAGATCCGAATGTTGGGACTTTGAATTGTGAAACGCCGCCCGTCCGCCGCAAAACGCAAACACCGCAAAATGCGCCAAAGGCACGCCCGAAATGCCGACGCAAACGTCGCAAAAAATAAAGAATCGCCCGCCCGACGCAAAAAAAAAACGCAGAAACGCCGCAAAAATAAAACCGTTCGCATCGCACGCACGCTAACCGCCAACCGAAAACGCCTAAAAATCGCCCGCCCGCCACCAAACGCAAACACCGCAAAAAAGCGCCCGCTCGCCCCAAACGCAAACACCGTAAAAAGGAAACAAAAAAGCGCCCGCCCGCCCCCAAACACAAAACGCGCAAAACGCACACCCGAAACGCCAACGCAAACGTCGCAATAAATTAAAACAAATAAAAAATCGCCCGCCCGCCGCAAACCGCAAAAAAACGCAAAAACGCCGCAAAAAATCAAAACCGCCCGCATCACCCGCCCGCCCGCTGCCAAAAACAAACACCGCAAAAACGCAAACACCGCCGCAAAAAAACCGCCCGCATCGCACGCCTGCCCGCCGCCAACCGCGAACGCCGCAAAAAACGGCCGCCCGCCAACAAACGCAAACACCGCAAAAACGCGCAAAACGCACGCCCAAAACACCAACGCAAGCGTCGCAATAAAAAACAGCGCCGCCAACCACGAACAACACATAAAACCGCCCGCATCGCACGCCCAACCGCCGCCAATCGGAAAAGCCGCAAAAGGCCCAACCCTACCCTACCAATATACATACCCTACCCATACCCTACCCTATGTCTAACTTATACCCTACCATACCCAATTTTACCTTACCCTACCCAAACGGCAAACCTACCTCTACCCTATACCTTACCATACCCATACTTTACCCTACCCTACCCATACCCAAAGCTACCTCTATCATATACACTACCCTACCCATACAATAAATACCCTACCCTACCCTACCCATACGTACCCTACCCTACCCTATCCAAAGCCTACCCTACCCATACCCTACCCTTCCCATACCGCACCCTACCTATACCCGTCATACGCATGCCCTACTTATACTTGACCGAGGGGTTTTACAAAATTTGAGTGCTATCGTCCTACCTGTTCTTGAGATATGTATAAATAAGCCCCTGCACGTGCGCACGCGCTTACTGAGACTCCAGATGACTTATGTGAGCCACCTGTCTAAATTGTCCCTAACAGTGTACAAATTTGATTATATCGACCCAGGGATTCATCAGATGTAGAAACGGACCCCCTCACGTGCACACGTGCATGAGTCTACCCCACCTGTGACACATGACCCTACATCGCTTGGTGAGTGCCCTGCCCGCCGAAAGTCCAAGTTTCAGCGCAATCGGCCCAGAAACGGCTGAGTTATATGCAAGTAAAATTTTCAATGGTTTGCAATATCCGTAAGCGGGCGGTGCCTTGCAGGCTATGCCGTGCTGACTGATTGGCAAATGTTTAATGACATGCCGGCTATAAGCCATCGATCGGATTTCATCGGAAAATATGTCTAACGTTAACAAAACACTGTGGTATGCCTGAGGCATTTTTACGGAAGTTGATTGACTTTTTGATAATTTTTTTGGTGGATATTGATCAGAAAAGAATGCGCTATCCGAATATGTGTGTTTCATGGTCAATTTTCAACGTTTTCGATGCGTTATGATGTTGTAAAGGACAGCGCACTCGGCGCGCATCACACTTTCAAATAAATTTTTCATTATTAAGGAAGTGGTAGTAAAAATCACTTTTTCTTTTCATTCATTGCATCACACGTGCAATTACCTAAAAAATGGTGCCATACCGATTTCATTCGGTCAAACCGTTCTCTAACGACAACGATTTTTCCTCCACGAGGCACGAAAACGGTAATTTTTTCACAACAATTGGTCCTGATGTGCACGTGACGCGACCGCCGTTATAAAACCATATCAATACGCTAGCTTCATCTCTCCTCTATCGATCGGTGGCAGCTGCGTGTCGCTGTGACAACTGGTCGTCAAGATATAGGCCCGGAAAGGGACACGCGTCGCACCGATTTCGGCCGATATCGCCATTCTTCGCGCCCCGTGTTAAACCAATGGCGAGCGTGGCTCGTGCTCGCGACGCCGCCAGAGACGCAACCCTGGTCGGATTGCGCCCAGATTTTAATACGATCGTTCGATTTGACCGCGCTTGTCGACTGCCAAATTTCACGCTCCTACATGGCGCCGTTCCGGCGCAAGACACCCAGATGTGGATGACACTTTGCGATTGTTACAGACAGACGTACGTACAGACCGACAACTTCTCTTTTATAATATATCCGACTAGAATACAGGTTTGCGACTTACGCATACGTTTTAGAGTTAAGGTTTGTGACTTACGCATACGTTTTAGAGTTAAGGTTTGTGACTTACGCATGTATGTTTTAAGAAGAGTCGGTCGGTCCCTACGCAGTAAATGGGTCAGTAAAGTAGACACCCTACGCCTGTGATATCCCTACACTACCCTACTACTGCACTAACCTACCACTCCCCCTACCCCTACCCCTACACTACTCAACCCAGCTCTACCCCTACACTAACCCTACACAACCCCCTTCCTACACTACCCCTACACTGCCGCTACTTTACCCATGCCCCAATCCCTGCCACTACTTAACCTCAACCCTACCCTACCCTAGCCTACCCTACCCCTGCCCCACCCCCAACCCTTGCCAGTACTTAACCTCAGCCCTACCCTACCCTACCCTACCTTCCCTACCTACCCAACCCCACCCCACCTTACCCTACCCTACCCTACCCTACTCTATCATACCCTACATATACTATCCCATACCCTACCCATACTCTTTTCATACTCGACCGAAGCGGTGTTCCAAATTTGAGTGCAATCGGCTTATTAGTTCTTGAGATATAAAAGCGGTCCCTACACGTGCGTACACGCTAGTTGAAACTCCAGATGACTTGCGCCAGCCACCTGTCTAAATGGTTCCCAACAGTGTGCAAAATTTGAGCGACATCGACCCAGCCGTTTCTCAGATGGAGAAGCGGACCCTGTCACATCACGTGTACACGTGCAGTCGGTCTACCACATCTGTAACACACCAGTAAAACGCCTTTTGGGCGAAGAACGAGCGAGCGAGATAGTGAGCCCTGCACGTGCGCAAGGGCAAGAGGGTACTTCCAACGGGCTGGTGCAAAGCACCCTTCTAACCGGTCGCTAGCGGTGTGCCAAATTTGAACGCAATCGGCCCAGCCGTTCCTGAGATCTGGAAGCGGCATTCTGCACGTGCGCACGTGCAAGCGGGGTCCAAAGTCCAAACTGACTTTTGCACGGCACCCTACTAACTGGTCCCCAACCGTGTACCAAATTTGAGCGCAATCGGCCCAGCCGTTCTCGAGATCTGGGAGCGCCCCCTGCACGTGCGCACGTGCTGTAGCACCCCAACTTTAACACATGCAGATGAATTATCTGATTGAGACCTAACTGTGTACCGAGTTTCAAATCAATCGGCCCAGCCGTTGTGCCGTTATTGAGGTTGCAATTTTGGGGTTCTTAAAAAATGCCCAACTTTACCACGCGCCACGTGCGGTGGTTCGCAAGAATGCAGGGTGGCTATCACACCACAAAACTTTTACGTCCAAGTGACATTCAGTAAAGAAGACCGCTTGTCAATTGGATGTCCCGTTCCTAAGATATTAGCTTTTGAAGAGCGTCCCCACGGCCGGCCGGCCGGCCGGCCGCTCATACTCAGGATTTTCCCTTAATTCAGTATGAACTCGCTCGCTCGCTGCGCTCGCTCGCTCGTAATGACCATGCATCGCCTGGTGAGTGGTCAGTGCCCTGCCTACCGACAATCCAAGTTTCAGAGAAATCGGCCCAATGACATCTAAGTTATTGCTGTTTCAAAGTTATGTTATTTGCTGTCGAGCGTACCATCGTCGAGCGATAACTGTACGTTTGGATAGATATTGTTGATGGGGCCATTAGTTTGGTTTGTATGTTTATATAAGTAAGGTTGAGTTTGATAGTTACTTTATTTAATTGTATAGTAGGTAGGTATGGCTTTTCGAGGAGCACTACGGATCCAAAAGTTTGGACATTGAATTATTAAAAAAAACACGCCCGCCCGCCGCCAACCGCAAACGCCGCAAAAATAAAAAACGACCGCCTCCAACCGCAAACAACACCGCAAACGCCGCAAAAAATGAAAACCGCCCCCATCGCGCGCCCCGCCCGCCGCCAACCGCAAACGCCGCAAGAAATGAAAACCGCCCGCATCGCACGCCCGCCCGCCGCCAACCGCAACCGCCTAAAAAAAACGGCCGCCCGCTGCCAAACGCTAAACCCGCAAAATGCGCCAAACGCACGCCCGAAATGCCGACGCAAACGTCGCAAAAAGCAAACAATCGCCCGCCCAACGCAAAAAAAACGCAAAAACGCCGAAAAAATAAAACCTTGCGCATCGCACGCACACTAACCGCCAACCAAAAACGGCTAAAAATCGCCCGCCCGCCACTAAACGCAAACACCGCAAAAAAGCGCCCGCTCGCCCCAAACGCAAACACCGCAAAAAGGAAACAAAAAAGCGCCCACCCGCCCCCAAACGCAAAACGCGCAAAACGCACGCCCGAAACGCCAACACAAACGTCGCAATAAATTAAAACAAATAAAAAATCGCCCCCCCCGTCGCAAACCGCAAAAAAACGCAAAAACGCCGCAAACAAATCAAAACCGCCCGCATCGCCCGCCCGCCCGCCGCCAAACACAAACACCGCCGCAAAAAACCGCCCGCATCGCACGCCTGCCCGCCGCCAACCGCAAAACGCCGCAAAAAACGGCCGCCCGCCGACAAACGCAAACACCGCAAAAACGCAAACACCGCCGCAAAAAACCGCCCGCATCGCACGCCTGCCCGCCGCCAACCGCAAAACGCCGCAAACGCCGCAACACAGGAAACCGCCCGCATCGCACGCCTAACCGCCGCCAATCGAAAAAGCCGCAAAAGGCCCTACCCTACCCTACCAATATACATACCCTACCCATACCCTAGTCCTACCCATACCCTATCCATACCCTACCCTACGTTTACCTTATACCCTACCATACCCAACTTTACCCTATCATACCCAACTTTACCCTTCCCTACCCAAACGGCAAACCTACCTCTACCCTATACCTTACCATACCCATACTTAACCATACCCATACCCAAAACTATATCTATCCTATACACTACCCATACAATAACCTACCCTACCCTACCCATACGTACCCTATCCTACCCTATCCTACCCTACCCTACCCAAAGCCTACCCTACCCATACCCTACCCTTCCCATACCGTACCCTACCTATACCCGGCATACTCATGCCTTACTCATACTTGACCAAGGAGTTTCACCAAATTTGGGTGCTGTCGTCCTACCGGTTCTTGAGATATATAAATGGGCCCCTGCACGTGCGCACGCGCTTACTGAGACTCCAGATGACTTATGTAAGCCACCTGTCTAAATTGTCCCTAACAGTGTACCAAATGTGAGTGAAATCGGCCCAGCCGTTCTTGAGATGTAGAAAGGGACCCCACACGTGCGCACGTGCATGAGTCTACCCCACCTGTGACACATGACCCTACATCGCTTGGTGAGTGCCCTGCCTGCCGACAGTCCAAGTTTCAGCGCAATCGGCCCAGAAACGGCTGAGTTATATGCAAGTACAATTTTCAAGGGTTTGCGATATCCCTAAGCGGGCGGTGCCTTGCAGCCTATGCCGTGCTGACTGATAGTCAAATGTTTAATGACATGCCGGCTATAAGCCATCGATCGGATTTCATCGGAAAATATGTCTAACGTTAACAAAACACTGTGGTATGCCCGAGTCATTTTCACGGTAGTTTATTGACTTTTTGATAATATTTTGGGTGGATATTGATCAGAAAAGAATGCGCTATCCGAATATGTGCGTTTCATGGTCAATTTTTAACGTTTTCGATGCGTTATGATGTTGTAAAGGACAGCGCACTCGGTGCGCATCACACTTTCAAATAAATTTTTCATTATTAAGGAAGTGGTAGTAAAAATCACTTTTTCTTTTCATTCATTGCAACACACGTGCAATTACCTAAAAAATGGTGCCATACCGATTTCATTCGGCCAAACCGTTTTCAAACGGCACCGATTTTATGTCTACGAGGCACGAAATCGTCCATTTCTGTACAACAAAAGGTCCTGATGTGCACGTGACGCGACCAACGTTATAAAACCATATTATTACGCTAGCTTTATCTCTCCTCTATCGATCGGTGGCAACCGCGTGTCGCTGTGACAACCGGTCGTCAAGATATAAGCCCGGAAAGGAGCAGGCGTCGCACCGATTTCGGCCAATATCGCCATTTTTCGCGCCCCGTGCTAAACCAATGGCGAGCGTGGCTCGTGCTCGCGACGCCGCCAGAGACGCACCCCTGGTCGGATCGCACCCAGATTTTGATACGGTCGTTCGATTTGACCACGCTTGGTGCCTGCCAAATTTTACGCTCCTATATGGCGCCGTTCCGGCGCAAGACACCCAGATGTGGATGACACTTTTCGTTTGTGACACACAGACAACTTCTCTTTTATAATATACTAGAATACAGGTTTACGCGATAACTGTACGTTTGGATAGATATTGTTGATGGGGCCATTAGTTTGGTTGTCAAAGCTTGTATGTTTATATAAGTAGGGTTGTGTTTGGTAGTTACTTCTCTTAATTGTATAGTAGGTAGGGATGGCTTTTCGAGGAGCACTACGAATCCAAAGGTTTGGACATTGAATTATTTAAAAAAAAAACACGCCCGCCCGCCGCCAACCGCAAACGCCGCAAAAATAAAAACGACCGCCTCCAACCGCAAACAACACCGCAAACGCCGCAAAAAAATGAAAACCACCCCCATCGCGCGCCCGCCCGCCGCGAACCGCAAACGCCGCAAAAAATGAAAACCGCCCGCATCGCACGCCCGCCCGCCGCCAACCGCAACCGCCTAAAAAAAAACGGCCGCCCGCTGCCAAACACTAAACCCGCAAAATGCGCCAAACGCACGGCCGAAATGCGGACGCAAACGTCGCAAAAAGTAAACAATCGCCCGCCCAACGCAAAAAAAACGCAAAAACGCAGACAAAAATAAAACCTTCCGCATCGCACGCACACTAACCGCCAACCGAAAACGGCTAAAAATCGCCCGCCCGCCACTAAACGCAAACACCGCAAAAAAGCGCCCGCTCGCCCCAAACGCAAACACCGCAAAAAGGAAACAAAAAAGCGCCCACCCGCCCCCAAACGCAAAACGCGCAAAACGCCCGCCCGAAACGCCAACACAAACGTCGCAATAAATTTAAAAAAAATAAAAAATCGCCCCCCCCCGTCGCAAACCGCAAAAAACGCAAAAACGCCGCAAACAAATCAAAACCGCCCGCATCGCCCGCCCGCCCGCCGCCAAACACAAACACTGCCGAAAAAAACGCCCGCATCGCACACCTGCCGGCCGCCAACCGCAAAACGCCGCAAAAAAACGGCCGCCCGCCGACAAACGCAAACACCGCAAAAACGCAAACACCGCCGGAAAAAACCGCCCGCATCGCACGCCTGCCCGCCGCCAACCGCAAAACGCCGCAAACGCCGCAACAAAGGAAACCGCCCGCATCGCACGCCTAACCGCCGCCAATCGAAAAAGCCGCAAAAGGCCCTACCCTACCCTACCAATTTACATACCCTACCCATACTCTAGTCCTACCCATACCCTATCCATACCCAACCCTACGTTTACCTTATACCCTACCATACCCAACTTTACACTATCATACCCAACTTTACCCTTCCCTACCCAAACGGCAAACCTACCTCTACCCTATACCTTACCATACCCATACTTAACCATACCCATACCCAAAACTACATCTATCTTATACACTACCCATACAATAACCTACCCTACCCTACCCTACCCTACCCTACCCAAAGCCTACCCTACCCATACCCTACCCTTCCCATACCGTACCCTACCTATACCCGGCATACTCATGCCCTACTCATACTTGACCAAGGAGTTTCACCAAATTTGAGTGCTGTCGTCCTACCGGTTCTTGAGATATATAAATGGGCCCCTGCACGTGCGCACGCGCTTACTGAGACTCCAGATGACTTATGTAAGCCACCTGTCTAAATTGTTCCTAACAGTGTACAAAATGTGAGTGAAATCGGCCCAGCCGTTTTTGAGATGTAGAAAGGGACCCCTCACGTGCGCACGTGCATGAGTCCACCTCACCCGTGACACATGACCCTACATCGCTTGGTGAGTGCCCTGCCTGTCGACAGTCCAAGTTTCAGCGCAATCGGCCCAGAAACGGCTGAGTTATATGCAAGTACAATTTTCAAGGGTTTGGCGATATCCCTAAACGGGCGGTGCCTTGCAGCCTATGTCGTGCTGACTGATGGTCAAATATTTAAAGACATGCCGGCTATAAGCCATCGATCGGATTTCATCGGAAAATATGTCTAACGTTAGCAAAACACGGTGGCATGCCTGAGTCATTTTCACGGAATTTTATTGACTTTTTGATAATATTTTGGGTGGATATTGATCAGAAAAGAATGCCCTATCCGAATATGTGTGTTTCATGGTCAATTTTCAACGTTTTCGATACGTTATGATGTTGTAAAGGACAGCGCACCCGGCGCGCATCAAACTTTGAAATGAATTTTACATTATTAAGGAAATGGTAGACATAATTACTTTTTGTTTACCATCATCCATTTTCTCATATATGTACCTAAAAAATGGCACCACACCGATTTCATTCGGCCAAACCGTTTTCAAACGGCACCGATTTTTCCTCCACGAGGCACGAAATCGGTCATTTTTTCACAACAATGGGTCCTGATTTGCACGTGACGCGACCAACGTTATAAAACCATATCAATACGCTAGCTTTAGCTCTCCTCTATCGATCGGTGGCAACCCGGTGTCGCTGTGACCACCGGTCGTCAAAATATAAGCCCGGAAAGGAGCACGCGTCGGACCGATTTCGGCCGATTTCGCCGTTTTTCGCGCCCCGTGTTAAACCAATGGCGAGCGTGCCTCGTGCTCGCGACCCTGCCAGAGACGCACCCCTGGTCGGATCGCACCCAGATTTTAATACGATCGTTCGATTTGACCACGCTTGGTGCCTGCCAAATTTCACGCTCCTGCATGGCGCCGTTCCGGCGCAAGACACCCAGATGTCGATGACACTTTTCGTTTGTTACAGACCGACAACTTCTCTTTTATAATATATCCGACTAGAATACAGGTTTACGCGATAACTGTATAGGTTCGAGATATATTAAGGGGATTATTAGTTTGGTTGTCAAAACTTCTAGGTTTAATAAGTAGAGTTTGGTAGTTTCTTCATTAAACTGTATAGTAGGTGTGTATGGCTTTTCGAGGAGCAATGGAGATCCGAATGTTGGGACTTTGAATTGTGAAACGCCGCCCGTCCGCCGCAAAACGCAAACACCGCAAAATGCGCCAAAGGCACGCCCGAAATGCCGACGCAAACGTCGCAAAAAATAAAGAATCGCCCGCCCGACGCAAAAAAAAAACGCAGAAACGCCGCAAAAATAAAACCGTTCGCATCGCACGCACGCTAACCGCCAACCGAAAACGCCTAAAAATCGCCCGCCCGCCACCAAACGCAAACACCGCAAAAAAGCGCCCGCTCGCCCCAAACGCAAACACCGTAAAAAGGAAACAAAAAAGCGCCCGCCCGCCCCCAAACACAAAACGCGCAAAACGCACACCCGAAACGCCAACGCAAACGTCGCAATAAATTAAAACAAATAAAAAATCGCCCGCCCGCCGCAAACCGCAAAAAAACGCAAAAACGCCGCAAAAAATCAAAACCGCCCGCATCACCCGCCCGCCCGCTGCCAAAAACAAACACCGCAAAAACGCAAACACCGCCGCAAAAAAACCGCCCGCATCGCACGCCTGCCCGCCGCCAACCGCGAACGCCGCAAAAAACGGCCGCCCGCCAACAAACGCAAACACCGCAAAAACGCGCAAAACGCACGCCCAAAACACCAACGCAAGCGTCGCAATAAAAAACAGCGCCGCCAACCACGAACAACACATAAAACCGCCCGCATCGCACGCCCAACCGCCGCCAATCGGAAAAGCCGCAAAAGGCCCAACCCTACCCTACCAATATACATACCCTACCCATACCCTACCCTATGTCTAACTTATACCCTACCATACCCAATTTTACCTTACCCTACCCAAACGGCAAACCTACCTCTACCCTATACCTTACCATACCCATACTTTACCCTACCCTACCCATACCCAAAGCTACCTCTATCATATACACTACCCTACCCATACAATAAATACCCTACCCTACCCTACCCATACGTACCCTACCCTACCCTACCCATACGTACCCTACCCTACCCTATCCAAAGCCTACCCTACCCATACCCTACCCTTCCCATACCGCACCCTACCTATACCCGTCATACGCATGCCCTACTTATACTTGACCGAGGGGTTTTACAAAATTTGAGTGCTATCGTCCTACCTGTTCTTGAGATATGTATAAATAAGCCCCTGCACGTGCGCACGCGCTTACTGAGACTCCAGATGACTTATGTGAGCCACCTGTCTAAATTGTCCCTAACAGTGTACAAATTTGATTATATCGACCCAGGGATTCATCAGATGTAGAAACGGACCCCCTCACGTGCACACGTGCATGAGTCCACCCCACCTGTGACGCATGACCCTACATCGCTTGGTGAGTGCCCTGCCTGCCGACAGTCCAAGTTTCAGCGCAATCGGCCCAGAAACGGCTGAGTTATATGCAAGTAAAATTTTCAATGGTTTGCAATATCCGTAAGCGGGCGGTGCCTTGCAGGCTATGCCGTGCTGACTGATTGGCAAAAGTTTAATGACATGCCGGCTATAAGCCATCGATCGGATTTCATCGGAAAATATGTCTAACGTTAACAAAACACGGTGGTATGCCTGAGGCATTTTTACGGAAGTTGATTGACTTTTTGATAATTTTTTTGGTGGATATTGATCAGAAAAGAATGCGCTATCCGAATATGTGTGTTTCATGGTCAATTTTCAACGTTTTCGATGCGTTATGATGTTGTAAAGGACAGGGCACTCCGCGCGCATCAAACTTTCAAATGAATTTTACATTATTAAGGAAATGGTAGAAATAATCACTTTTTGTTTACCATTATCCATTCTCTCGTATATTTACCTAAAAAATGGTACCACACCGATTTCATTCGGCCAAACCGTTTTCAAACGGCAACGATTTTTCCTCCACGAGGCACGAAATCGGCCATTTTTTCACAACAATTGGTCCTGATGTGCACGTGACGCGCCCAACGTTATAAAACCATATCAACACGCTAGCTTCATCTCTCCTCTATCGATCGGTGGCAACCGCGTGTCGCTGTGACCACCGGTCGTCAAGATATAAGCCCGGAAAGGAGCACGCGTCGCACCGATTTCGGCCGATATCGCCATTCTTCGCGCCCCGTGTTAAACCAATGGCGAGCGTGGCTCGTGCTCGCGACGCCGCCAGAGACGCAACCCTGGTCGGATTGCGCCCAGATTTTAATACGATCGTTCGATTTGACCGCGCTTGTCGACTGCCAAATTTCACGCTCCTACATGGCGCCGTTCCGGCGCAAGACACCCAGATGTGGATGACACTTTGCGATTGTTTCAGACAGACGTACGTACAGACCGACAACTTCTCTTTTATAATATAGCCGACTAGAATACAGGTTTGCGACTTACGCATACGTTTTAGAGTTAAGGTTTGTGACTTACGCATACGTTTTAGAGTTAAGGTTTGTGACTTACGCATGTATGTTTTAAGAAGAGTCGGTCGGTCCCTACGCAGTAAATGGGTCAGTAAAGTAGACACCCTACGCCTGTGATATCCCTACACTACCCTACTACTGCACTAACCTACCACTCCCCCTACCCCTACCCCTACACTACTCAACCCAGCTCTACCCCTACACTAACCCTACACAACCCCCTTCCTACACTACCCCTACACTGCCGCTACTTTACCCATGCCCCAATCCCTGCCACTACTTAACCTCAACCCTACCCTACCCTAGCCTACCCTACCCCTGCCCCACCCCCAACCCTTGCCAGTACTTAACCTCAGCCCTACCCTACCCTACCCTACCTTCCCTACCTACCCAACCCCACCCCACCTTACCCTACCCTACCCTACCCTACTCTATCATACCCTACATATACTATCCCATACCCTACCCATACTCTTTTCATACTCGACCGAAGCGGTGTTCCAAATTTGAGTGCAATCGGCTTATTAGTTCTTGAGATATAAAAGCGGTCCCTACACGTGCGTACACGCTAGTTGAAACTCCAGATGACTTGCGCCAGCCACCTGTCTAAATGGTTCCCAACAGTGTGCAAAATTTGAGCGACATCGACCCAGCCGTTTCTCAGATGGAGAAGCGGACCCTGTCACATCACGTGTACACGTGCAGTCGGTCTACCACATCTGTAACACACCAGTAAAACGCCTTTTGGGCGAAGAACGAGCGAGCGAGATAGTGAGCCCTGCACGTGCGCAAGGGCAAGAGGGTACTTCCAACGGGCTGGTGCAAAGCACCCTTCTAACCGGTCGCTAGCGGTGTGCCAAATTTGAACGCAATCGGCCCAGCCGTTCCTGAGATCTGGAAGCGGCATTCTGCACGTGCGCACGTGCAAGCGGGGTCCAAAGTCCAAACTGACTTTTGCACGGCACCCTACTAACTGGTCCCCAACCGTGTACCAAATTTGAGCGCAATCGGCCCAGCCGTTCTCGAGATCTGGGAGCGCCCCCTGCACGTGCGCACGTGCTGTAGCACCCCAACTTTAACACATGCAGATGAATTATCTGATTGAGACCTAACTGTGTACCGAGTTTCAAATCAATCGGCCCAGCCGTTGTGCCGTTATTGAGGTTGCAATTTTGGGGTTCTTAAAAAATGCCCAACTTTACCACGCGCCACGTGCGGTGGTTCGCAAGAATGCAGGGTGGCTATCACACCACAAAACTTTTACGTCCAAGTGACATTCAGTAAAGAAGACCGCTTGTCAATTGGATGTCCCGTTCCTAAGATATTAGCTTTTGAAGAGCGTCCCCACGGCCGGCCGGCCGGCCGGCCGCTCATACTCAGGATTTTCCCTTAATTCAGTATGAACTCGCTCGCTCGCTGCGCTCGCTCGCTCGTAATGACCATGCATCGCCTGGTGAGTGGTCAGTGCCCTGCCTACCGACAATCCAAGTTTCAGAGAAATCGGCCCAATGACATCTAAGTTATTGCTGTTTCAAAGTTATGTTATTTGCTGTCGAGCGTTTATGTTAACTGTTTTCGAATTCCCCTAGGCGAGAGGTGGATTGCGGCCTTGCTGTGCTGACCATTGTCAAAAGTTCAAAGGCATATCGGCGTTAAGCCATCGATCGGAATTTGTCAGAAAATACGTCTAACGTTAAATAGTTAACGTCACGTTCCGCCACCTCGTGAATCTATGTATAGCACGCTCTTAGCAATTGCCGGCCGGCCGGATGCTACCTTTGGACAAATGCGAGCGAAAAAGATCGACACTGACCGGCCGCGAACTACCCGCCTCCGGATTTCCAGCCGGACACCCAATCCACTCGGCCACGCGGCCAGTGGACGAGCGGTGAGTATTACGCGTATTGAAAGCACACGGTGGTATTCCCGTCATCCGGCCGCCGCGTTCAATGCCCGCCGCCGCTACGACGGAAAACGTGCGTCAAAAACGGTACAACAATTGCGCTGTTTCTTAGAGCCCTTGTTGACTTTTTGAAAATATTTTGGGTGTGTAGTGATCAGAAAAAAATGCTCTTTCGGTCAATGGTAGATTTATAGCCATAGGTCTATGTTATCAGTATATTATGACGGTGTAAAGATGATCATACCGTGTAAACGTAAAACTTGCAATTTGTAAGCGCTTAATTATAAAGATGTGCGAGTGAATGGCCGAAAATCTACGTTTTCTGAAAAGGTCCGATCCTATTGTAGTCCGTGAACTGCATCCCGTGTCGATCAAACGCACCGTTCTCAAATGCCATTGCATTTCCTGAAAAGTATAAAAAACGGCCCATTTTTCAAGTTTATAGGCCATTTCTTTGCGTGTGGAGATTGTTTTACAAAACTATGTGTTGCATACGCTAGGTCTGTTTCCGCTCCATCGATGGGTGGTAACCCCGTGTCGCTGTGACCCTCCGTTACCGAGATATGCGCAAAAGAGTCGAACCGTTTTTTGGACGGTGGCCGTTTTCCGTGCGTAATGTTAAACCAATGGCGATCGTACCTCTTTTTTAAGACGCTGCCGACGACGTCCCCGTCGGCGGATGGCAACCAACTTTTGATACGATGGTTAGCCCCACCTAAATTTTGTGCCCACAAAATTTTACGCCGCTGCGCTGCACCGTTCCGGCGCTAGACACGCAAATAGCGATGACAGGTTTCGGCTGTGACCGACAACTTCAAATTCATAATATAGGGGGACTAGAATACAGGTTTACGCGATAACTGTACGTTTGGATAGATATTGTTGATGGGGCCATTAGTTTGGTTTGTATGTTTATATAAGTAAGGTTGAGTTTGATAGTTACTTTATTTAATTGTATAGTAGGTAGGTATGGCTTTTCGAGGAGCACTACGGATCCAAAAGTTTGGACATTGAATTATTAAAAAAAACACGCCCGCCCGCCGCCAACCGCAAACGCCGCAAAAATAAAAAACGACCGCCTCCAACCGCAAACAACACCGCAAACGCCGCAAAAAATGAAAACCGCCCCCATCGCGCGCCCCGCCCGCCGCCAACCGCAAACGCCGCAAGAAATGAAAACCGCCCGCATCGCACGCCCGCCCGCCGCCAACCGCAACCGCCTAAAAAAAACGGCCGCCCGCTGCCAAACGCTAAACCCGCAAAATGCGCCAAACGCACGCCCGAAATGCCGACGCAAACGTCGCAAAAAGCAAACAATCGCCCGCCCAACGCAAAAAAAAACGCAAAAACGCCGAAAAAATAAAACCTTGCGCATCGCACGCACACTAACCGCCAACCAAAAACGGCTAAAAATCGCCCGCCCGCCACTAAACGCAAACACCGCAAAAAAGCGCCCGCTCGCCCCAAACGCAAACACCGCAAAAAGGAAACAAAAAAGCGCCCACCCGCCCCCAAACGCAAAACGCGCAAAACGCACGCCCGAAACGCCAACACAAACGTCGCAATAAATTAAAACAAATAAAAAATCGCCCCCCCGTCGCAAACCGCAAAAAAACGCAAAAACGCCGCAAACAAATCAAAACCGCCCGCATCGCCCGCCCGCCCGCCGCCAAACACAAACACCGCCGCAAAAAACCGCCCGCATCGCACGCCTGCCCGCCGCCAACCGCAAAACGCCGCAAAAAACGGCCGCCCGCCGACAAACGCAAACACCGCAAAAACGCAAACACCGCCGCAAAAAACCGCCCGCATCGCACGCCTGCCCGCCGCCAACCGCAAAACGCCGCAAACGCCGCAACACAGGAAACCGCCCGCATCGCACGCCTAACCGCCGCCAATCGAAAAAGCCGCAAAAGGCCCTACCCTACCCTACCAATATACATACCCTACCCATACCCTAGTCCTACCCATACCCTATCCATACCCTACCCTACGTTTACCTTATACCCTACCATACCCAACTTTACCCTATCATACCCAACTTTACCCTTCCCTACCCAAACGGCAAACCTACCTCTACCCTATACCTTACCATACCCATACTTAACCATACCCATACCCAAAACTATATCTATCCTATACACTACCCATACAATAACCTACCCTACCCTACCCATACGTACCCTATCCTACCCTATCCTACCCTACCCTACCCAAAGCCTACCCTACCCATACCCTACCCTTCCCATACCGTACCCTACCTATACCCGGCATACTCATGCCTTACTCATACTTGACCAAGGAGTTTCACCAAATTTGGGTGCTGTCGTCCTACCGGTTCTTGAGATATATAAATGGGCCCCTGCACGTGCGCACGCGCTTACTGAGACTCCAGATGACTTATGTAAGCCACCTGTCTAAATTGTCCCTAACAGTGTACCAAATGTGAGTGAAATCGGCCCAGCCGTTCTTGAGATGTAGAAAGGGACCCCACACGTGCGCACGTGCATGAGTCTACCCCACCTGTGACACATGACCCTACATCGCTTGGTGAGTGCCCTGCCTGCCGACAGTCCAAGTTTCAGCGCAATCGGCCCAGAAACGGCTGAGTTATATGCAAGTACAATTTTCAAGGGTTTGCGATATCCCTAAGCGGGCGGTGCCTTGCAGCCTATGCCGTGCTGACTGATAGTCAAATGTTTAATGACATGCCGGCTATAAGCCATCGATCGGATTTCATCGGAAAATATGTCTAACGTTAACAAAACACTGTGGTATGCCCGAGTCATTTTCACGGTAGTTTATTGACTTTTTGATAATATTTTGGGTGGATATTGATCAGAAAAGAATGCGCTATCCGAATATGTGCGTTTCATGGTCAATTTTTAACGTTTTCGATGCGTTATGATGTTGTAAAGGACAGCGCACTCGGTGCGCATCACACTTTCAAATAAATTTTTCATTATTAAGGAAGTGGTAGTAAAAATCACTTTTTCTTTTCATTCATTGCAACACACGTGCAATTACCTAAAAAATGGTGCCATACCGATTTCATTCGGCCAAACCGTTTTCAAACGGCACCGATTTTATGTCTACGAGGCACGAAATCGTCCATTTCTGTACAACAAAAGGTCCTGATGTGCACGTGACGCGACCAACGTTATAAAACCATATTATTACGCTAGCTTTATCTCTCCTCTATCGATCGGTGGCAACCGCGTGTCGCTGTGACAACCGGTCGTCAAGATATAAGCCCGGAAAGGAGCAGGCGTCGCACCGATTTCGGCCAATATCGCCATTTTTCGCGCCCCGTGCTAAACCAATGGCGAGCGTGGCTCGTGCTCGCGACGCCGCCAGAGACGCACCCCTGGTCGGATCGCACCCAGATTTTGATACGGTCGTTCGATTTGACCACGCTTGGTGCCTGCCAAATTTTACGCTCCTATATGGCGCCGTTCCGGCGCAAGACACCCAGATGTGGATGACACTTTTCGTTTGTGACACACAGACAACTTCTCTTTTATAATATACTAGAATACAGGTTTACGCGATAACTGTATAGGTTCGAGATATATTAAGGGGATTATTAGTTTGGTTGTCAAAACTTCTAGGTTTAATAAGTAGAGTTTGGTAGTTTCTTCATTAAACTGTATAGTAGGTGTGTATGGCTTTTCGAGGAGCAATGGAGATCCGAATGTTGGGACTTTGAATTGTGAAACGCCGCCCGTCCGCCGCAAAACGCAAACACCGCAAAATGCGCCAAAGGCACGCCCGAAATGCCGACGCAAACGTCGCAAAAAATAAAGAATCGCCCGCCCGACGCAAAAAAAAACGCAGAAACGCCGCAAAAATAAAACCGTTCGCATCGCACGCACGCTAACCGCCAACCGAAAACGCCTAAAAATCGCCCGCCCGCCACCAAACGCAAACACCGCAAAAAAGCGCCCGCTCGCCCCAAACGCAAACACCGTAAAAAGGAAACAAAAAAGCGCCCGCCCGCCCCCAAACACAAAACGCGCAAAACGCACACCCGAAACGCCAACGCAAACGTCGCAATAAATTAAAACAAATAAAAAATCGCCCGCCCGCCGCAAACCGCAAAAAAACGCAAAAACGCCGCAAAAAATCAAAACCGCCCGCATCACCCGCCCGCCCGCTGCCAAAAACAAACACCGCAAAAACGCAAACACCGCCGCAAAAAAACCGCCCGCATCGCACGCCTGCCCGCCGCCAACCGCGAACGCCGCAAAAAACGGCCGCCCGCCAACAAACGCAAACACCGCAAAAACGCGCAAAACGCACGCCCAAAACACCAACGCAAGCGTCGCAATAAAAAACAGCGCCGCCAACCACGAACAACACATAAAACCGCCCGCATCGCACGCCCAACCGCCGCCAATCGGAAAAGCCGCAAAAGGCCCAACCCTACCCTACCAATATACATACCCTACCCATACCCTACCCTATGTCTAACTTATACCCTACCATACCCAATTTTACCTTACCCTACCCAAACGGCAAACCTACCTCTACCCTATACCTTACCATACCCATACTTTACCCTACCCTACCCATACCCAAAGCTACCTCTATCATATACACTACCCTACCCATACAATAAATACCCTACCCTACCCTACCCATACGTACCCTACCCTACCCTATCCAAAGCCTACCCTACCCATACCCTACCCTTCCCATACCGCACCCTACCTATACCCGTCATACGCATGCCCTACTTATACTTGACCGAGGGGTTTTACAAAATTTGAGTGCTATCGTCCTACCTGTTCTTGAGATATGTATAAATAAGCCCCTGCACGTGCGCACGCGCTTACTGAGACTCCAGATGACTTATGTGAGCCACCTGTCTAAATTGTCCCTAACAGTGTACAAATTTGATTATATCGACCCAGGGATTCATCAGATGTAGAAACGGACCCCCTCACGTGCACACGTGCATGAGTCCACCCCACCTGTGACGCATGACCCTACATCGCTTGGTGAGTGCCCTGCCTGCCGACAGTCCAAGTTTCAGCGCAATCGGCCCAGAAACGGCTGAGTTATATGCAAGTAAAATTTTCAATGGTTTGCAATATCCGTAAGCGGGCGGTGCCTTGCAGGCTATGCCGTGCTGACTGATTGGCAAAAGTTTAATGACATGCCGGCTATAAGCCATCGATCGGATTTCATCGGAAAATATGTCTAACGTTAACAAAACACGGTGGTATGCCTGAGGCATTTTTACGGAAGTTGATTGACTTTTTGATAATTTTTTTGGTGGATATTGATCAGAAAAGAATGCGCTATCCGAATATGTGTGTTTCATGGTCAATTTTCAACGTTTTCGATACGTTATGATGTTGTAAAGGACAGGGCACTCCGCGCGCATCAAACTTTCAAATGAATTTTACATTATTAAGGAAATGGTAGAAATAATCACTTTTTGTTTACCATTATCCATTCTCTCGTATATTTACCTAAAAAATGGTACCACACCGATTTCATTCGGCCAAACCGTTTTCAAACGGCAACGATTTTTCCTCCACGAGGCACGAAATCGGCCATTTTTTCACAACAATTGGTCCTGATGTGCACGTGACGCGCCCAACGTTATAAAACCATATCAACACGTTAGCTTCATCTCTCCTCTATCGATCGGTGGCAACCGCGGGAATCCGATTCCTCTTTAATAAGACATTTTTGCGCTTGGATTCGACTTGAGTTGCTCTAAAACGACAGCGCTTTCAATCGACAGCTGACGAGAATTGCACGTCGCATTGCGCTCTTAGTTGACATTTAGTTAAAATGGGTGTTTCTAAAAGACTGCTTATCATTGTTAAGAGAAAATGAACATGAAGGTGGACGAAAGCATCAGGAAGGCCTATGAAGTCAAATTCCACATGGACAACCACCCTTTTATGAGATGAACACATATTTACCACGTTCTGCAATATTGCGCCTGGACTAGACAAATTGACCTGATTTTGCGCCATTTGTTGACTTCCGCTATATGAAGGCTAATGGTCGTTTATATTTCGTTTTGCTGATATTTGTTTACCTGTGCAACGAAATTGATAGTATTATAGCTCATGTTGAAGCCATTTTCATGCCGCATAAAAACATAACAAACATTCATGTTCCGGTTGTGTCTATAATTCATCATCTTTATCTGAGAATTTGTAAACTGCAGTTCGGCTGAAGGCCCTACTGAGATACATGCTGTTTACCTAGACGTTAAGCTGCAAATCATGATATTTGAAAAAATGTTCCAGTGGTTAGGGAGAGCCCCGAATGCATTAATACGACAGCCAGGGCTGAAAGAAACTCGAAGGTGTTAAATTTTATGAGTTTAACTTGAAAACATTGCCAAAAAAGCATTTTTTGTTTGATTCGCTTGTCGATTTTCAGCGCAACTTTACGGATGTGCTCCGTAACACGACCGAACACTGTAGCTTTTGAGCGCAATGCGCTATTTTACGAAAACAGATGTGTGTTTAGGGCGCACTGCGCCCGTGCTTAACACCAATAATAATTGCGCTGTTATTTGCGCTTAAAGTCGACCAGTTGTGTTTTATATATCAGCATGACCACGGCTCTACATAATTATGTTGCGCAGGATATGTATCAAGAGCGCCATTGGGTGTTAACAATTTAGTTGTCGCGTATTGATTATATCTACATGGACATAGCACAAAGGGGACTAATGCTGATTTTGGCATGCGCGTTCCGAGTTAAATGACATATCTCGTGTATTAATTCTGATGCCGGAACATGTACCGCATCCGAACTTCAATACCGCGCCGCAGATTGTTTTAGAGTATTATGAACACTTCAGGATGACATGACTACGGCTGTGCCATTCTGCAATGTTTTTTTTTTCACCCTCACGAATTCAAGTCGGGTCAGTTTCCGCTCTTTCCCAATACTAAGAAAATGACTAGAGAACAACCTTTAGCTCTTAAGCCAAGTGTGAAAAGCGTTCGATAGCGGCACTTACCTTTGTATCCTTACTCTAAGCTGTGTGATGCACAACAACAGATTTTGATCTGCCCCTGGCTTGAGCCTGGGCGAGCTGATATTACCGTTAAGTATCAACTTCGGTATAATTCGATTCCCTGGGCAATGATGACATAGTCGTTTCAGGGCCAATAATAAGGGCAGAAGTCCGAATACTTACCTACGTACTTAGGTACTAAGAAGAGTTTGCATGTCTGACGTACGGACGGCCGAGCTGTCGCATAACCAGCTCGGCTCAGGGCACCTCGGGCGGGCCCACCTCGGGCTCGGGCTGCGGCTGCTGCCGGGGGGATCCAGGGCGTCGCAAGTCCATCTACGACACGTCGCAAGTTACGACACATGTCCCGTCGCAAGTTGTGTCGTAGCGAAAAAGGAGGGATGTTGAGGAAAGAGGGGTTTGTCGGAGGATACGACAGAACGTAGCTACGGCGAGGCTTAACCCTATTCCTGGCGGGGGGGGGGGCCTCAGGAGCCCCCCCCTGAGGTTTTTTGGTTATATCTCCCAAACGCGTTGAGCTAGGAAGCTCAAATTTTCTGACTTTTCCTAAAAGGCTTCTACGCAACATGTCTGAAAATTTTGAGTTGATCTGACCTCAGGTCAGGTCACCAGAGGCGGTTTGGTGACGCTACCTCAGAAAAGTTTGCAATCACGCCAGAGCTAGAGTTTTTGACCGATCAACTTCTTCTCTTCAGGGTTTAGTTAGGGTACCAGTATGTGCAATTTGTATATCTCGGAATTTTGATATCGGTGACCTAAGGTCAGGTCAATTTCGCGACCTCCCCATTATAAGTCAATGGGGGAAAAATCAACTCCCTGTTTTTACCACTAAAACGGGTCGGAATGGCCCCATATACCATACATGACTTCATATACGATCAACCTTCACTACCTTGAGGTCTGTTTTGCTGTTGGGCAGCTGTGAGGTCATGTGACGTCATCAAAGGTCACCAAAGGTTTTTGGCCAATAACTCCGTACAGGAACAAGATACAGACGCGTGGATGGTCTCATTGTGTTCAGCTCGTCAAGACGCATCGAATGATATACATGATGACCTCGAGGTCACGTGACCTGAGGTCAACCTTTGACCTTGACCTTTCGAGGTCAACATATATATCATTCGATGCGGATTGACGAGAGGATCACGATGATGCCCTTAGTTTGTTCCTATCTTGACTAATTCGAAAGTTATTCGAGAAAAACTCTCTCCATATCTAGTGCCGCCATTTTGACTTTTTCGACCCGTGTGACGTCATCTTTGACCTGACCTGAAAATGACCTTTGTAAAAATTGTAGATCTTGGCCGTGCGTATCCGATGCCGTTTACCGCTTGTCGCTATCTTGCTTCGTTCTCGAGATCTCAGGGGGGGGCCGAATCGGCCCCCCCCCCCGCCAGTTTCTTGTCCCGGCGGAGCCCGCCAGGAATAGGGTTAAATACCCGCTTTACTCGAGAATTTAAAAGACTACACGATCAGCTGATCCCGTAGTTAACGTCATTAAGGTCGAAAACTCTATCACGCATAACGGAACATTCGCCTTTCTGGTTTGCGAGCTTATGAGACAGCCAGGTCAAGCATGTTCTCTGATTCTAAAGCTTTGTCTCAACTGGGTGACTAGTGATCGCTAACGCTCACATAATTTGCCATAAAATTTGGGGTCGATCACAGGAGATTCGTGGCTAAAGAGCATCTAGAAGCGATGCTTTAGAAGAAATGAGTTCAGAGTTTGAAGTCACAGAGAGGTAAGAGAGTTGAAGTTGGAGGTCAAAATTGGAAGTTACAGAGGTCATCTGGGACACGTCAGGTCACTAAGTCAGCTTGGGGACACGTCAGGTCACAGAGGTTAACTTTGGGTCATCACAGAGCTCAATTGGAGGTCAACTGGGACACGTCAGGTCACAAGAGTCAGCTTGGGGTCATCAAAGAGCTCAATTGGAGGTCACGGAGGTCATCTGGGACACGTCAAGTCACAGAGGTCAACTTGGGGTCATCACAGAGCTCAATTGGAGGTCATATGGGTCATCTGGGATACGTCAGGTCACAGAAGTCAACTTGGGGGTTATCACAGAGCTCTATTGGAGGTCATGGGGGTCATATGAGACACGTTAGGTCACAAAGGTCAACTTGAGGTCATCACAGAGCTCAATTGTAGGCCATCTGGGTTACTTCAGGTCACAGAGGCCAACTTGGGGTTATCAGAGAGCTCAATTGGAGATCATCTGGGACACGTCAGGTCACAGAGGTCAGCTCGGAGTCATGAGAGAGCTCAATGGGAGGTCACGGAGGTCATCTGAGACACGTCAGATCACAGAGGTCAACTGGGGTCGTCACAGAGCTTATTGGAGGTCATGAGGGCCATCTGGGACACGTCGTTTTTGGAATTGGGAGAATCTTTTGGGGGATGCCCCTCGCAACGTCCAAGACCGCCTTTCTGGACTCGCCAGTAGTTGCTGGAATGGTATAAGGCTACTTTATATCCCTGAATACCCCAATGAATTTGAATATAACATATTGTGCACCATTTTTAACACTCGCTGGCACGGATTGAGGCCTCACAGATGACCCGTCGGTTCAAGCTCTATAACTCGCGTTAGCGTCAACGGATTGTAACCAAATTTTCAGGATATCAAGTTCAAACAATTTTACACTTACCATGTAAGTTTCGTGACCATGACCCGAATGACCTGTGACCTGTGACCTCTTCCTCAAAGCAAGGTTAACTTGCGACACAACTTACGACTGCTATTTCACATTCGTAAGTATCAGGCAACTTGCGACAGACTTTACTACTTAAGTAACGCTACTCATCGATTGATTCCTCCAAAAACGACTTACTACACAACTTGCAACACGTCGCAGCTACGACGAGGCTTACGACGCTCTGGATCCCTCCCAGTACGACGACAGGCTGAATGTATCCCACCCCCCTCCCCCCCCCCCCTGGGTTCATAAAGAAGTGCTTGCATACAGTATCAGTTCGATGAAGCGTTCACGTTGAGAACAGACTGCTTTGATCAGGTCGGTGGCTCACAAATATACGGGCGAAAAACACTGCTCGATGAGTCGAGAACAGGCTGGATGTATTACAGCAATGCCTCCAGCGAACGGAACAACCCCACTCCTTCAATGGAGTCGAACGAGATGCGCGCATGTTACACGTTCCATGTAGTTCAATGAACTTAGGTTCACATTGAGAACAGACTGCTTTCAGCAGGTCAGTGGCTCACAAATATACGAACGAAAAACATTCTTCAATGAGTCGAGAACAGACTGCATGTGTTGCACCAATGGCTCCAGCGAACGAAACACCCCCACCCCACCCCTTCACTGGGGTCTAACGAGATGCGTGCATAATAGTACACGTTCCATGTAGTTCAATGAAGCGCAAACTGAAATCATACACCCCTCTCCTTCTGCTGCATTCAGAGCAGCCCGCGTCGATCAGTTTAGCGGCTCGCGAACGTGCGAAGGCCCCGAACTGCTGTACGCAATCTGTTCTCGACGCAGCGCGGGCTCCTATCCTCAAAGAGGGCCTTATGACGCGCCATGAGAGCCATCACCACAGAAGTGGTCACAAACATATTTTTATCGCGAATACGCCTGGCCTCTCGCTCGATGACTATCTCCTGCCGTAAAGAAAATGGAACTCTGGCGCGGCTTTGGCGCTCCAAAGCGCCCGCAGAACTCGGTATCGTGCTGCGCTCGTCATCCTTCGCGTCAGACACGCTCGTCTCACTGTACATGACACGTTTCATCCTTTCGACACTCCTTACAGCATCGGCCCGCCGGTTTTTGGCCGCATAAGCCTTAAACGCTGTTTCCGGACGATGCGTCATATGATTCGCCACCTGGCGGCGTTCCAGCTCCGGGAGGTCACTGTAGGCTGCCGTTGATGCAGCTTTTCGGAGAATGGTGGGGCTAAACTTCCTCACACCAAACATGGCACACACAAGACCCAAATCCTCCCAAGGATCCGACGAGGGGAAAAGCTCATCCACGTGATCATCTTTAGTCAAAAAAGACCTGGCCTGAGCGACGTAGAAGTCTAGGTATGACGCTACATCCGTGATCACTAGGTTGGCAGAGCCGTAGGATGCCCTGCTCTTATGCTCTTTGACCCTGATGATGCCCTCCTTACAGTCATGGTATTGGGCCAACGTAGCGTTGATGATAGTGCCAGATCGTTGGAAGTTATCGAGAAGAATGGCTGTAGTTAGAAGTCGCCTCAGCTTCACCGCGTCGCCTCTCTTAGAAATCACAGTTTTTTGCATTTTTTCGAGCTCTTCCAGTGTCTTGACTCGAAGTAAGGTCAGTTCTTCCTTTGATGGCAAATATTCCTCATCGCCCATGCGATCTTGGAGGTCCGCTTGGCGGTGATGGTCCATGAGCGTTGCGTCTCTTTTCCAGACCTCGAGTCTGCGCAGCGTTGCATCCCACGCCGCGTTGTTGTCTGGCTCCCTAACGCTCACGAAACGTGAGAACTCCAGTAGAGCGATTACAGTCGATTTAACTTGTGCTGGATGGTTAGGGAGCTTCTGCAGAAGAGCATTTTCCACATCGTCCAAGTGGAGACGAAGAATCGTTGACGCGTCTCTCTCGCCACAGGTTTCGGCCACATCGCTCAGAAGAGACCGAAGCTGTTTTTCTTGCCGCCGGGCCGTCGTTGGGGTGCGGCGCCAACCAGCTTTACTTTCAGAGAACTTGTCCAGGAGAGAAGCAGTTGCGCCTGTGTTCGTGGCCTCCTTCGGTCCCTCGTCGCCGGTGCACGCTCGCAGAAGCATCAATTCCTGCGAAAAGAGAATGTCCATTAGGTAGAAGTTATCTAGTGCTTAAGCGAGGCAGGCACAAATGTCACTAATTAACTCGAGCCCTAAAAGGACCACTTTAACAGAGCTGTTTGTCAAACTTCTGAAACAAGGCTTATGAGAGCTATCTGTGCAGACCAGTGTGACGTATATTTTTATAATTTAGATCCAATGTTTGAATGGACGTATTGCCGAAGTCGAAGCCCACGCTAAGCAGAGCTTTTGCGCAAGCTTCAACCCCTACCATCCGATCGTGAAGTTCCAGGTCATCGGGAGAATTTGGAACCCAAAGTTTATCATGTCCATCAAAGTCGGACACGGTCCGTCCCACTCGACTGACTTCAACTGGCCGCGGCTGCTCCCACAAAGCGCGGACCACCCCCGTCAGAAGTTTCATATATCGAGCGCCGGAGCGTCTCGAACCCGGGCTCTCACCTCCGGGAGTCCGACGCTCTACCAACTGAGCTACGGGACGGACAAAGAATCCAGAATGGCGCAGTTGTACAAATGGGCACGAAAGGTCATAAATTTACAATGTTACCGATGTTAAAATATTCATTTCACTTGGAACGCTGTAGCTCGTGAACCAAAAGAGCTAGAACGGCGCAGAAAAAAGAGAACGATAGCCAGTTTACAGCCCTATCCGGATTAGGCCGTCATATTTGACCTCAGCTCAACGGTTTAGCCTCCGGGGATAAAAATCCGAAATCGCCATTTTTTTAACCTAACTTCTAGACAGATACCGCTAGTCATATTCCAAACAGCATTGTACTTCTCTCATGACGCATCGAGTGATATAACCTAAATTATAATATGTTATAATATGACCTAAAAAGTTGCGTTTAAAAATCTGACCTCAGACCAAGGTCATGATCTGACTCGAATAGGCCATATTGCATATTCGTCGATTCCTTCCGTCAAGACAAATAATACATCGAACTTGTCGTGGAGTCTGTATCTTGTCTCAATCAAACTGTCGGTGACTTATGATGACGTCACATGATTTCCAGTGCTCCATGCATGGGTTATCGGTGCACCTGTCGACTTGAATGGTTAGTGAACACTTATTGAGACATGTTTAAACTTTTTGATATGCTTTTGACGCGAAACAGGATGAATGGAAATTTTATTCATTGACTTATAGTGGGGAGGTCGCAAAATTGGCATGACTGGGTCAAAGGTATGTACTATATAACAAATCCGAGCGAAACATTTTCTTCATTCTGTCACACTTAACAGCTGCTCAAGGTTTCAAAGTAATCGAACAACCCTTGTAGTTAGGGCGCGTATTCATTTTTTAGGAGATTGGGTCACTTAACTTCACCTGGTGACCTGACCTTTGATGGCTTGAGGTTATAATTTTCACAAACTTTGCGGAAAAGATGCATGGTATGTGCCAAAGAACGGCGGCGCCACCTATCACACATCTTTCCCGCATAATTTGTGAAAATTGTAGCCAAAGGTCATTAAAAGTCAGGTCACCAGGTCAAGCTCTGACCCAATCCCCGGAACATTCAAACACGCCCCCTGACTACAGGGGTTCTTTGATCATTTTGAAACCTCAGCAGTGGCTATGGACGACAGTATGTAATACATGTGTATCCTTTTTTATTATATCTATGTCCTAAGATCTGAGTGCATCATCCGTCATCCGTCCCTCAAAGTACAATCAGCTCGGTGGCGTCATGTCCTCGTCTTTCCCGCCGCCCTTCGTGCTCCGGGCTGGTGCCACCGGAAGGGGGCTAACTGGGGCAGCTCTTAGAGAGCATACCCCGACCCCGGGTGACCGTATCGCGGCCCGTCGGTAGCCCCTTGTGGGGTTGTCCCATGGATGGTGGATGCCCGTGGGGCACCCCACCAGTGTCAGAAAAGTGGATTGATGACCTAAGTTCAAAGAATAAATTTAACATCCCCACATAATAAATTTTGAAGGTGGTGTAGCAACTACCATATGTGTTGCCATCACATATACATTCAAATGTGATGCCTCCATAAGAACAGCTTTTTAAGGCAGAAACAATCAGAACTATTATGTTGACTGGACATCACAGATAAGACCGATGCTAGCTTCAGATTTCAGGATAAATTCCATTGTTTTAAGTGGGTAACGACATTGTTACAGACTATAAATATCAATTCAAATAATCAATTCATAAAAAATCAATTCTTTAACCTTCCAGGCGGTGGGGGGGGGGATTTTTTTGCCCCCCCCCCTCCCTTTAATTTTTTTTTATATATCTCCAGAACCGCTGCGCCGATCGTCACCAAACTTTCAATACCCTCCCGTGAACAGCTATTGCACATTGTGACCAAAAAAATTCCAAAGGCTATGATAGGTTGGCCGCTAATGACGTCGGATTGACGTCATTTTTGCCATTTTCGACCCAAAAAAAGGTTTCGCGGGAAGAGCTGTCAGGCCTACAGCTTTAGAGATACAGAAAAATGTTTCAGACATAGAAAGTGTAGAATTTACATGGCTACAAAACTGCTATCTCGGATTTTTTGAAATTTTTGGATTTTGACCCCCAAAAATCAAAAAAGGTTTTTGAATATAATAACAGAAAAATCCAGTTTTTTAATTAAAAAAAAAAAACGGAATATATGTCATAGTTAATACCGCCTTCTATCTACATACGAAATTTGAGATCGATACCTCTTTTTTGGCCAAGTTATAGCGAAAAAACTTTAAAATTGATGACGTCAAATTTTCAAACTCAATTTTTAGCAATTCTAGACCTCGTAGCGCAAAACAACGATCACCATTAGACTCCCCGTGACGAGCTGCATCGAATCGATACCCATTTTGTGCAAAAATATCCCGAAAGTGACCTAAACTGTACCTGATGGTCTCATAACCAACACCATTGAGTTGGAAATGAAAAAATTGGCCATACAACATGCACCACACAACCTTAGTAAGGCTGGGTTCATGTGGTGACCCTTGGTGACCTGACCTGTGACCTGACCTGGTATGACCAGTGACCTCTAATAGCAACATATGTACTAGACAACTGACGCCCTATCGCTGATTTTCGACAAAATGCGTTTTCCTCGGTGTTATAGCGCTTTCCCTAGAAGACCCGTGAACGGTGAAACATTTTATCTTTGACCTGACCTGTGACGTCATCGGTGACCCCGAGGTCAATGAAACTTGGTTTCCCTCAACAAATTTGACAGGGCTATCGAACGCCGTTTGAATTTTCCGGATCCGTCCAGTAGTTTCAGAGATACGGGGGGGGGGAAATGCCCCCCCCCCCACCGCGCGGAAGGTGGCCGGGAGGCCCACCGCCTGCCGGGTTAAGGTCAAAGTTTTTTTGCAAAAGAAAAGCTCCAAGTTCAGAAAAATTGAGAAACTGCCCACTTTTCTGACCCTGCACCCCACCTGGGTCAGCTGGGCTGCGGCGGCTCACCCATCCGGTGGCAAATAACCAGACCACTGTCACTCCCTAAACCTAAAGTCCCATAGCTCCGCAATGGTCTAATAGGGCCGAAGGAGCTTTATCCCAACAAAACAAACAAAAACAAAATCTGAGTGCAATATTATAGAAAAAATAAGAAAAAATTAGGGCTTCATTTGAAGTAAAACTTTTTCACCAGGAGCAAATTGAATCATACAAGCTTATTAGTACTAGGGGTTCTAACTGGCTGATATGGTTTGATTTGGTCCCGGCTATACAGTCTCACTGCAAACAAAGCTGTAATATTTGTCTTATTTTTTTTTTTTATAATATTGAGCAAATGCTCACTAACCATTCAAGTTGACAGGTACACCGATAACCCATGCATTGAGCACTGGAGATCATGTGCCGTCATCATAAGTCACCGACAGTTTTTTGCCAATAACTTTAATTGAGACAAGATACAGACTCCACGACAAGTTCTATGTGTCTTGACTTAACGAATCGACCAGTATGCAACATGACCTATTCGAGTCAGGTCATGACCCGGGTATGAAGTCAGATTTTTAACGCGACCTGTTGATGTCAAATTATATACCATTCGACACATCATGAGAGAAGTACATTGTTGTTTGAAATGTGGCTCTAGCTGCATCTATCTAGAAGTTAGGTTAGAAACAAAAATGGCCATTTTTGCTTTTTTTATCCCTGAAGGCAAACCGTTCACCTTAACCCTCGCCCCGGCAGGGCATTTTCCATAACACGTCCCGGCAGGGGGGGTCGATGCGACCCCCCCCCCCCTGGCGTTTCGAAACTAAGCGTCGTAGCGCTTCGCGAAAAAAAAAAACATTCGATTGCTCTCGACGAGTACTCGCGATTGGTGGTATATTGTTTGACCCTAGGTCAACATTTGACCTAGTTATGACAGGTCAAAAGTCAATTTTCTGGGAAATCGACGTTTTTCAACGTTACAAACAATGGCGACGCAGCTATGGCAGATATCGCCATGAAACCTCTACCATCGTGTTTGATGGACAATTGGCATCATTTTGATATATAATTGATCGCTTTTGTACGGTTCCTGTCGCTGCATAACCCCAGGAAGAGCGCCAGGTCACGCCCGCCGCGCAGCGTCGGTGCCGGCCGGCCGGCCGCTAGCGACTTTGGGAGCTCGCTGCTGCTTGCGCTGACGTAGAAATGAAGCGACGGTGTCTCAAATGAATAGCGGATATGAATTCAGGACCCCCAGAAACCCCTATAGACATAAACAACACATGAACTTATCATAGCGTCAAGCTAGGTCACTGACCTGACCTTGACCAAAAGGTTAAAGGGTATTGTGGTGGTGTCCTACAAGTTAGTTATTACCAAAAACAGTCAAAAGAAGCCTTGTCGTGGTCGATATCGCCTTCTAATTCGCCTTTTCTCGCAAAAATGGCCTGACATTGTACCTCTTGTGACGTCATAGCTCCGTGACCTGACATGACCCGGTCAATTTTTTGCACCAAAAGTTGCTCAAAGGATACCCCATAGGCTATGTAAGCTTGTTGCGTTGGCCCTGCCCTCTACCCTCCGATCGCGCAATTCCTGTTCTAAGGCAGAATTTAGAGCCGAATGTTTAATGTACGCACATAGCCGCGCACGGCCGGTCCCCTCACTGACTTCACCTGGCTACGGCCTGCCACCAACCGTAACCATACCCGCCAGGAGGCTCATAAACAGCAAGCGCCCGTCGCGCCTCGAACCCTGGACCTTTCTTACCGGGACGCGTTCTCTCACCACGCGGAGTCCAACGCTCTACCGACTGAGCTACAGAACCATCTGCGGGACCTTTGATCACCTGAGCTTAAAAATGACAAAATTGCTTTGTCATGAGTTTGACAACCTTTCGAACGCCGCCTGTGGCATCTCACTACGTAGATCAGGAGCCGAATGGGGGGGGGGGGGAAGAGTTCAACCCCCCTCCAACCCGGCGCGGACGATCAGATTACCGGCCCGGCGCCGGTTAAACCCACGCTTGTGTTGGGCAATCTATTTGCTTATTCTATTTCTTGTAACCGACACATCTAAAGACACCATGGAATTGACCTCAATACACAGCCAGTATGCACAACACTTACCATTTCGTTGGCGAATGCTGCGTCCCGAGCAGTCTTCCTCGCTGCACGATCTGTGACCTTGTGGTACCGTTTCATGTGGAGCATAAGGTGATGTACCTGAGCTCCGCACTCGGCGCACGTCAACTTCTCCGGCATCTTTGGTTTCCTATAAAAGAAACGTTATTCGTCATTGCATGCAGCATACATGACAGCTGCAATCCATCGCCTTAATTAAGTCAGTTTGTAAGCGACCAAACGAGACATCGGTGGACGTTCTAAAATTGACAGCTGCCGATTGGAACGATACCCATGTGCCCTGCATCTAGGTGTGTAAACGGCGGTATGAGCGAGGCAGTGGCTCAAGCCGGAGCCAGCGAAGATACCATAGTGACTTGGAGACCAAGTTTCAGAAATCATACGGAACATATGTGTGGCAAGTTGTGTAAGGACACCACTCCACGTCGCCTGCTTTCGTTCTACCACGAAAACCAGGTGTTCGTATCGCTCTCACACAGAACACGGACAAATGAGCCAAATGATGTTGAACAAGACCGGAAGGCATCAGTTAAAATAAGACTTTAAATCACTTTTTGTCAAAATAGGAGACAAAGACGCAAATGAGCTCGACTTACTTTTCTAGAAGCTCCTTTGAAAATCTCTTCATGTCCTCTTTCACCGACTTAAGGCTGGCAGGATCGGTAATCTTATGACGTCGCCGGAAGTGCTGTGCTATCCTGGAGTCCTTAAAGTGAAATCCGCACATATGGCATATGCGCCGGCCTCGTGCAGTACCACCTGTGAACATAGGGATTATTTGATACCATGAGTCTTATATCTTTGACGTTAATGACGGGATTCTTTTCTAATGACCCATAACTTTAAACGGACTGATTGGATTGGATTTATTTGAGCTCAATACACATTTAACATGAAATTCATTTTAGCAAAATTTCGAACGCCAACTCGCGTACCGGTAGGGGAGACGACTAACGAACGTGTGACCTGGCTGTACGAACGTGGTAGTGCCCAACAGGGACATTTTCAAACGTACATTACATCATGTGTGCAAGGCTTATCACGCTCGTACATCAGAGCGTAACCTGCGGTTAAGTCAAACCTTAAAGTTAACCATTACTGAAGGCTGCATTTACACGCTGTTTTAACCCATCGACTTTGAAAGGCTTTCATTCGCGGTATTGCGTTTTACTGAATATACAAACTATCGAACTTCAAATGTAAACCTAGATACGATACTACATATTTTGCCAAATTTCGCGATAGCTGAACTGGATAATACCTCAGACTAATCTTAATAATTACCTTTCTCCTCAGCCTTTTCGTCCGACGGAAACGTGACCTTGACTGCCGCCAGTGCTTCATCCTGTAAAAACAACATTGATTGGCACATTAAAAACATCAACGAGTCAATACGAGGGGTCTGAGAATCACTTGTTCTGGAGGGGGGGGGGGGTGCACTCTGTCACCCTCGCCATCTCATCTCCCACAAGTAAAAACACGAATATTGGGAGGTTGGTAGGCTCACGTAACTCCAAAAGGTGCAAATGTAGTGACCTTTTATCATTATTTCAAGGTATCGTTACTTTTCACTCGCGCCGGGCGGGCGGTGTTTGGGTATGTACCACGCCCCTCATCTTTTTCGTCGATATCTAAAAAACGGCAAAGCGCAGCGCCACCGTTTCTTGGCACAGCTTATCATACATCATTTTCGCATAGTTTGTGAAAATTGTAGCCCCAGGTCATCAAAGATGAGGTCACCAGACCAAGTTAAGTGATCACCGAAAAATCACAGAAAAATCACCGAAATCACCGAAAAAATTCACCGAAAATTCTAACACGCGCCCTGGCTACAGGGGTTGTTCGGTCACTTTCAAACCTTCAGCAATCCTTTAGGGTTATAGGATGCACAAAACGCATACCTCGGATTTTCGATATCTGACATAAGGTCAGGTCAATGTTGCGACCTCCACATTATAAGTCAATGGGCGAAATTTAAATTTATTCTGTTCCGCGTCAAAAACATCTCAAACAGTCAAAATGTGTCACAATAAATATACGCTAGCCATTCGAGCCGATATGCACCGTTTAGCCGATACCTGCACTGAGCACCGGAGGTCATGTGACCGATATGCACCGTTTACCTCTGCACTGAGCACCGGAGGTCACGTGACCGATATGCACCGTTTACCTCTGCACTGAGCACCGGAGGTCATGTGACCGATATGCACCGTTTACCTCTGCACTGAGCACCGGAGGTCATGTGACGTCGTCATAAGTCAGCGACAGTTTTTTTTTAATTCACTTTAGAATCAGGCAAGATACAGACTCCAAAACAAGTTCAATATATTTGTCTTCATGAGACGAATAGACGGATATGTAACATGGCCTATTCGGTTCAGGCCATGACCTGAGGCCAAATTTTCAACTTGACCTTTTGAGATCATATTATATATTATTTGGCGCATCTCGACGAGGAATAAAATGGTGCTTGAAATGTTGTTCTAGCTGTATTTGTCTAGTCATTTTGGCAATTTACGATTCCTGGATGTTAAACGGTTGACCTGAGCTCAAATCAGACGACTAACCACAGATAGAGCTGTAAATGAGACGTTTTTTTTTTTTACTCAGTTTATCATAGTTTACACTTTACGTACAATGTGTTTTACTTTTAGCCTGGGCTCACTTACTATAGTTAAGGTATATAGATTTACTGGCTTTTATTATGCTTCTTATTCTTATTGAGGTACTTGGTGGGCTGTACTTTGCTTATTTATTGTGTGCATTTTTACTGTATATTTTTATACGTGTAGGGTAGGTACTATTGTACTCAGTAGGTATTATATTTTATGTTGTGCTGTTTTTTGTGATTTACTAATTTTAGGCCTATGACTTCGCCTGTAAGTGGAGATTGCTCTGTTGGCGATTATGCAAATAAATAAATAAATAAATAAATGGGCTACCGTCATCTTTTTTCCATACCGCTCTAACTCTTCTGGTTTACGAGCTACAACGTCTCAAGTGGTAAATTATCTAAATCGTGCAAAAATCTAACATATGATCTTCGATGACCTCTTGTGACCAGACCTTTGATCTGACCTTAAAAATGACCGAATTACTGAAGTCACGATTTTGACGAGCTTTCGAACGCCGCCTGCGGCATCTCGCTACGTGGCTCAGGAGCAGAGTTAGAGGGGGAGTTCAAACACCCTTCCCCCGGCCCAGCGCGGGAGGATCCGACCACTCCGGCACGGCGCGGGCTAAGGTATCACTATTCGCTACTTGCCCAAAGATGACACGTCATGAAGGATGGACCCGGTAACCACGTCATGATTTTTCAGGACTATAACTAGTCTCATGAGAATTCAGTCCCATCCAGTGCACAGTGGGGGATTTTTCCGATCTAGCACGTATTTATTCGTAGAGAGCAAACCATAGGTAGAATTGTAGCCAGATTGTGCACAGATGTTGGCTGGTGTGTCCTGGTGAGAATTTTACCTGTAAATGTGCATAATCAACATAGTACAGGGGGTTCAATTGGACCCCCCGCTCAGCCGTTTGGCCCCTGATCAAGCTAGAGCTTCGCGGAAAAGTCAAGCGTGCTGCCTATGACGAAATGAGGCCGAATATATCCAATTTCAAAGTCCAAAGTCATAAGCTGACTTTCCAAGTCAGTTTAATGACCCAACTAAAGTTGGGAAATCGAGACCTCTTGAAACTTCGCAAAGTTAGGGTGTTACGGGGTATTTTGGGGTGCTGATCACGAATTTCATGTTAGTTTTGATCACAGACGATGTCTTTATGCATTTAGGCCAGGTCGGGTCAGGTCAGGTTAGATCAACTAGTAGGCGTCCTGCCGGCCATCCATAGAAGTGTCACCTACTACTGATAGCTTCGTAACATGGAACGAAGGCACCAGAACTACTTCGTAAATATTCAAATGGCTGCTAAAATCGAAATCAGCACCAAAAACTACCCTAGAAACAAGTAAAACTCGAAAAAGTGGACCAAGGTCATCAAAAGGTCAATGACCTTGACTTGACCTTCACGTGACCTTGACACCCACCATTATGCATAGCACCAACATCATTTCACATATCTGAACGTTTAAAACCACAAAAAAGACTGGAAACCGCGGATAATGTGAGCTGGCATACGCCGAATCGCGATTCCGGCCAAACATAGTCTCGAGAAATATGCCACAGGTCAAAGGTCAGTTGGGTCAGAGTCATGAAATTTTTAGGTTAGATGTAAAATTGATGATCTCGAGGGCACCGAAAGTTTCTGCGCGATCGGCCGCTTTTTGCGCGAGTAATTTGCGGAAAACCATGGGGTTTTATCCGACCCCTTCCCCCTCCCCCTCCCCACAAGTGCGATGGTTAATAAGGTTACGGTATGTATAATTTACGCTTGTCATCCTATTCCTAATGAATGTGTCTCAGAAAATATGCATCATATAAATCACGAAGTAAAATTATTCGCCTATGTCCGGAACATGCTGTTTGCCCTAGCGCTCCTCGAGTGGGGTGTTAAGATACTCTAATGTGAATATTCCGTGTTCAGGCAAGTTTCGGCAGCCAAACTAGGCGTTGTCTTGTGCAGGAGAAAGTGGCGAATTCGATATGATATATTTCGGAGTGGAAAAGTGTGGAGAACATTGTTGATTTCCTACATTTATTTAGAATACCATTCCTTCAATATGGTGTCTGTAAGGGTTTTTTGTAAAGGGCATTTTTGTGACCTTAGTAAGGTTGTGGCATACTTTCTGTTTGCCATTCCATTCCTAATAAAGGTGCCTTTCAGATGATATGCAACTTTAAGACCTCGCAAGATTAAAACCAACAGGACAGGACAATGAAATTGAGCTATACTTTCGGGCCTTGCTGAGCCCATTGAGTAATCACGCATGAGTGTGAACTTTGGGCGCATTTTTCCTAGTTTTGCTGTGGACATACAGATAAAACAATGCCATATATGAAAAATTCAGACATTTCTTAGCCCTACTGACACAAAAAAAATAAACAAAAATCCAAAAAAGATTTTTTGAATTAATAGGCGCTAGATCGGAAAAATCCCCACTGTGCAGTGGGCCAGCTCTTGCCCAGATTTTGCCCCTACTAGAACGGAGTAAACCGTTCAAGTATGATCACCACGCAAGTGCACGTATGACACCGCCGAACCACCACGTTTCAGTTCACAACAATTTCACATTCACACCATACCCTAGAAAACCCATAAGCATAACAACATCGTCGGTGTTCAGCTAGTACAAGCAAAAGGACAGTGAAATACACTATCATTTGCAGCCAAAACAATGCATACATGCAGGGCTGCGGAGTCGAAGTCGACAGTTTTGCCCGGAGTCGGAGTTGGAGTCACCAAAATTTTACCGACTCCGACTCCGCAGTCGGAGTTAACACTTCATGGCTTAACCCTCCCCCTGGCATATGGGGGGGGGGGAGGGTCGATGCGTCCCCTCCCTGTTTTTTTTTTTTGCGATGCGCGCCGAACGTCGGATAAGTGCTGAAATTTGTCATAGCCTCTGGTGCATCCTTTGCGCAGCTTTTGATAATTCTCGAGGCCCTGAATCCGAATCTGTGGTTCAATTTTCACCTAAACGCCTTCAAAAATATTCGTTGGCCTTTACAAAGCCAATTCAGATCAATTACCTAGATTGAACTTAGAAGAAGTCGAACAGAATATTGTAGGATATCCGAGATATTGTAAAAGTGTAATTATCATATACAGAATCTTGTGACTAATTGACGAGGAACACGATTGTAAAAAAATGCATTATATCTTTCATAAATACACCAATATTGGCTGCATCAGTTGCAAACTCTGTTTTCACCGGGCCGGCTGATATGACCCGGCGGATTTCCGGGGATTCGTAGCGTCAGTCAAAGCGCAAATCCAGTCAACAATTTGCCATTTTGCAGCTTTTTGACTGAGGGATACGCTCCTTAAAGTTGCAAGTCTATATCGTTCACAGATGCGCCAATGTTGAGTTAGCTGGAAAGCTCTCGATATTCTCGACCGTCCTCGCCGGCGGCGGGTGTGACCTCCCGTGTTCCCGAGGAAAACGTCACGCCAGTGATGACTGGAATGCAGTCACCTAAGCATCATTTTGTTGTCAATTCGTTGAGAAACACGGTCGTGAAAGTTTCATGTCGCTATCCTTCATAGTTTCGCTCATATTGGCTAAGCAATTTGGAAAATTTAGCTGTTCCCGTAAGTTGACCTTTGACCTTCAATAACTGGGTCAAATATTGACCTAGGGCCAAGAAATATACCATCAGTCGCGAGTACTCGTTGAGAGCAATAGACTGTTTTTTGTTGCGAAGCGCTACGAGGCCTAGTTTCGAAACGCCAGAGAGGGATAGTGGCATCGACCCCCTGCCAGGCCGCGGTATGGGAAATGACCTGCCAGGACGAGGATTAAATGCTGCCTTACACCCGTTTTCTTGATAGCATTATGCTCTATAACCTATCAAATTCAGATTATTTTACAACATACGCCGAGTTTTGAGCGAGCGTTTTTCATTGAAAAAGCAGCTGGATATGGCAGCGCCAAAAGTTATTGTAAGCTCTGCAAACTATTTAAAAGTGTATTTGCAATCATTTAAAGCCTTGGAACGCACCAATGGTCGATTCAGGTAAGATAAAGCATCTCCGACATGAACTTTACTTTCATTGTGTGGCCACTTTTTGAACAATGTCCGGAGTCGAAGTTACAGTCGGAGTCGGAGTTGATTTTGGAAGTCGGAGTCGGAGTCGGAAGCACCAAAAATCTGTCAACTCCGCAGCCCTACCTACATGTGATATCTACTACCAAACTATAGCCATTAATTTCTTCCTCACCTTAGTTGCACCCTCCTTGATGAGTATCATTATATTGCCGGAGTCGAATGCCGATTTCCAGAGATCATCCTCTGTAACAGACACGTTGAAAAACTTCGGTAACAAACCTCAGCAAATGCACAGTCGAATCATTATGTTATTAATTGGTGCTTTCTGGCGCGTCGACAGCTTGGGTTGTCAAAATGACATTTGCTAAGCATACACCGCTGTCAAACTAGTATTTACCAATTGCTTTAATAAGCAATCTTTGACAGATACTTCCGCAGCACGCCAAATTATGGCATATCATTTGTAGTATTTTATAAACGCAACTATTGGACATTCACAAAAAATATATTTGAGAAAGAAATATAAAGTGGTTAGGTCTACATCGAGAACAAATTACATTAATGACCATCTTCCAAAGAAAAACACTTGAAGTTGTGGGATTCAGAGAAAACTTTACGGACAAAACACTACCCATCGAGGAAGCCATCAACTACTTCTGAATTATAACGCCATAAGTGGAACAATCATGTTCGACATTTGTAACGCAACGTCGAGCCACAAATGAAAAATGGTGGAAAGTGGAAGATATCAAGGTGGAAATTATCCCCTGTAAGACATGAAAGAGGAAATAAGTCACAAGTATAAATAACAAAGGGTGTAAAGTTTTACCTTTGCACTTCAGAGAATGAAGTGGAAGAGGATCGGGAACGGATGACGCGCAGGATAACACCTGAAAAAATACTTCATTATCAATTCCAGTGACAAGAAGCCAACTCAAAGCATGACCCGCATGGTTGACAAAAAAATTCGAAACACAGTTTAACCCGCTATTATCGCTATGCAAAATAGGTAGGGCGGAAAAGTTATGTGATCTGTTCATAATGAATACATACTAACATACATTGCGACCGACCGACATACAGACATACCGACAAATCGACATACCGACCGACAGACCAACCGACCGACCGACCGACCGACCGACCGACATCCCGACAGACACAGACTGTTCGTGTGATTCGTGGTCGTTCACTCTGATCCGGCACGGCAGACCAAAGTGTTCGTGTAATCGTCCAGTTCACTCAGAATTGCGTATCTGATCGTATGGTTTCATTAACCGGAGGACCAAAAGAGTTCTTTGATGAATGTCTATTTCTGGATTACTCGTCACACACTGCACGTCAATCGAATCGTACGACGCCCGGCGCCGTCGCGCCGGCGGAGCCGCGACGTCGTCGTTTCGCCGCGAACTGCCGAGCCGGCCGGCGGCGGCCGGCCCGGCGTATTGGGGCCGGTCAGCACAAATATGTGCTCCAGATGACCCCTGCGGGCCCGAGAGGACCACGTGGACGGTGAGGCTCGGCTATGCCCGCCACGCGCTGCCGTTGCTCCACGGCACGGCACGTTTTCTCTCGAACATGGCCGGCCCGAATTTTCGCGTCGCTCGCGGAAATTCTAAACGTAAGAGAGAGA